>NC_045703.1:3418456-3752846 GCF_009834535.1 Camelus ferus
CATGACATTCTGGAAAAAAATATGGAGACAATAAAAAGATCAGTGGTTGCCAGGGATTAGAGGAATGGGAGGGATGAACAGGCAGAGCACAGATTTTTAGGTCAATGAAACTATTCTATATGACATTATAATGGTGGACACATGTCATTTGTCCAAAGCATAGAATATATAACACCAAAAGTAACCCCTAAATGTAAACCATGAACTGTGGGTGATAATGATGTGTTAACATAGGTTCATCAGTTTTAAGAAATGTACCACTCTAGGGGGAGATGTTTATAGCATGAGATGCTATTCATTTGTGGGGGTAAGGAAAACATCTCTACTTTCTGCTCAATTTTGCTATGAATCTAAAACTACTCTTCTAATAAAAAATCTATTATAAGAAACAAACAAATGAACAAAAACTACAAAGCACTGCTCAGAGAAAGAATATCGAAATAAATAGGGAGATATTCCATGTTTTTCAATTGGAAAACTTAATATTGTTAAATTGGCAGTTATCCTCACAATGACATACAGATTCAACCCAGTTGCTACTGAACTTTAAGGCATGTACTTTGTAGATTTACAGCTAATCCCTAAATTTATATAGAAATAAAGAAGACCTGGAATAGACGAAACAACTTTTTTTCAAACTGTAGATTTAAGATTATCTGATTTCAAAACTTACCACAAAGCTACAATAATCAACACCATATGAAATCAGTATAAAATAGACATTTAGATCAATGGTATAGAATTGAGAATCCAGAAATAATTACAGATTTACGATCAAATGATTTTCAATAAAAATGCCAAGATATTTCAATAGGGAAAGTATTTTCAACATACAGTAATGGGATAATTCAGTATTCATATGCCAACAATCAACTTAGACTCTAACCTCACAACATATGCAAATGATCTCAAAATACATTATAACCCTAAACATAAGAGCTAATGCAAATAACTCTTTAGAAGAAAACATATAATAAAGACTTTGTGCATTGAGTTAGGCAAAGAGCTCTTGGACATGACAACAAAAGCACAATCCATAAAAGAAAAAGTTGATTTACTGGACTTGCTTAAAATTAAAAAAAATTTTCTGATTTAAAACACACCATTAATACAATAAAAAGACAGGCCACAAACTTGGAGAAAATATCTTCGGATCATATTTCTATAGATGATTTTTATCTAGAACGTATAAAATGTTTAGGATTCAATAATGACAAGCAACTCAATTCAAAAAATGAGCAAATTATTTAAAAAGACATTTCAAGAAAGATATATGAATGGCTAATAAATGTGTGAACATATGCTAAACAATATTAGTCATCAGGGAAACTCAAGATAAAACCTTAGTTAGATATCACTATTCATCTACTAGAAAGCTTAATCTAATAGAAAACACAAAGTGTTAGTAAGGATATGAAGAAACTCAGACAGTTAAACATAAAATTACCATACTACTCAGCAATTCCACTCCTAGGAGACCAACCAAGAAAGTGAAAATGTATGTTCACACAAGTACTTCTAGAAAATATTCATAGCAAGGTTATTCATAGTAGCCAAAAACTAGAAACAATCAAAATGTTCATCAACTAGTGACTAGACAAACAAAATGTAGTATATGCGCTATTATTAATCAATAAAAAGAATATTATTAATGCAATATTATTATCAATAATGCAATATTATTAATCAATAAAAAGAATGAAGTATGGATACATACAACTACATGGATGAATGTCAAAAACATTAAGTGAAATATGTCAGATCCAAAAGACTATATATCATATGATTCAATTTATATGAAATGTCCAAAAAGGCATATTCACAGAGAAAGAAAACAGAGGAAATAGGGATTAACTGCAAATGGACACTAGAGAAATTTGGGGAGTGATGGAAATATTTTAAGACTGGTTTATTGTGATCATTGCATGAATCAATAAATTTACTAAAAAATCATTGAATTATATACTTACAGAGTAAATTTTAAGATGTGTAAATTATGCCTCAATAAATCTACTAAAAAAAGGCAAGTCACAACAGAACCTAAAAGTTCCAGTCCTTGTATCTCAATGAACTTTAATTCACTCTTTTTTCTGTAAAAAGTTTCCCAGTATACTTATTAATTTTAAAAATAATTCTATGTGATAATGTGCTATGAGAGATAATTTTTAGTTCACATGCACACACAACAAAAAACTTTTTTAAAAGAGTAAAGTAAAAAAAGAAATTTCCGAGAAAGTTCTATTATTATCGTCTCAAAACCAAAATAGACTATCATACACAACCCACTTTGGAAGACCTTTTTTATAATCTGTTAATCCACTCTATGTACTTGGAATGATACCAGAATGTGCTCACAAATTTTTACACAGAAACCCCTGAGAAACACTTGAAGAAAAGAGTAAATTACTCCCCAAGAGAGCTAAGATTATAATTCAGAATACCTCTATTTTGAGGGTAAGTGCTTTGAAAAATTAGAGCCAACATGTATTTAATAATTATAGGTAACTATAATGTCATTGGTTTGATAACTTTTATTCAAAATTTTATTCTAAAATGTAACTTCATTATACATATAAAAAGTCTTCTTGTTCTGTACTTATCTCTAGATTCCATTCTAAATACCATACCTATCCTTTTCTCCATAGATCTTTTAATGACCTTTGAAAACAGCAATGAAATACTGACCTTATAATTGCCACACATGCATAATAGGGCACAAATTTAAGGTAAAATATATTGGTCAAACCATCTAGTCTATTTCTCAATCACTGGAGAACACTTTTTTTTTTTTTTTAGAGTAAGTACATATTCTAAGATATCCTACATCTTTTGGTTTTCTATAACCTTCTTTTCTTTTTCATATAACTAGTATAAAATCTATCATTCAGTTGAACAAAATCCCAATTGCTGTTGAACTCTAGCAATTTTAACTAACCCTAGTAATCTTTCAAATCCTAAATCAAGGTCTTTTTTCCCTCCATTTGATGAATATTTGCTCCTTCACATTTGTACAATCATCCTGTTTTTCATTCTGCCATCTAGAGGCTACAAATCTTAAAAATGATAGTCTTCTATGGATAACTCTTGAGTATTCATCTTATTAAAGTTCAAAGTCAAATAGAGCTATAATAATCAAGTTTAAAGAAATTCTCTCTAATCAGATACTCTATCTCCATAAAACAAAATGGCAAACTAATTATTGTTAACTAAAAACTGTGAGTTACATAAGAATTATTTCCCCCAATTTCAGTATAAAAAATAACTTTCAGAAAGTTTATTTGCATCAAGTATTTTGTAGAAACCCATCAAAAACTTTAAGACACAAAGGCTCATTATAACTGAAGTGACTTTAGCAAAATGCTAAAATTAGGAAGCACCAGCCTTTATTACCCTACAGAGACACTTAATTAGTATATGGACCAAAATACTTTTATGAGAACTTGAGATACCAATTAAGAATCTGTAGTATCCCAGGTAAGCATAAAGCTGAGAAGACCTACATTGAAACACATAAGAAGAGCCATTTCAGTTTATATGTGATGGCTCCTTCCCAAGCCAGCATAGCTCAGCTTGGTTCATAGCTTCTCCCTTCAAGGGAAAGAGAAGAGTAGAACCTGAGTTCAATGTTCAGGGGAAAGAGAAGAGTAGAACCTGAGTTCAGTGATCTGTCTTTTTGAACGGCTGCATGAGAGACTGATTTCTGCTTGCCCGGGTGCTTAGAGGCTGCTGAAAGTGAAGGAGTGGAGGGGGGTGGTTTGCTGCTGCACGAGAAGGCCTACAGTACCACAGCAGAGCCCATCACGGCTCAGCACAAACAGGAGAAGAAGCACAACTTGTAACTTCTCCCACAAGTCAGAATGGAGGGAAAGATTGGATTGTGCACCCAGGATTCCAGCTTTTCAAAGAGGTTCTCAAGGGACTGCTATCTGTCTTTTTTTTTTTAACATTTTTTATTGATTTATAATCATTTTACAATGTTGTGTCAAATTCCAGTGTTCAGCACAATTTTTCAGTTATTCATGGACATATACACACTCATTGTCACATTTTTTTCCCTGTGAGTTATCATAACATTTTGTGTATATTTCCCTGTGCTATACAGTGTAGTCTATTCTACAGTTTTGAAATCCCAGTCTATCCCTTCCCACCCTCCACCCCCCTGGTAACCACAAGTCTGTATTCTCTGTCTGTGAGTCTATTTCTGTCCTTTATTTATGCTTTGTTTTGTTTGTTTGTTTGTTTTTGTTTTTGTTTTTTAGATTCCACATATGAGCGATCTCATATGGTATTTTTTCTTTCTCTTTCTGGCTTACTTCACTTAAAATGACATTCTCCAGGAGCATCCATGTTGCTGCAAATGGCATTATGTTGTCGCTTTTTATGGCTGAGTAGTATTCCATTGTATAAATATACCACCTCTTCTTTATCCAGTCACCTGTTGATGGACATTTAGGCTGTTTCCATGTTTTGGCTATGGTAAATAGTGCTGCTATGAACATTGGGGTGCAGGTGTCATCCTGAAGTAGGGTTCCTTCTGGATACAAGCCCAGGAGTGGGATTCCTGGGTCATATGGTAAGTCTATTCCTAGTCTTTTGAGGAATCTCCACACTGTTTTCCATAGTGGCTGCACCAAACTGCATTACCACCAGCAGTGTAGGAGGGTTCATATGGTAAGTCTATTCCTAGTCTTTTGAGGAATCTCCACACTGTTTTCCATAGTGGCTGCACCAAACTGCATTACCACCAGCAGTGTAGGAGGGTTCCCCTTTCTCCACAGCCTCTCCAGCATTTGTCATTTGTGGATTTTTGAATGATGGCCATTCTGACTGGTGTGAGGTGATACCTCATTGTAGTTTCGATTTGCATTTCTCTGATAATTAGTGATATTGAGCATTTTTTCATGTGCTTTTTGATCATTTGTATGTCTTCCTTGGAGAATTGCTTGTTTAGGTCTTCTGCCCATTTTTGGATTGGGTTGTTTATTTTTTTCTTATTAAGTCGTATGAGCTGCTTATATATTCTGGAGATCAAGCCTTTGTCGGTTTCACTTGCAAAAATTTTCTCCCATTCCGTAGGTTTTCTTCTTGTTTTATTTCTGGTTTCCTTTGCTGTGCAGAAGCTTGTAAGTTTCATTAGGTCCCATTTGTTTATTCTTGCTTTTATTTCTTCTAGGAGAAAATTTTTGAAATGTATGTCAGATAATGTTTTGCCTATGTTTTCCTCTAGGAGGTTTATTGTATCTTGTCTTATGTTTAAGTCTTTAATCCATTTTGAGTTGATTTTTGTATATGGTGTAAGGGAGTGTTCTAGCTTCATTGTTTTACATGCTGCTGTCCAGTTTTCCCAACACCATTTGCTGAAGAGACTGTCTTTATTCCAATGTATATTCTTGCCTCCTTTGTCAAAGATGAGTTGACCAAAAGTTTGTGGGTTCATTTCTGGGCTCTCTATTCTGTTCCATTGGTCTATATGTCTGTTTTGGTACCAATACCATGCTGTCTTGATGACTGTAGCTCTATAGTATTGTCTGAAGTCTAGGAGAGTTATTCCTCCAGCCTCTTTCTGTCTCTTCAGTAATGCTTTGGCAATTCTAGGTCTTTGATGGTTCCATATGAATTTTATTATGATTTGTTCTAGTTCTGTGAAATATGTCCTGGGTAATTGGATAGGGATTGCATTAAATCTGTAGATTGCCTTGGGCAGTGTGACCATTTTAACAATATTGATTCTTCCAATCCAAGAGCATGGAATATCTTTCCATTTTTTAAAGTCTTCTTTAATTTCCTTCAACAATGGTTTATAGTTTTCTGTGTATAATTCTTTCACCTCCTTGGTTAGATTTATTCCCAGATATTTTATTACTTTGGGTGCTATTTTAAAGGGGATTGTTTCTTTACTTTCTTCTTCCGTTGATTTATCGTTAGTGTAAAGAAATGCAACTGATTTTTGAACGTTCATTTTGTAACCTGCTACCTTGATGAATTCTTCAATCAGCTCTAGTAGCTTTTGTGTGGACATTTTAGGGTTTTCTATATATAGTAACATGTCATCAGCATATAATGACACTTTTACCTCTTCTTTTCCAATTTGGATCCCTTTTATTTCTTTCTCTTGCCTGATTGCTGTGGCTAGGACTTCCAGGACTATGTTGAATAGGAGTGGTGATAGTGGGCATCCTTGTCTTGTCCCAGATTTTAGTGGGAAGCTTTTGAGTTTTTCACCGTTGAGTACTATGCTGGCTGTAAGTTTGTCATATATAGCTTTTATGATGTTGAGATATGTTCCCTCTATACCCACTTTGGCGAGAGTTTTTATCATAAATGGGTGTTGAATTTTATCAAATGCTTTTTCTGCATCGATTGAGATGATCATGTGGTTTTTGTCCTTTCTCTTGTTGATGTGATGTATTACACTGATTGATTTGCGTATGTTGAACCAGCCTTGTGTCCCTGGGATGAACCCCACTTGGTCATGATGTATAATCTTTTTTATGTGTTGTTGGATTCTATTTGCTAAAATTTTGGTGAGGATTTTGGCGTCTATGTTCATCAGTGATATTGGCCTATAATTCTCTTTTTTTGTAGTGTCTTTGCCTGATTTTGGTATCAGGGTGATGGTGGCTTCATAGAATGAGTTTGGGAGTAATCCCTCCTTTTCAATCATCTGGAAGAGTTTGAGAAGGACTAGTATGAGTTCTTCTTTGTATGTTTGGTAGAATTCCCCGGTGAAGCCGTCCAGTCCTGGACTTTTATTTGTAGGGAGGTTTTTAATTGCTATTTCTATTTCCTTTCTAGTGATCGGATTGTTCAAGTGTTCAGATTCTTCTTGATTCAGTTTTGGTGGACAGTATGTTTCCAGAAACTTGTCCATCTCCTCTAGGTTATCCAGTTTGGTTCCAGATAGTTTTTCAAAATATTCTCGTATGATATTCTGTATTTCTATTTTGTTTGTTGTAATTTCTCCATCTTCCTTTCTTATTTTGCTAATTTGTGCTCTCTCTTTTTTCTTCTTTGTGAGTTTGGCCAGAGGTTTGTCGATTTTATTTACTTTTTCAAAAAACCAGCTTTTGGTTTGGTTGATTTTTTCTATGGTCTTGTTAATCTCTATTGTATTTAATTCCTCTCTGATCTTTATTATTTCCTTCCTTCTGCTGCTTTTTGGGGCTTTTTGTTCTTCTTTTTCTAATTCATTCAGGTGGTGGGTTAAATTGCTTATTTGAGATTGTTCTTCTTTTTTGAGGAAGGCCTGTATTGCTATAAACTTCCCTCTTAGCACTGCCTTTGCTGTGTCCCATAGGTTTTGAGTGGTTGTGCTTTCATTATCATTTGTCTCAAGATATTTTTTAATTTCAGCTTTGATTTCCTCATTGATCCATTGTTTTTTCAATAACATATTGTTTAATCTCCATGCTTTCCTTTTTTTCTCCTTTGTTTCTCTGTTGTTGATTTCCAGTTTCATGGCATTGTGGTCAGTAAAGATGCTTGAGATAATTTCTATCTTCTTAAAATTGTTGAGGTTTCTTTTGTGCCCAAGTACATGATCGATCCTGGAAAATGTTCCATGTGCACTTGAAAAGAATGTATATCCTATTTTTGGGGGGTGTAATGCTCTGAAAATATCCACCAAATCTAGTTTTTCTATTGTAGTATTTAATTTCTCTGTTGCCTTGTTTATTTTCTGTCTGGAAGATCTGTCTAGTGATGTAAATGCAGTGTTAAAATCTCCAACTATGATTGTATTCCCATCAATATCCCCCTTTATTTTTGTTAGTAATTCTTGTATGTACTTAGGTGCTCCTATATTGGGTGCATATATATTAACGAGTGTAATATCCTCATCATGTACCACTCCTTTAATCATTATAAAATGTCCTTCTTTATCTTTCTTGATGGCCTTTGTTTTAAAGTCTATTTTGTCTGAAATCAGTACTGCAACACCTGCTTTTTTGGCTTTTCCATTTGCATGGAATATCCTTTTCCATCCTTTCACTCTCAATCTATATGTGTCCTTCTCCCTAAAGTGGGTCTCTTGTATGCAGCATATTGAAGGTTCTTGCTTTATTATCCAGTCTGCCACTCTGTGTCTTTTGACTGGAGCATTTAGCCCATTAACATTTACAGTAATTAATGATAGATGTGTGTTTATTGCCATTTTGAACTTATCTTTGCAGTTGAATTGGTATATCCTCTTTGTTCCTTTCTTCTTCCTTTTGTGGTTTGGTAATTTTCCTTTGTATTATCATGGAATTTATTTAATTTTTGTGACTTCTTTGTAAATTTTTGGCTTGTGGTTACCCTTTTTTGTAAATCTATCAACCCATTACTATAACTGTTTTTATTAAACTGATAGTAATATGATCTCAAACCCATCCTACTGTTAAAAAAATTTTAAAAAGAAAGAAAAAAATATTCTGTATTTCCCTGCCTCCCTCTCCCACTCTCAGTGATTTGTATGTCTTCTTTTATAATTTCATGTTTACTTTATTTGTAATTCATGAGTTATCACCTTTCCAGTTGTGTGTTTCTCATTTCTGTAGCATCCTGCTGCTTTTCTATTTAGAATAGCCCTTTCAATATTTCTTTTAGCATGGGTTTAGTGTTGCTAAACTCCTGCAGCTTTTTTTTGTCTGTGAAACTCTTTTTTCTCCTTCTATCCTCAAGGATAGCCTTGCTGGATAAAGGATCCTAGGCTG
The DNA here is from genome assembly GCF_009834535.1 of Camelus ferus. Classification (NCBI taxonomy): domain Eukaryota; kingdom Metazoa; phylum Chordata; class Mammalia; order Artiodactyla; family Camelidae; genus Camelus; species Camelus ferus. The sequence goes on from NC_045703.1 coordinate 3,427,150, forward strand.
CATCTTTTTTTCATTCAGGGCTTTGAATATATCTTGCCACTCCCTTCTGGCCTGTAGTGTTTGTGTAGAGAAATCAGCTGAGAGCCTTATGGGGGTTCCCTTGTAACTTACTCTTTGCTTTTCTCTTGCTGCCTTTAGAATCATTTCTTTATCCTTGACTCTGGCCATCTTGATTATGATATGTCTTGGTGTGGGTCTATTTGGGTTCTTCCTGTTTGGGACCCTCTGAGCTTCCTGTACTTGGATATCTGATTCCTTCTTTAAGTTTGGGAAGTTTTCAGTCATGATTTCTTCAAAAACCTTTTCAATCCCCTTTGATCTTTCTTCTCCTTCTGGGACCCCTATTATGCGAAGATTGGGACACTTTATATTATCCCATAGGTCCCTTATGCTATTTTCATTATTTTTTATTTGCTTCTCTTGTAGTTCTTCTGAATGGGTGCTTTCTATTGCCCTGTCTTCTAGATCACTAATTCGTTCCTCTGCATTATCTAGTCGGCTTTGCACAGCTATTAGATCATTCCTCATCTCTGTCAATGAGTTTACCCATTCTACTTGGCTCTTCTTTATAGCTTCAATTTCATTTTTGACATATTTTATATCTCTAAACACTATCTCTTTTAATTCCTTCAGCAATTCGATCACTCCTTTTTTGAAATCTTGATCTAGTAGGCTATTGATGTCTATTTCGTTGATCTTTCTTTCAGGGGATTTCTCTTGTTCTTTTAATTGGGAAAGGTTTTTCTGCTTCTTCATCTTGCTCATACCTCTTTGGCACTGTGGTTTATGGAGTATCAGTTGTTTATTTTGGTCCTTAAGGATTTTATCTATCTAATGCCTATTTAGGAATAGAACTTAGGAAAAAAAGAAAAAAAAATAAGAGAGAGAGAGAAAGAATTTTAAAACAAGGGAGAAAGAGGGTTTGAAAACAGTGTATAATGAATAATAGAAGAGTGAGTTGAAGCAGAGTATTAATCGGTTTGAGACGTCCTTTTAAAACCTTTACAAAAAAAGGGGGAGGAGATGAATAAATGTATTTGAAACCTGTGTCTAATCAATAGCAGGACATCAAAACCCAAGAGAAATAGAAATGAATTAAGAAGTAAAAATTAAGAGAGTAATAGAAAATAGAACAGGTAAAAACAGATTTTTTTTTTAAAAAAAAGGGGGGGGGGGTGTTTGTCGGTGTTCTCCTGGAGTCTGTGTGCTTTTACTGTGAAGTCTTTCTGTCTTCGTCCTGTTTTGGAAGCTCAGCTTGCTGTTTTCAGAGGCCCTCCGTTGGCGCCCTCTTCTGTGCTGCTCCCAGCACCTGTCGGCAAGCAGATCGCGCCTCCTCCCAACACTGGGTCAGGTGCAGCTCTCTGCTGTGGGCGGGCGGGTCGCTGCCCCTCCGGATGCCGCAGTCAGATGTTGCAGACTGGCCAGGTATGAGGGTGGGTCGTGCCCCTCCCAGCACCTGGGTCAGGGGCTGTGTTCCTGCCCGAAAGGCGGGGGGGGGGGGGGCCGCTCTCCCTCTACCTGCGCGGCCGGTAGCTCCGCTCTCTTGTGCGGCTGCGCGCTCCGCCCTGGTCGGCGCTCCACAGGTGGGCTCGGGGAAGACCGAGGGACACCCCTGTCCCTGCTCCGAGCCAAAACCCAGCTCCTTGTTTGTCTTCGTGGAGCAAGTTCTCTGAGGGACCAGGATGGAAGGATCCTATCTGCCCCGGGCTGCAGGCCAGTCTCAGTCTGGCCTTTGAGGCTGCTAAGCCCTTTGGTGTGGATGCAGGTTTCGCCCCCGCCCCCGCCTGGGTGCTAAGCACGGAGGATATGGTGGCTGTGCCTGAGCCCCGCCTCTCTTCCCCCGAAAACTTTCCGCGGGTTTTCAGAGATGGGGGTGTGCACCCTTCCCCCGAGAGCACATCAACCTTGCTGTTTTATGGAGGGCCCAGGTTGTTCTGCCCTGTGCACCCACAGCCACGGCGCACAGCCCCTTGCGTTCCCCCGGGGCAGCCTCCGTGCAGCCACTTCCATCCTCCGTGCAGCCACTTCCGTCCTCCGCCCGGCTTGTGCAGCCTGGCCCTGCCCGCCACTGCTGGCCTGCGTCTCAGGCTGGGTGTTGGGGGGACGCTCTGTGCCCGTTTAACTTAGTTCTGTTAGTCAAGGGCTGCTCTGTACAGATCCCAGCCTCGGAGGCTCCCCCTCCATCCCGCTGGCCTCTCAGTTGGAGAGGGGAGACCCAGCGAGCGAGCGCCAGTCCTCCTTTGCCGCTACCTCCCCGCGGGACCCGTCCCACGCTGCTTTGCCTTTTGTTCTTTCTTTTTTCCTTTTCTCCTACCAGATTTTTGGTGTCTTTATCTTTTGAAGAGGGCGATGTTCTGTCGGAGTTCCACAGGTGCTCTGGTTGGCTGAGTGGGTCTGTAGATGTGGGTCTTGGTGTATTTGTGGGAGAGGGCGACCTGCGAGCGTCCTTCTACTCCGCCATCTTCTCCGTCTATTGCTATCTGTCTTATGTGGTTGGGTGAGCTAACAGAGAGCTGGCATATTTTGAAGCCTGGGGGCTACTAAGACAAAGGAGAGTGGGGTATCTTGTTACTGCAGAACCAGAGAACCTGCAGTACCACAGACACACAGCAGAGAGAGCAAGATCTTATAAACTAGAGAGAAAAAAAAAAAACTTGCAGATATCTCTAATTAAGAAACTACATGTACAAGTCCAGAGGAGTAGTATACCCTCAAAAAGGTTTCAGGGGTTACAAAAATCTCTAGCTGGGTTAATTGGTAAATGTTTTCCTCTGTACAAAACCAGTCCATACAGACTATGGGAGGTGGCTGTTCATAAAGATGCATAAATCTCAGCAAAAAAATCACAACTCACACAAGGAAATAGGTAAACATGGTTGAATCAAAGGAACAAAATAAATTTAAGTCACAATAGAAGAGAACAAGAGAGGAAGAAAGTAACAGAGAAGAACAACAAAACTATAACAAGAAAACAATTAACAAAATGGTAATAAGTACATACTGATCAATAATTACTTTAAATGTAAATGAACTAAATGCTTCATTCAGAAGACATAGAATGGTTCCATGGAACAGGATGTCCACTGGACATTGGCCAATTGAACTGTGAAAAAAAGAGGTTTTGGAAGTAAACAGGCTGAGGAGGAAACAAATGTAGAATGGCTGCTGAATGGATTATAAAAAAAAAGACTCATCTATTTTTGGCTTACAACAGACTCACTTCAGTTCTAAAGATACACCCAGACTACAAGGGAGGGGATGGAAAAGGTATTCCATGTGATTGGAAATGAAAAGACAGCTGGGGTAGCAATATTTATATCAGACAAAATAGACTTTAAAACAAAGACTGTAACATAAGACAAAGAAGGGCATTACATAATGATAAAGTGATCAATCCAACAAGATGATATAACAATTGTAAACATACATGCATCCAACAAAGGAGCCCCTAAATACACAAAGCAAACATTAACAAACATAAGAAAAGAAACTGACAGTAACACAATAATAGTAAGGAACTTTAACACCCCACTTACATCAATGGACAAATCATCCAGACAGAAAATGAATAAGAAAACAATAGCTTTAAAGGACCCATGAGAGCAGATGGACTCAATAGAAATATATAGAACATTCCACCCAAAAGCAGCAGAATACACATTCTTTTCAAGTGCACATGAAACATTCTCCAGGATAGATCTTATGCTAGGCCAAAAAACAAGTCTCAGTATAATTTAAGAAGATTGAAATCACAGCAAGCATTTTTCTGATGACAAAGTTATGAGACTAGAAATAAACAAGAAAAAATTGCAAAAAACCCCCACAAACATGTGGATGCTAATTAATATGCAACTAAATAACCAATGGGTCACTAATGAAATCAAAGGAGAAATTTTAAAATATCTGGAGACAAATGAAAATACAATGATCCAAAATGTCTGGGATGCAGCAAACGCAGTTCTAACAGGGAAGTTGATAGTCATACAAGCCTACCTCAGAAATAAGACAAAGCTCAATCTAACCTTACAACTAATGGAACTAGAAAAAAGAACAAACAAACTCGACATTACTAGAAGCAAAGAAAAATAAAGATCTGAGCTGAAATAAATAAAATAGAGACTGAAAATACCAAGAAAAAAAGAGAAGGGACCCAAATCAATAAAATCATAAATGAAAGAGGAGAGAAATACAAACAACACCACAGAAATACATATGATCATAAGAGATTACTGTGAAAAATTATATTTCAATAAATTGTACAACCTAGAAGAAATGGATAAATTCCTAGAAATGTACATCTCAATACAGAATTAGGAAGATACAGAAATATGAACAGACTGATTACCAGTAATAAAACTGAATCAGTAATTAAAAAAATAAAAACTCCCATAAAACAAAAGTCTAGAACCAGATGGCTTCAAATTTTACCAAACATTTAAAAAGTTAACACCTACTCTTCTTAAACAATTCTGAAAAATTGAAGATGAAGGAATACTTCTGTAAGACCATCGTAATACTGATACCAAAACCAGAGACATCACAAAAAAAGAAAATTACAGGCCATATCACTGATGAAGACTAGTGCAAAAATTCTCAACAAAATTTTAGAAAACCAAATTCAATAATACATTAAAATAATCATACACCATAATCAAGTGGGATTTCTCCCAGGGATGCAAAAATGGTTTGATATCCACAAATAAAACAAGGTGATACACCACATTAACAAACTGAAGAATAAAAGTTATATGATTATCTCAATAGATGCAGAAAAAAAAACTTTTATTAAATTCAATATCCATTCATGATAAAAACTCTCAACAAAGCTGGTATAGAGGAAATATAATAAAGGCCATATATAACAACCCTACAAGTGTCGTCATACTCCGCTGTCAAAAGCTGAAAGCATTTATTCTAAGATCAGGACCAAGACAAGTGCACTTTTTCTACTTTTGTTCCTTATAATATTAGAATTCCTAGCCATAACAATAAGGCAACAGAAAAAATAGAAGGAGTTCAAATTGGAAAGGAAGAAGTAAAACCATCCTTGTTTACATATGACATAATACCTTACACAGAAAATCCTAAAGACGTTACTAAAAGACTATTAGTACTAATGAATGAATTTAGTAAAGTTGCAAGATATACCAAATTAATATACAGAAATCTGTTGCATATCTGTACACTAATAATAAACTATCAGTACTATAAAGAAATCAACCTCATTTACAATTGTATCAAAAAGAATAAAATACCTAGGAATAAATCTAACTAAGCAGGTAAACTATAAGACATTGATGAAAGAAACTGCAGACATCACAAACAAATGGAGACATATACTGTGCTCAAGGATTGGAAGATTTAATATTGTTAAAATGACCATACTACCTAAGGCAATCTACAGATTCAGTGTAATCCCTATCAATATACAAACGGCATTTTTCACAGAAGCAGAACAAATAATTCTAAAATTTGTATGGAAACATAAAAGACCTTGAATATCCAAAACAATCTTAAGACCAAAGCTGGAGGTTTCACAGTCCCTGATTTCAATGCACACTACAAAGCTACAATAATCAAAACAGTATGATACTAGAACAAAAACAGACACATAGATCAGCAGAACAGAATACAGAACCCAGATATAAATCCATACTTATATGGTCAATTAATCTATGACAAAGCAGGCCAGAATATACAATGGGGAAAAGGCAGCCTCTTCAATATAGTGTTGGGAAAAATGGACACAGAGACATGCAAAAGAATCAAACTGAACTCTCTCACACCATATAGAAAAATAAACTCAACATGGACTAAAGATTTAAATGTAAGATCTGAAGCCATAAAACTCCTAGAGGAAAACATAGGCAGTACACTCTTGACATTGGTATTAGTAAAATTTTTCTGGATCTGTTTCCTTAGGCAAGGGAAACAAAGGCAAAAATAAACAAATGGGACTCCATCAAACTGAAAAGTTTTTGCACAGTGAAGGAAACTTATCAACAAATCAAAAGGAGACCTATCAATTTAGGAGAAGATATTTGCAAGCAATATATTTGATAAAGAGTTAATATTCATAATATACAAAGAACTCATAAAGCTCAACATCAAAAAAAAAAAAAAAGATTGAAAAAGTGGGTAGAGGACCTAAATACACATTTTTCCAAAGAAGACATACAGATGGCCAACAGACACATGAAAAGATGCTCAATATCACTAATCATCAGGGACATGCAAATCAAAACCATAAAATGATAGCACCTCACACCTGTCAGAAAGGCTATCATCAAAAAGACAACATACAGAAGAGGAGGGTATAGCTCTGTGGTAGAGTGCATGCCTAGCATGCATGAGGTTCTAGATTCAATTCCCCAGTACCTCCATTAAGTAAATAAAGCTAATTACCTAATCACCTCCCCCCAAAAAATATTTTTTATATCGTTAAAAAAAAAGACATACAGAAAGTATTGGCAAGGATATGGAGAATAGAGAACCCTTGTGCACTGTTGGTGGGACTGTAAATTGATGCAGCCATTATGGATAACAATATGGAGGCTTCTCAAAAATTTTTTAAAGAGCTGCCATATGATCCAGCAATTTCACTTCCAGGTATTTACCTGAAGAAAACAAAAACACTAAATTCAAAGAGATAGATGCACTCCAATGTTCACTGCAGCGTTATTTACAGTAGCCAAAATGTGGAAGCAACCAAAGTACCCATCAATAGATGAAGAGATAAAGAAGATGTGGTATAGGCATCTAATGAATATTACTCAGCCATAAAAAAAGAATGAAATCTTGCCACTTGTGACAACATGGATGGGCTTAGAGGGTATCATAATAAGTGAAACAAATCAGCACAGAAAGACAAATACCATATGATTTCTTTTATACGTGGAATCTAAAAAACAATATAAATAAACATAACCAAACAGATTCATAGATACAGAGAACAGGTTTTTGCCAGAGGGGACAAGGGTGGTAGGATGAGTGAAATAGGTGAGGCAGATTGAGATGTACAAACTTACAAAATAAGTAAGTCACAGAAATGCAATGTACAACATAGGTAATATAGGCAACAATACTATAATTACTTTGTATGGTAACAAATGATAACTGGTCTTTTTATGGTGATCATTTTGTAATATGGAATCACTATGTTGTATACCTGAAACTAATATAATATTATAAATCAATCAGACTTTAATTAAATAAACAGAAATTTATTGTTCACAGTTCTGGAGGCTGAAATTCCAATATCAGCTGCAGCATGATTAGTTTCTGGTGAAGACCCTCTTTCAGGTTGCAGACTTCCAATTTCTCTTCGTATCCTCACATAGCAGAAGGAACAAGCTAACTCTCTAGGGTCTCTCTTGTAGGGGCACCAATCCCAATATTGAGGGTTCTACCGCTATGACCTAATCACCTCCCAAAGGTCCCAGTTCCTAATATCATCATATGGAGGTTAGGATTTCAACATGTGAACTTTAAAGGGGATAAGAAATTTCAGAAATTGTTTTAAAAAAGAAATGTGGTCATCCTACATAGAATGTTTCCTGTAGTGTAAAGAGATCCTTCACGTATTACTTGGACACTACAAAATGAAAAGATCAGAATATCAAGTAAGTTTTAATCACTTTACTAGTTTTAAGAATGTGAGATTAAATTTTTCTAAGATACTATGGATCTATTTGATTCCACAACAACTAAATAAACTGCATTTGCAAGCAGATCATATCCAATAGCTCAACTATAAGATAGTAATTTGAAAATCTGATCATATTTTTATGAAGGTTATTTAATAAACACTATCTCAATAGTAAGACAACCTGAAAAGGTAGATTTTCTATAATGCATTAGAAGAGTATTTGTAATAGAGATAGCATACATGCAGTCCTGAGTAAGACAGATTTGGATTCAAATCTTGATTTCACCATTTAATAACCAAGACACATTGGGCATGTCACTCAACCTCCCTGCATTTCACTTCCTTCTTGTGTACAGGTGCAGTCCTTAAAGCAGGCATCATAATCATAAGAATAAAAAGAAGATTAAGCACATCTAACAACTGTTGAATGATTATTTATTGGCAGGCACTTAACGAGTATCCATTATCATATTTAATTCTTATACCAATCCAAAATAATAGTTACTATTAATACAGATGAAAAATGAAGCCTCATGGAACTTGTAAGAGGATTAAATGTAAAATACCTATCATATTACTAGGTATATTCTTTTTCCCTCTGACTAAGAAGTGCTTGCTATATAAGAAGACTAAATTTAGTCTTCATTTCAAGATTGTAAGCTCCATGAAGATAGAGATTGTGTCTATCTAGTTTATTGCTATATCCCTAGCCTCTGATTATATTACAGGAAAATATATAATTACTGGATAAATATATAAATGTTAACTAATTTTAAGCAGAAGCAGCAGTACTTCAAAAGTTTGGTTAAAATATATAAAATGCTTTTTTTAAATTCCTGGTAGCATGAAGACTTCTGAGCAGCATATATAAATCTGAAGAGAAATATTTCATCTTCTGAGACTTCAACTGACTTTTCTTCATAAAGGGTCACTGAATTATTAGCAAGATGTGATTCTCTTTCTCCTTATCTTTTAGAGTTTTTCTCACTCTCCGAGACTAACATTAAAATAATTTTTTTTCACAATTTGTGTCATTTGTCTCTACTTTCCTTGGATCTCAAGTATTCCATATACTATTTAAAAATAATTCCTTTGGTTTAATTCCAACACCACACCACAGACTTCAGAATTATCTGATGTCTGCAATTCTCTTGCTGCATCTAAATTAGGTACCACTTTTTTCAGCTTCACTGAGATATTTTTAACATATAACATATGTAAGTTTGAGGTGTACAATATGATAATCTGATACACATACACATCGCAAAATGTTTACTACAAAGGTTAGTTATCACCCTCATACATTCATGTAATAACTGTGTGCGTGTGGTGATAATATTTAAGATCTACTTTCTTAACAATTTTCAAGTATATATTATAGTATTGTTAATTATGGTCACCATGCTGTACATTAGTCCCCAGAATGTATTCATCTTAGAGCTGGGAATTTGTAACCTTTGATCAACATCTCCCTATTTCTCCCACCTCCCAAGCCCCTGCCAACTGCTCTCTACTTCTCTGAGTTTGGATTTCTTAGACTCTACATATAAGTGAGAATATATAGTATTTATTCTTCTCTGTCTGACTCATTTCACTAAGTATAATGCCCTCAAAATCCATATACATAGTCACAAATGGCAGGATTTCCTTTTTATGGCTGAATAATATTCCACCATATATATTATACCGTATTTTCTTTATCCATTTATCTGTTGATAGATACTCAGGTTTTTTCCATTTCTTGGCTATTGTAAATAATGCTGCAACGAACATGGGGTGCAGGTATCTCTTTAAAATTGTATTTTCATTTCCTTTGGACATATACCCAGAAATGGAATTGATGGAACCTATGGTAGTTCTTTCTCAAGCTTTTTGAGAAATCCCCACACTGTTTCACAAAGTGGTTGCACAAATTTGCATTTCCACCAACAATGCACAGGGTTTCCCTTATCTCCACAGCCTCGCCAACACTTTTTGTCTCTTGTCTTTTTTACAACAGCCGTTCTACCAGATGTGAGGTACTATTTCATCATGGTTTTGATTTGCATTTCCCTGATGATTAGTGATGTCAAGCATGTTTTAAGTACCTGTTGCCCATTTGTATGTCTTCTTTGGCAAAATGTCTATTCAAGTCCTTTTGCCCATTTTTTCAGTTGGATTGTTTGGTTTTTTGCTACTGAGTTGCATTAAGATAATTAGGTAACATTTTTGCACATGCTTTCTATCTTCCAATATTAGGAACACCTCTCATCCACTTTCTTTTCTTCTCTCATTCTTCTTGTCCATATTTATATATTTATTAACCCTCCATCATTTTAATTGGGTTCCATGAAGAGCAAATGTAAATGTTTATGTGCAATCCAACATATTAAGCTGACAGTACATAACATCAATAATAGTTTTTCTGTCTTTATTTCAGGTTTATTAAGTGAGAAGCAGTCACTGTTTGCAGTAACTGATAGAATTAATCTTCTTGTGCACAAACCTATATTCTACCTTCATTCACCTGTAATAGTATCTAGAAAGGGACAATCACAGAGTGCTATTCCAGCAGATGTCCTTTGCAGATCAATAAAGGAAAAAGAAAGTAAGGAAATTGAAAAGTGGGACAATAAGTGTATCTTAAAACTTTTCCTAAATTTAAACTATTGACTTAACAGGATCTAGTTCAAACTCTAAACAAAGAAGAAATCACCTTTAAAATAACCCTAATAAGTAGTCATCATGTCTCTACTTAAATATTTCCAGAGAAATAAAGGTAATAACCCGGCTAGACAACCTACTGCATTTTTCTAGAATTTTCATTATTTAAATCTCTGGGTTATCTCCAGTATGGTAAGATGTTCAGCAAAGCCAAGCAGCAGAGCACCATGCTACCACAGTGAACATGCAGAATCTTTTCTAGTGAGGATAGGGGCAGTAACAGCAGCAACTACATCCAGATTCCAGAGGCAGTGGTTCTAGAAGCAGCACCCAAGGTCCAGGATAAGTATTGTCAAGAGTGTAAGGTTCTATATCTGTATCCAATAGACCACATGTTCTGCAAAATAACTTTGCTATTTGTCTCTACCTATGTAAACTACAAGCCTGAGCCTCTAATTTTTTCAGAGATTCATTTTAATACCCTTTTAATAATTGGATAATATCCAATGTCCTTTTAAGAAATTTTTCCTGCTTTAAGTTAGCCAGTAGAATTCTTTAGTGCACAATTAAAAATCTGATTGATGAAAAGTATCATTTAACTTTTAAATAATAAATTTGATAAAAATAAAAATTGTTTAAACAAAAATAAAATAAATCTTTGAAAATATTACTAAATAATGTTAGAAGCTAATATCAACTTTGTGATCTGAACCTCTTCACAAGATGTCAGTTTCTCAGTTTGAAAGCAGCAGACTGGCTTTTAAGTTTTCCTTTTCTCAGAGCACTGTGATTTATTTAGTACATTTCTCCTTTAGAACTAGGAAGCATCAGAATGACCCATTGCCAGGAAGTGAACAGTGTACCCCCTTCTCCTAACAACACTATGGTGGAAGTCAATTATTGCAGCCTGGTTGCTCAATGAGTAGAAACTGAGGAATGATGGCCTATTCAAATAGTTGAGGATGAATTATGATTTGAGAGAGGAGCAAATATTTCTCCCAAGTACTCTTGGATTTTACCAAAATAATTAATGCTAGCTATACATCTCTAAAATAATATAAAAATATTAATAACAAAATTGCATATACAGACATAGTAAAACTTATTGGCCAAGTAAAAAACCATCAAACCTCACCTCTCATTTTTTCTAGCTCAATACATATGGTAAAAACATGAAATCATTAGGATTTATAAAGGCAGGTTTGGCAGACTTTATTTACTGGGACTGTGAGCTATAAAATTGAATTTGGGGCCCTATCTCCAACAAAAAGTTGTTAGTTCTCAGAATAATGGCATGTTAGTGGATCAGACATAGATAAAAGATTTCCATTGTGACTGTTTTTAGCTATGATTTACAGTGGCCTACATTGTTTTATAATGACTTTCAATTTTGAAAATGTACATTCACTGTTAGTTTTATAGATGTAGTCACAATTGATTGTGGGCTTGAGAGATTGATCCTTCTCAGTAACAAAAAAAAAGAAAAAATTCAACATACAATAAACAGGCATTCTAGACACATTTATAAGCATGTTCTTTAGAAGAAGAATTTTTAAGGGGAAAATAAGTGTAAAAATGTTTTAATAATTGCTTAACCATTCAATATTTTTAGTTAGAGTCTGGAGGAAACTAGTGAGTAAAACTTGGTTGATACAGAGCTCTATATCACATGATTCTGAGATTATCTACTCATTTGTGCCCAGATGCAAAAGAAAATCTCACGTACTCAATTTCTAATTGACACTCGGTGTGGAGGTATCATTGAATAATGAATTTGACAGAAGGAAGCCAACCAGGGTATCTTTCACCCACACCTTTCCTTCCTAGCTCATAACAAGGCAGATTTGCCAGTGAGTTCAACCAAAGTCTTGGGCCTACCCATAACATCTAGCTTGAAACCCATACTGAAATTTCCTTAACTCTACTTACCACGCCTTTCAACCCCTTCTCCCACCTTTACCTACATTCTAAGACAAGACTGATCTTTACTCTAAATTAGAGATGGTTAAAGTCAATAGATACATCCAGACCTCAAATCACATCTCAGCCCACCCTACCCCATCTGGCTTGGTCCTCTGCCTAGCTTCTTTCTCCTTAATTTCTGGACAGGTGACCTGACTTCTGCACTCATCCTTTCCCCTAGAATTGTAGTCTACCAAAACCACATCCCTTTTGGCACAAGTAATTAACATCTTTCCTAATTCTACTCAATTCCTTTCACCGAAATAAGATATATATGCAATACAGAGTTATTATGAATCCTTTATCCTTGCTGAAGCATAATAATTGGGGAGAAATAATACAGTGATTTAAGTGAGTGAGAAAAATCAGGTAGAACATAATATTTTATCACTATTATATAACAACAGCAGTAAACCACATTCATATGATTCTAAGCTCATCTACCGAATTATTTTCAGAAACTTATGGGAAGGAAGAACTAACATCTACTGAGTGATTATCATTTACCAAGTCTGTACCAGAGAGGTAAGAAGTATTAGCTCTTTTCCCTCTATTTTCAGATAAGAAACAAAATAATTACACACACATACACATACAAAGCCCAGACATAATTCTTCAAGAAATTATATTTAGTAAGTTTTGAGCCAGGATTTGAACCAGAGCCTTTGTGTAAGCCATTATACACCTTTAAATGTTTGATACCCCTTAAAACAATAATTTATTTGTCTGATAATAGTAAGACCTTTCTGGCTATGTTCTAAAATAACTAGCCACAGACATTCTGGTAAGTCAGTATCATTGTATGGGAAAAGTACGCTGTCCCTATTTTGCTAATTAGAAACTTGATTTACAGAGAGGAAAATAATTTGACCTAAATCACACAATTTGTTAATGGCAAATCCAAACTAGAAACACACATTTTCACGTGATTTAATTCCATTAGAGAATGTTTACACAAAAGAGACAGAAGACATATGTTCAGTTCATATATTTCATATGGTTTGAGAGTGAAGAGAAGCACTATTAGAAATCAGGCTATAACAACAAGTGTAAACCAGACTGTCTCGTGTATACTGGGATCTCTGGTCATCCAACCTAACAAATAGTGGATATTTTTAAAGCGTTAGTTCTTTCCCCTCCAAGAACCAGATGTGGTCTCACTATTATCTGGAATAGTAACATTGAATTTTGTTCATTAAAACTGCTTAGTTAAATGTTAACATTTATGTTTATTCACTTCCTATTGGAAAATGTCAGACAATGTCACAATAAGTTACTTCCATAGGTGACATATTAAAGTGCTTATCATCCTACTTCTTTTTATATTAGGGATTTCAAATTATTTGTTCTAGGGGAAAAAAAACAAAAAAATAAAATAAAATCATAATGTACAATGAGAAACTGAACTAATAATATCTAAGTTCTCTACTAGTTTGATCTCTAACACAGACATGGGTCTATGACTTTTAGGATATCTAACATTAAACAAATAGAAACCAAAAGCAAGAAATAAATCAAGTTCACCACACTCCAAGTAATCAATTCTACTGACAACTTTAAATTTCTAAATTACTGAGAAACCAACACACTACACTACACACACACATTTCTTTTTTCTTGTAATATTTTTCCAAAACTATAATTACAATATAAATAGTGAGAAGACAGAAAGTTTATGATATAACTAGTTTTGAGATACCAAAGAATTGTCAGAAAAAGACTATTATTGTATAATTTTAAAAAGGAGAAAAAAATAAAAGTCTCACTCAGATTTCTCAAGTGTTTGAAATAAAAACTGGAAATAACAATGAACTGATATTTTAAATTATTTTTGCATTAAACAGATACCTATACATTTTTTTATAAAAACTAAGACTTTTAAGAGTTAACTAATTTTATATTTTCCATATGTAGTATGGCAAAATTGATGTCTTCTGGTGAATTATCAAAGATGGTACAGACCTCTCAGAAAATGGAAATCAAATGAAAGCTCAATCACCGCAGCATTTTGGTGCTAAATTTTTTTTTAAAGACATGTAAGTAAAATCACTCATCACTTTTTGCTATCTTTCATAAACTTTTTGGATAGTTCTAAAATTAAGCCAACATATTAAAAAATTAGTACACTATCTGTAGTCCAAAAAGATGTTTATGAAATAATCTACTGAACAAATTACTTTAATGTATACATGTTGTGATGAAAAAGTGGCTTGGGAGTATATCCATCTCTGCCTCTCAGTGACACAGGTACACTGGGCAAGTCACCCAGCTTTTCTGTAAATCAATAAATTTATTTACAAATTTAAGGATATTAACCTACCCTGACCTACTGTCTTCTCAAGATTTATCATGAAGATTAAACATTAAAAAATATTTTATAAACTATAAAGCAATATATGAGCATAGCTATTATATTATTCTGTGTTTGTCTCAATGGTCAATTTAAATCAATTATTTCCAAGAAATCAAGAATTTACTATCTTATCCAAATGAGTTGAATGTGAATGCATCTAGCCCAGCATCCTGCCAGTAATTCAGAATCCTATAAATTGGCAATGATGAAAAAACATAATCTATAAGAAAATATATCCAGTAAATTGACCATTAACCCATTATAAAAAAGTTGAGTTTAAAAAAATAACAATAAGGTTGAGAACGTGAGAGAAGTGTAAGATCAGGAAGGGAAATAGGACAGCGAAAGTAAATCAAGAATGTTTGGGTGATTTACATTATACTGTTCTTGTATGTTTGCCCAGCAAGGATTTTTTTTTTTCCTTTAATCAACGCTCAGGAAATTATTCACCCTTTAAAAAATTTGACTATACGATTCAATCTGCTTTCCAACCAGTAATGTTCAATGGTCTGACAGTTTTTTTAAGTATAAAAGGCATTTACAACTAAACTGCATTGAAGTTCTTTCCCCTATTTCTTACACCACATCCAGCTAATTGCTCTTTAACATGCTAACAGAAGGATAAGCTGGTACATAATAATTCAGGCATGCACCAATCCCATAATGCCAGGAACTCAGAAGCAGCATGAGAAAACATCAGATTTTTGGCATGTGGGCTAGATGTTTAAATCTGCATAGATTCGAGCCAATTAGACTTGTCAGACTCCAATCCAGTTGAGAGTGACCCCTGATGGTGGAAAGACA
Organism: Camelus ferus; assembly: GCF_009834535.1. Classification (NCBI taxonomy): domain Eukaryota; kingdom Metazoa; phylum Chordata; class Mammalia; order Artiodactyla; family Camelidae; genus Camelus; species Camelus ferus. Next base: position 3,442,560 of record NC_045703.1, read on the forward strand.
TGTGGGACAAGCCACAGAAAAGCTTGCAAATGTCAAAGAGGCCAAAAGGTGCCCCACTGGCCTCAAAACTATTAATTAGCAACCAGCAAAAGCACCACCAAAGAATCGCTGCCCCAGCACTCCTCCTCCAGAGGTTGCTGCTACTCGGCCTCATTATCATCTGGATGGAAAACAACACCCTTTCCTGGGAGCTCTCAGCAACACTCTTATTGATTAAGTTCCCACAGTGTTAAATCATTCTGTAGCTTTCACTCCAATCTTCCCACCCCTGAATAATAAAACCTTCAAAGGATTTACTGGGATGGAGAGGGAAGTGGGGGTGCAAGGAGAGAAGGAACACTGCAACATACTGTTTATATAGTGCCCACAGTGTCAGCACAAATCAGATCCCAGGAAGGGTTTAAGAGACATCTAAAATGAAGTTAATCTGAATTTTCTCTTGTATGTACTAAGGTATTATTCCCCCCCTCCTAAAAATCCAAACATATTGGCTATTTCGAAGTCACCTACACCAAATAAAACCATGACACCAAATTATATTTCTACAGGTCTTTGGTGATCTTATTTAGTCTGAAGATCACAAATGTCTGATAGACAGGTGTCTGTTTCAATGTGCATAGCAAAATATTCCAAGGAATTAGAGATGAAAGCTAACAGCCGGAGCCATAACGTGAATTTCATGAGAAAAACATGTGTATAGACTTTCACTCCAAATAATTTATTTTTTTAACATTTTTTATTGAGTAATAGTCATTTTACAATGTTGTGTCAAATTGCAGTGTAGAGCACAATTTTTCAGTTATACATGAACTTACATATATTCAGTCATATTTTTGTTTCGCTGTGCGCTACCACAAGATCTTGTATATATTTCCCTGTGCTATACAGTATAATCTTGTCTATCTATTCTACATTTTGAAATCCCAGTGTGTCCCTTCCTACCCTATACTTATTTTTATTATAGAGTATTTCTACTTAAACATATATGAAATTGAAATGAAAGCAAGAAAATAGTTACTATGATGTAATAAATTCATTTGTTTAATGCATATTGTATAGTAGTGAAAGTCAGTTTTTTCATCTGTAAAGTAGAGATTATAACTATCTTGCAGAGTGAATGTGAGGATTAAATAAGAGCATTTTATGAAATCCTTAATATAATGCTTAGCATATAATAAGTGCTCAAAAAATACAGCTGTTATTGACATTCTCCTTTGTATTATAAAGCAAATAAGCAGTCACTTGCTTGTTCTATAAAACAAGATGTTTCAACTGTTGGGTCTGCTTGAAGCAATGCATCTACACTCCAAGTTATTTCCAATTTCCCACAGAGAAATAATAAAATAAACATTAAGTGGACATATATGATCTGTATTTATTTGTGGTCTCTCAGCTAGCATCCCCTGACAGACTGCCTGACTGACTTAGTAAGACCACAGCTTCTGCCAAACAGGGAGACACACTCAAGGGAAAACAGGAGATCTAAACTGAACAGACAGGAGATCTAAGTTGGACAATGTTGGCTGCAAGTTTGGCATGATGACTGCATTTTTGGACAATATACTTGGGCCTTCTGAGCTCTGAACAAGTAAATTAGCTGGCTAGATTTTAGGTAGGAAAAAGGGTTATTTTCACACGACTATTTCATTGTGGATAATAGTATACCACAACCATGACATGTGGAAATCAGAATGTCCAAGCCAGTGGAAAGATAGCGATAATTTATGGATTTTGTATGAAGTTAAGGTCTATATTATGGTTATACATGTGAGGTCATTGCAATATTTTTGACTCATCCTTTATGTGCCCTATATCAATATGGTCTGAAAACCCATGGGGAGAGGAAAGGGGACAATTTAAACTCAGAAGGTTTAGAAATAAGTCAGGGGTAGAAAACAGAAATTAAGATTTTAAAAGTGGAAAAAAGTACGTAGTTCTCATGGGAGAATGTTTAGTGTAATAGTTAGCAATATAAGATCAAAATGAAGTTATTAGAAAAAATAGTCTGAGCAGTAAAAGGGAGAGAAACCTCTCTTAGAAAAGTACATAGAGTTAGAGGAAACAACAAATTACACAAATAAGAACTTTAAAAACAAAGGTAGAATCAAATATAAGATGCCCTATAGACACCAATCTTCTATCAATACTCTTTTCCCCTTTTTGAACTTGTAATTGCTGCACATGCGACTATATAAAATGTTGGCTATAAAACAGCAACACCATCAAGAAAGAAAAGTGAAAACAAAAATGATTAACTACCGTAATTTGCATTGATGCATTTTATATTTTCATGAGAAAGGGTCATGTAGACTAAATCATATCAGAAGTCAATGTACAGTCCCTGCCAAATAAGTTGAGATAGAAAAATTATTTTTCCAATGAACATTTGTTAATATCATGCTGAAAATTTTTTAAATATTTAAAACTTAAACTGCCACTAAAAAAGCATTCTTTCTAGAAATGTTTACTAATGATAACAGGTAACTGGACAGAATTCACAGCTGAAGCACAAAAAGATATTTTGCTATTATATTTCCAAATTATGATAAGTCAAGCTACTTTGGCTCTCAGTCTGCATTTTGGCAGAAGACACTATTTTTCAGGTTTCTACTTTCCCAACCAATTCCATTGTTTTCATGAAAAAAAAAAAAAAAGAGCATAACAAGATTTTACCTCTAAACACAGTGGGATTGATTATACAAGAAGCTGATTGTGGAAGCAAAATGCCAAAATATATTCTAGGCTTCACTACACACCTCCTGCAATATTGAATACTCTCTAGTAGTAGGTCTACATTCTCAGCCTCATATATGGAGATAACAGAGATGATTTTCACTGGGGAAAAGAATGCTCTCTGGTCCTCCCTCCAACCCTACCAATAGCCTCATTAATGCCAACAAGTCACAGTGGGAACAATTTGAAGACAAAATCCACCTGGCAAACACCCATCGCTGAACTTAGCAGAGAAGAACTGAGCTCACTGATGTTATTTTTGCTATTATTTTCTTAACAAAATTTTAGAAGTATGGAAACCCATGGTAGACAGTTGAAGTAAGAGGAAAAAAACTTCAAACTTCTTTACAGGTGCAAAGCTCTTTGAAAGTTACTTTTATTAAAAACTGAACAACGTTTTAAGCCTATAAAGTTAATGTGATAATTATATGCACAGTAAAATACAAAAAGGAAAGAAGAAAACCAGGCAAAAATCAGCCTCATGTTAGTTCACTCTGCTCCAAAGAGGTGAATATGCCACATGAACTCCATTATATAGAGTCCAAATTCCTGAGACATCAGTCTTGGAAAACACAGACACACACTCCCTGGTGACAGAGCATCTGGCCATTGCAGAATTAGGCAGAGAGATGGTGTGAGCCCAAACCCAGGAAAGCATTTACAACAAACATTTTGTTGATAAAACTGTTTCATTTCAGCTGGCACTTCTTTCTCTGCACCACACCAAGAAAAATCATCTTAAACAACATTCTAGGAGACTCCTTTTATGTAATACTGAGGCCAAGGCTGTTTCCTCAGGATCTTGTTCTACAGACAGAAGCTCTTGCTGGGGAGGATGAAGGTAATGACAACTCTAACTGAGAGGTCATTCACACCACTCATAATTATAGAACAGGATTAAAGTAGTTAGAGAACTGATGGGGGACTTAAGGGTAAAAGAGAAATCCATTAAATCACAAAAGCCAAGGCTGAATACCGAGTCTAAACAGAAGCTCAAACACCTATATTTATCTATCACTTTAGTAAGAGTCAATTTGACAACTCATTTCACTAATTTAAATGCAATTTAAAAGAACTGATCGAAGTAATCATTTAACTAAGATTTTAAAACTAATTACTATAGTTTTCTTTAAAATCAAATCCCCTATAATAGTTTCACAGTATAATAGAATAGTGTGTTATAATAAAGCATAGTTATACTTGTCCCTTATGATGAAAGGACAATTCTAACTAAAAACCTTATGTTCTTACTACCTCACCAACAAACCATCAATATATTTTTTGCTGCTTCAAGTAAACATTTTGGACTAGCAGAACAGAAAATCTGAACTAACCATAGTCACATTCTTGGAGCTCATCCTAGTAAATCCTGTCCCCATCCAAGCAAATGCCCATCAATTTGATCCAGAGGTGAAATACCCCTTCAAGTACCCAAAACTTTGTTATGTTCATACTAACGCTACGCTTAAAAATTGCAAACTTATTTTAATCATTTTGCTTATCAGGAGTTCTACAATTTAGCTAGAATAATTCAGTAGTATGACAAAATAACTACTAAAAACTTTGTATATTAAATAAGCAAAAGTATTTTTGGTATAAGAAAGTGAAACCAGAAAAAGGACTGATGCAAATCTCTTTTTATATAAGCTAGTGACAATAAACTAGTTTGCAATAGAATATCAATAACTGCTGATAGCTAGTTTTTTTAAGAGATGAGTCAGAACTCATTTGCCAAGTAAAACAAGAGGGATGAAAGTCTCTACCAGCTGCTGTCATATTTTCCTATTATATGTTACCAAAGGATATAGGCTTTTATTTTTGCAACATTTTTGCAAGCATAGGTGTCCCTCTTTAATTTCAATTGCAACTCAGTGTGAAAGGCTTATGTAACAGTGATAGAATGCTGATCCTACAACAGAAAACCATTATTTTTACTCTAGTTAATGAAAACTACGTTTGTTTTTTTTTTAGTAATTTCTTTCACTGTCACTAATGGTCTTATGATAATAATCATAGTATATAATCTGACACAAGTGCTCTTAAAGAAATTTCTAGTAAAGGACTGCAGCCTCTGTGGGAGGTAACTGTCGGAATTATCTTAAACCACTACCTGTCTTCTGCTACAATAGAAAAGGCCTTTAATCAAAATAATCCTTTTTCAAAAGAGCAACTTTTTTCCCTCTGCAATTCACTCATCTTAAAAGAGCACTATAGCTTTTGTGCATAACTTAATTCATTCTTCAAGACAAGTACAAAATTTGTCACTGACATTTAGCGCCAGCCGTAGGCAATGGATAAAATGAACTAGTTAGCAATTTAACCTGTGAAAAAACAGAGTGGGATGAACAATTTTCTGCCATCAAAGCAAATGGCTAACATTTAGCAGGATTTTATTTTTATTTTTCAGCCCATCCCATCTTCAAGAAGAAAGAAGTCAGGCTAACATTTTTTCAGGGTCCTAAATCTTCCTCTCAGCCTATTCCTTTAATGGTTTCAAGTAAATGACTATCCAGAGGATAATTAGGCACTGTGCTGTCGCATCGTGTCAGGTCACAGCTGGATTTAGTCAGCATTAACCTTTGGGGAGAATTGGAATATCAGTATCATTTAAAATTAAAGACGTGTAAGCAGGCATTTCTGGAGATGTTAGAAAAGTAATTGTCTGTAAATTGTTTGACCTTGAGATTTAATTGCATGCACAACACACATTCAAGCAAGAGCCCTGGACTGTCTTCAGTCTTTTACCTCCAAACCTTACTCCACAGGGCCCATTAGGCTACCTGTGGCTTTTTAAGTAAAATATTAAAGATTTTGGCCTTTAGTTTGAAACAAAAGCTTTAAGCATTGCTTGATATACTAAAAATGTAAAGCAAACATGCTTATCAATCAGAATACCAATTTTACCATACATTTTTAAATGCACACATATCATAGTTATGTTTAAAGGCTAAGTTCAAATCTTACCCCGCCTTCTTTTCTGCTAACAAGTTTGCATATTTTGCCTTATTCCCTTTTACCCTAATGAGACAGCTTATGCTTTCAAAGTCCCTCAAGCTAGGCAAATCTCTCCACTGCTTCCACTGTTAATAATGAAACTTCGTAATTATACAAATCCGAGGTGGCCAATCAGCTTTCCAGGCTGAGCCTTCGGGTACCTCATAAATTATTCATGTGACACTTGGGCCTGTGAACTCACTTGCTTATATTAGAAGCCTAATTAATATTTAATCACACGTGCAGAGGGCAGTTGGAGCTGCACTGTCTCTGAAAGAAGGGTAAATATAAATGTGCATATGCCTCTATGTAAATCTCATCCAGTATCAAAAGGAAGTGTCTCCAGGCATGCGGAAGTGACCAGGAAACACACCAGGTGCCTTCCAGTTAGTGAGCCTATTACAGAACAAGCACTATGCAGGAGGACGAAGTTGAAACCCCTATTCCTCAGGGCACCCATGAATCCTTTCTGGCTTGAAACTAGGGGATTTCAAAGCCTTTGACAGGTAAATATTGCCTTTTCAAATTCCAAACAGGAAAAAAAAAAATTGAACTTAGTTATCCAGCATCTAGAAGAAATGATACACATTAACATTCTCAAAGGATGTTTGGGCCTTGGATAGTTTTCATTTTGTTTAAGAGACACCAGTACTATTAAACAACACAGTATACCTTGGTAACCTTTTTTGAGATTCCACTATCCCCGCCCCCAGGGGAAAGGGCTGAAAAGCAAGCCAGACATTGATCTGTTGACAGGCTTAAAGACAACTGCTATTTAGTGGAGTTATCCTATGATGTACTAAGAAAAATAAAATACGTTCTTTCAAAGGGTGATGAGAGAAAAAGACAGACCCACAGCTAGTTATGGCACACCAGAGGTCTGTGAGATGATGAAAGAAACAGTCACTGAGAAAGAAGCATGAACTGGGTCCACAGGCATGACTATTGGATAGAACCAGCATTGCTGCACTGTGGGAGTCTATACTCCCAGGTTACATATCTTTAAAAGTACAGCCAGTGGCACTGTTTCTAAAGATCTCTTCTGTCTTTGATGACATCTCCATTCTGCCACAAATGACTCTATTGTTTTCCCCTGGAACTGCTATGGCACAGTCATCACTACTGGCAACTCCACCTTAAGGATATCAATGAGGTATATGTAAACTAAAAAAAAAAAAAAGTGCAGTATACTGTATATATGTATTTACATGCAATATAATGTGTATGTGCAATCGAACTGTAATAATTCTACCTAATAAAACTGAAAAAGGAGAAAGAAACAAACAAGGGTACCAATGAGGAGACAAAGTTTATTGTTCTTTGGGCAATTATACTGCAGTAGCCCGAACATCTCATGAGGTGACTGTTCTGGGACATTTTAGCAGGTAAACCAAATGATGTGATGGTGGTCCTTTTACAAAATGCAAAAATGGCAAAGAGTGAAAGGGCTGCCATTTAGAGAGATCATTAACAAAACACTTTATGTTAATGCTGGGATATATCACTGGCCACACTGTCATTTTCTTTTACAAAATAAATTAGGCTGTGCCCAAATGTGGTCTTGGTAGCTCAGAGATAGCATAGTTAGTAGAAACAATGGTTCCATATGTCTAATTAGGACCTCTAGTAAGTTTGCTTCTTCCTGGTCAATAAGAAAGACTCTTACAGATCTGAAGCACATCTATGATAAAATCCTATTGCCTTCACCCTGGATTGTCTCAAATACCTCCGGCAATCTCCTAGGCTTCTAAAAGACACCCACTGCTGAAGACTCTTTTTTCCTGGATTGCACAGGGTCCTGACTGATTCTAAATCTTTATCAATACCTTGCCCTGAGAATGTGTGTAGAAATTATACATAGATATAAAACATGTAGACCTAGGAGGCATACACCTTAAATATGGTAAGACAAATAACCTTTGATTTCTAAAAGACAATGAATTTGGAGTCCCTAAAACCTGAGTTCAAATTATAGCTGTCTTTATGGCTCTGTGGCTTTGGGCAATAATACACTCTCATCAAATCTCAGTTCTGTCATTTATATATATAATAAATTTGCTGACATCTGCATAATAGACTAAGATGATATATGTAAAGCATTCATTAACGTACCCAGCATGCAAAAGATACTCAAAAATGCTAGATAATACATAATTATCAGGACTCACAATTCATTTAATCATTCATTCATTCTTACTCCAAACCTTGCTAATTGGAATGGGTTATTATACAAGATAACTAGAAACCATGGTACTTATTTATCTGTAAGAAAATGGAGTATTACCCCTTGGGCTCTGCTTTTAGCAGAATCCTAACCAAACCCATTTGTCATTAAAAGCTGTGCTATGATTGGATTATTATCAGCAAACAAAAAGAAGAGGAGAAGGGCCAAATATTTCTATACTGCTTTAGAAAATAGCTTTTCACCATCCACAACCCTAGATTCTGAACAAATCTTGTTCATCAGTAGTCAATAGTCACAAGAAACAATCAGTAGAAATTGTGACTCTGAGGAGTTCAATTTGGACTAGGCCAAATCATGGGCTATGGTATGTTAAAACTCAAGGTGAGGTTTTTCTAGGGGTTAAAAGGACTCAGAGGAATGGAGGTAGACTACACGAAAATATACCTCCTGGCCCCCAAGTCTGCTGTTGGCAAAATTTTGAGAAATGATGAGGATGTAGAACTGAGCAATCCTAGGTGGGCCACCAACTCGGTCTGGGCTATGGATTTATATGAAAGTCTAATTTATGCCGTAGAGCTGAGAGCTGAGATTGTTTAAATACTTTCTGCCTCAATGAGGATTGCCTCTGAAAGGGAGAGAGTCTGAGTTTGTGGAGGGAGTGAGGGAGGAAGGTGGGAGTAGTGTGGAAAACAGCAGACTCAACTTTGAAAAGCTACAGATGGTAGGGAGAGCAAAAGCAGAATAATTGAGGGGTGAACTGTAAAGGAACATTCTCGTCAATTTAACAATATTCAAACATTTTTTTTAAAAAATAGATACCCACAATTAGATACTCCTCTAACACTTCCCTGTAGAGGAACTATATTTAGCAAATGAGTGAAATTATCCAAACTGCCACTGCATGACAAACTGGCATCAGATGATCACATACTTGATAGGCATAAAGCCTAAAATTCCTAGTCAAATTAAATTTTACTTCCACATTCACCTCTAGTATTATCTTTGACTCTTTAAGAACAATCCTTATGACATCTCACAGGTATTACATGAAGTTGTTTATATTCTGTCTCCCACTCTCTTCCATAAACCCTAGATCAGCATTTCTCAAAGACTGGTCCAGGGACAAGGTGTTATCTGAATCACCTGAGGCCAGCATCCTGAAGCTTGTGTGATTTAGCGAGCTCATTTTAGGGGAAAGAATATAAGATTACGAATCAAAGTTAGATACAAATGTAAATATTTATTTAGCAAAAGAGAAAAAATCACAACAAATTCCTGGAGACTTGAAAATTGAGATCACTTTCCGAAATTTACCAAGTGCTTGTACAGAAATGGTTCTTGATGGAAATCTCACTCCTTCCTCTCCACCCAGAACTCTTTATAACTCCTAATAACTTCCAGAATTCACAGAGTGAAGTGAGGGGCCCTGCCACTTAAGCCCTGTTAGCTTCACAGTGAATCTGCCTCTGCCTGAGATGCTTATTAAAAATGGAGATGCCCAGACCTTCCCAAAATCAGTGAATCAGAACTTGTGTATATGAACTCAGGAATCTCCATGTCCACCCGTGCAACTCTGAGAACCATTACCCTAGACAATAATAAAGTACCTGAGGTCAAGAATCATGTCTTATTAACCCATGTTGTTCTCTTTGCATGTACAAGTTTCCTTTGCATCTTCCTAGCTTGCTGCAAGTGCTTAATAAATACGTTAAATTACAAAGTTAATTATTGATGTGTTTTACCATCCTACAAGATCCTTGGAGGCAGGGAAGGACCAGCTATGTACCTCTGAATCACTTCAGCAATTAGAACTATGTTCTGTGTACATTAGTCCTTCAAGACAGTGGAATAAACAGCAATAAAAACATGAAATGTAGAAAACCGCACCAACTTGTAGGAAAAAGAGCAGCTTTGTGTGTATCGGTAAGAAATGATATCACTCTTTTTAGGAAAAAAGGAAGAGAATTAACAAAGCATGTACAGGGTTGAAAATCTCAAGCACTTGTGCGAGTATATGCACATCTTTCCATTCTCCCAGATTTATCAACACTATCAATGACAACATTTAAGAAATTGCAGGTAATGAGGAACGTACACATACCTATCATACAGCTCAAGCGTGACACACCTCCCAGGCTGTGCTAGAAAGAGGCAGTCATATAAAGAAGAAAGTGGTCTGTGAGGACCTGGAGAGCAGCTCCTCTGCTCCTCCCAGTGGTAACCATGTGGGAATCAGCCCAGCAAGGCCACATTTTTTTGAGAGGAACTGAAAATTTGAATCACTAAGAGAAATCTCTTAATTTTTAAATGTCACTGAGAACTAATGCAGAATTTTAAAAGACACTGAGCTGATGAAACAAAACATGTTCTCTAGCACAGGGAGTTTTCATAGACAACACTGAAGTTAGAAACAAGTGTCTATATTATGGCCTATTAAAAGTATAATAGCTCCCTAATCCGTCTGTGACCTTACCAGTAATATTTTTTATATATCCATTTTTGAGCACAGTGCCTTCCAGGAATATCTGATTCACTGCTGAGTCTTCAGCACCTAGCACTCTGCCAAGCATGTAGTTGAAGCACAATACATAGTTGCTGAATGAATGATTGATCAAGCTCCATTAATCTCACAGGTGAAATTCAAAACCACATTATTGGCCCCCCCAAATTATGTATATATACATATATGTGTGTATATGTACATATATATATATACACACACAATATAGTATCATTAACTCAAGTTAAAAATATATAACACAATATGAAACATACTCTATAGATTCATATATATGTAAAAAAATATAAAGATATACACAGAAGTTATCAGGACAAATTTAGTATAGTGGTTACCTCTCAAGAAAAGGATATAGGATGTGGAGGCATTCACATAAGACTTTATATTTGTAATTTTTCTTCACTTGTGTGATGGATACATTATATCAATTACATTCTTCTTAACTTTTTGAATTACTGAAATACTTCCTAACAATTATTTAAATAAGCTTTTTTATTTTGGAATAATTTTAGATTTACAGAGAAGTTGCAGACAGTACAGAGAGTTCCCACACACCATCCAGTTCTCTCCATCTTAAATTAGTTAATAGCTTACACTAATATGATAACATTTGTTAAAACAAAGTAGCTGACATTGGTATGTTACTAGTAACCAAACTCCAGACATTATTTGCCTTTCATCAGTTTTTCCATTAATGTCTTATATCTGTTCAAGAATCCAATCCAGGGGAGCACATTGTATTTAGTTATTATGTCTCCCCAGTTTCTTCTGATCCATGACAGTTTCTCAGTCTTTCCTTGTTTTTCATGATTTTGACCATCTAAAGCAGTACTGGACAAAGATCCTGAAATGTTTCTTATTCTGGCCTTTCCTGTTGTTTTTCTTATGTTAAATTTGGGTTACAGATTTTTGGAAAGGAAATGACAGAAGTGAAGTGCCCTTCTCATCACATCACATCAGGGTACTTGTTATTCACATGACAGCCATTGTTGATGTTAACTTTCATCACCTGGTTATGATAGTGCTTGCCAGGATACTCGACTTGTAAAGTTACTATTTTCCCTTTCCTTACTCTATTCTTAGAACTGAGTCACTAAGTCTAGCTCACCCTTAAGGGGAAAGAGTATGGCAGGGAAAGAAGGAACAGAATTAAGCTCTAATTCCTGTAGAGGAGTATCTACATATAGGTAATAATTTGAAGAAAAAGAAAATGGAATGTGGCATAAAAAGAGAACAGGAGACATAAAAAGTGAGAATTTTACTCACAGAAACATCCAAGGCATTCCTGTGGTCTATGGAGACAACAGTATCTCTTATTCTTAAGATAAATACATGTGCACATTCAAAATGTCAAGACAGTCTCTTCTGCCAGTTATTTCTTCCATTCAAAGAGTAACCAAATTTTCTAACAAGTAACCATTCTCTAAGCCTAGATACTAATACCTGCTTTAATAGGAATGTAATAGTGGTTCTATTTAAAGGAAAATTTCCCCGCAGGCATTTGACTACCTATTGTATTCAAGAGAACCGACTTGGCACTGTGAAAACTTTCTTCTAAAACATGCACAAGTACGTGCTCACCAAGGACAGGACAACCTGGTATATGGGGAGAGGTATAGGGCTTAGGCAATTTGAAGACAAGTGCCCATGTAACCATCTCACAAGTCACACTGGGTTTACTGCCATGAGAGAAGTACTAATTCAGTGGTGTAAGAATTTGGGTGAGAAAAAGATGGACGTCAACTTAGAGAAGTGAGACTGTGCCCACTGTGTATCACCTCTAGAAAATTCTCTTTATCTCTTTTCACAGAGTCACAATATCTGAGATCTGAGGTCTGGATCAATGTAAGTGATAAGTTCTACAATAGAAGATACCCACAGGAAAGAAAACTAGCATTGCTATAGATAAGTCAATGCGAGTACAGAAGGTAGAAAGTAGAATACTAAAAAGTTACTCCCGAGAGAGACAAAGATTAAAATCTTCACTGCATCAGTCTACTGCTCAAAAACACTGGAATGGCTCCCACTTGTTAATGTATCAGTCCTTTCCTCAGCTCTATGCCAACTTTTGTTATCATACTTCATCTCATTTCTCACCAGTTTCAGCATGGCCCAACATCTTCTATTAACTTCAACCGCTTATTCTACTTTGCTCCCAGTTTTCAAGATGGGGCCTCTGTGCCCTAAACATTAGTCAGGATCTTCATCACAAGTTATACCCAATTTAGATAAACTCAAGCCAAAAAAGAGAGAGAGAGAGAGAGAGAGAAGGGCATTATAGTAATTGGCTAATGTAACTGAAAATTCAGGGCAAGTTCAGGACACTGACTTTAACTATTGGCTCTGACCTTCTCTCTGGATTCTTTCTTTCATTTTCAGACACGCTCTCCCTTTATGGTGGTTCCTGGCTGCTCCAGGCACACATCCCCACAGCGTAGCAACCTCAACTGAAAGAGATCTTCTTTTTCCCAATAATTCCAGTGAAAGCCCCAAGATTGAATCTTACTGGCTGGAAGGGACATATTTCTGAAACAATCATTGTGGTCAGAAGAGGAACATGCTAATTTTCTAGGCCTAGATCACATGATCACTCTTAACTTTGTGAAAAGAAAGATAGCAGGCACACTGAAACTATCCGGACTGAGGGATGGAGTTGTGGTTCCCCAGAGTAAAATTATTTCTGTAATCATAAGAAGGCAGGGTGAGTGCCCAGTGGCAAAAACAATTTTGTCTACCTTATCCTGTGTCATTTCCTCAAGTAGAATTTACTCATTTTTCTCACTTACCTTCTTAGACTACTCACATCTCTGCTGTTCCTCATGTTGCTTTCACATGAAATCTATCACCTGCTCTGCCACTTAGAAGAATTTTTACCTATCTTTTAACAGCTTGTTTATGTGTCTTCTCTTTTGTGAAGTCTTTCATTAATGCTCCAGTCATGCAATTGCTCTGTGATTCCATAGATCACGTTCCTCTATCTGGTATTTATTCCATTGTATCATATAAAAGAAATTTGTGTAATATAAATTATTTGAGGACAGAGAAGGTACCATACCCATCTTGTTTTTATTTGTCTCAAAGTAAAGTGTCACATGCAAAGGAGTCACTTAATAAACATTTGCTGACTTAGAGATACCTTTTTGCCTCAAACTCCTTCCCTTACTAATTCTTTTTTACTTTGATCAACCATTTCTGAATCCCTCTCCACATGTATATATGCTTTTGGTGCTGTTGGCTTTGCCAATATCTAAGTCTCACAGAAACTACTTGATCTTCACCAATGGATTCAGCTTTGTTCCAGTCCCTAGGGACTATACATCTATGTTGAGTTGAGATGGAGGAATTTAAAAGCATTCCAAACAAATACCTAGAGACTTGCATTAAGTAGTCCAGTTTCCCTTCTGTCTTGGGGACCTACATGACACATATTTCCTCCAGAATTCATTCTGTATATAATCTGTGGAATAAGGGATTGTCATGTATATTAAACAGAGCAAGATTTTAAAGTCAAGAGATTTTTGAACTCAAATAAACTACTAAATCTGAGTCTTGTCTGTTCAAATGTGAAAGAGGGATTTTTTAAAAATACTTAACTTCACAGAGGTTTCACAAGTATAAAATAGAATAATAAACATAAAGAGCCTAGTATAACATCTGATAAATGGAATGCAACAAATGTTACCAGTCTGTGCTAAAGGGTCCATGGAGGAGCTAACCTGCCTCCCTTTTCCTATCAAGGAATCTTGCAGAGATGTGCTCACTTATATGACCCAAAATCATATTAAATAATTGAAAACTTAGTTACTGTAACCCAAGAAGTTTCTGGAAATTCCAGTGGAACAAGATTTCTTCTACAGAACCCAACCCAAGTGAAAGTCTATTCCCTAAATTGACTAAGCCTGTCTTCCTTCATTATCCTAAAATCTTGACAAGCCAAATCCCCAGAATTTATAGATGGCCTCATTTTATCCTGCAGTCTAAAGCCTTCATAACTTTTTTTTTTTCGTAAGTTCCAGACATGGGGTTCATTTCTTGCTCAGATCATAAACAGAACTATGTAAGCTATAACGAATGCCCAGCTCCATAACCAGGACCCACACGAACAAGTGAAAAGAACTCAAGATTTCCCAAAATATCCTTGGGGTAAATATTAGGGGGTTAAGGAGACAAGGGGTAAAAAAGGCATGAAACCATCATTTAATGATTGTTTTACTTCTCATAATTAAACATGGTATAAAAAAAGAGCTACTATTGTTTATTACCTCCATTAAAAAAAATGACACTTCCTTCCAAAGAGTACAATATAGAAAAGGGGATAAAAGAATAACATTACAGTGGAGAAATCTGACAAACACTTCCTCAGTCAGGTGATATCAGCAATAGTAAGTCATGATGATAGCATATACCTGTAATATGTATGATAATAATCTTTTTACTTATTTTGTGGTCTTAGTCTCAAAAACCCATAACCCTAGTCTAATCATGAGAAAAATATCAGACAAACTCCAACAGAGGGACATTCTACAAAATACCTAACTATTCAAAACTGACAAGGTCATCAAAAACAAAGGATGTCTGAGAAACTGTTACTGTCCAGAGGAGCCTAAGGATGCATAAAAATTAAATGTAATGTGGTATCCTAGATGGGATCCTAGAACAGAAAAAGGACATTAGATAAAAACTAAGAAAACTAGAATAAAGTACATAAGTTTAGTTAGTGCATCAATATTGGTTCAGTATTTGTGACAAATGTACCATACTAATGTAATAAACATTTAACAATAAGGGAAACTGAGTGTGGAGTATATGGGAACTGTCTGTACTTTTTTCACAGCTTTTCAGAAGTGTAAAACCATTATAAAATAAGGAGTATGGGAGGAGGGTACAGCTCAGTGGCAGAGTACATGCTTACCATGTACAGGGTCCTGGGATCAATCCCCAGTACCTCCATTAAATAAATAAATAAATAACCCTAATTACCTCCCCCTCCCAAAGCAAAAACAAAAACAAAAACAAAATTTAAATAAATAAATAAAATAAAATAAGGAGTATATTTTTTAATCTGCCTACTGAATTTTGATAGAACTAAGTAAAAAGAAATTCTTACCTAGACAGATGTAGTAGAAGTATAGACTATCAAAGATAAAGAAAAGGTCTTAAAAGCAGCCAGGAAGAAAATACAGATAAATTAAAAGGAATATCAACTTATTTTTCATCAGTACAATGGAAGCCAGCAGAAAATAGAAGATAATATTTTCAAAGGGCCCAGAGAAAATAACTTCAACTTAGAGCTATATACCTAGAAAATATTTCTTTTAAATAAAAAGAGCAACATAGACCTTTTTTAGATAAACTGAGATGAAAAAGATTACCATCTACAGACCTATACTAAAAGAAATTATAAAGGATATTTATGGAGTAGAAGGAAAAATTAAATGCAGATAAAGGTCTGACATGCAAGAAGAAATGACAAAGCAAAGAAAATTTAAATATGGACAAACAGAAAATTAATGAATACCAAAAGTATTAGTAAAGATACCTAATTTCATTATTTAAAAAAGACTAAAACTAAAATGCATATAATGGAGAGGGGAGGAGATAACTATAGTAAATTTTTCTAAGGTCCTTTGGGTATTACATGAAAAAGGGAAAGATGTTGTTTAAATTTA
This sequence comes from Camelus ferus, assembly GCF_009834535.1. Taxonomy (NCBI): domain Eukaryota; kingdom Metazoa; phylum Chordata; class Mammalia; order Artiodactyla; family Camelidae; genus Camelus; species Camelus ferus. The sequence continues at coordinate 3,458,659 of NC_045703.1, forward strand.
GACTTAAATAATATACCTATATCAATATTACCAGGGCAATCATTAAAAGAACAGAAATAGAATTTATGACCTCCAAATTAGTCAAAGGGGAAATTCTAAACAAGAAAAAAAATTAGTATTCTAAAGGAAGGACAGAAAAAGAGGAAATAAGAAGTGTATAAAAAACAAAATAAATAGACAACATAAAATAAAATGATAAAAATGAATTATAATCTATTAGTCATTATTAATAGAAATCAACTCACTGGATAAACGACAATATTAAGACTGAATCAAAAACAAAAATAAAGTCTAGCTATACTAATTTCTCAAGAGGCACACTAAACAAAATCATGGAAAAGTTGAAAGTATAATGGAAAAATATGACGGACTTTTGTCGCCAATATTGGCTTGAAGGACCCATAGGATTCAGCATGTAGTCATACCCCTGGTTAGGATTTATTGCACTAAAAGGAAACAAAGTAAAATCAGCAAAGAGAAGTCCAGAGAAAGCCAGGTGCAAGCTTCCAAGAGTCCTCTCCCAGTGGAGAAACACAGGACACACTTAATTCCCAAAGCAATTAATTGTAACAGCATTGTAAAATGTTGTCTCTAGAGAATCTTTTTAGAAGTTCAGTGCCTAGGGATTTAACTGGGTGCTGGTATGGTCAAGCTTCTCAAAACTGATCCACAGAGTCAATAAAATTCCAATCAAAATCTACACAGATTTTTTCATTTAATTTGACAATCTAACTGTAACATTTATGCAGAATATCAAATGGTCAAGAATAACCTAAACATTCCAGGAAAAGAAGAACAGAGTCAACGAGTTTGTTTCTGTAGTTATGCAGAATTACTTAAAAGCTACTGCAATTAAAACAGTATTATTTGGCATATAGACAAATTGACTACTGATGGATCAGAACAGAGAGTCCAGAAAGAGTACCAACATACAAGGAGTTGTGATTTGGACAACAGCCGATAGCATAGGATGATCACTTGAGTAAACGGTGCTGGAATAATAAGTTGTCATAAGAAATGAAAAAAAATGGAATTTAATTGTTGCCCCCCATTAAACATAAAAATCAATTCCAAATGGATATATATATATACACACATATATATACAAAAATTATCTGGGAAATGTAAATTAAAATAATGCAATATTATTTTACACACATCAAATTAGAAAAAAGTCAGCAGTCTAACAATATCAAATTTTCATGAAGTTGTTGATTTGCAGGTAGTTTCACATGCAGCTGGAGGGTAAAACTGCTCTGGAATATTATTGATATTACCTAGTAAAGCTGAAGATATACATTCCTTATGACCCTAAATCTACTCCCAGTGAAACATTTCAACAATTGCATCTTGAAACATGCACATGAATGTTCACAACAGCACTGTTAATATAGCCCCCCAAAAATCTGTTGATAGTTAAATGCATGACTAATGAATCTGATATATACATGTGATGAAATACTATACAGCAGAAACAAAGTACAGCTATACTTGGCAATATGAATATCAAGCCATAATGTTAAGTGAGAAGAACAGGTCATATAAGAACACATACAATATCCGTCTATTTACAAAGAACAAAGCTAAAAGTTACATATGCTTTAGAGGTATACATGTATGCTAAGACCATAAATAAAAGCAAGGGAATAATTAGTTACATCTTGGGGAGAGGAAGAGTGACGGATCATGGAGACATGCTGCAGAGCTTCAAAGTAAGCAGTATTCTAATGTTCTGGGAGTAGTGGGGAAACCAGTGTGTTGTCTTGGAGGTGGCAAAAATACCTAAGTGTCTGGAAGAGTCTGAACCCAGTAAAGACTGATAGGGAATAAAGTCAGAGAGGGAGGCAAGGGGATGGTCATCCAAAGCCTAAAGGACAAGGGAAGGATTAGAATGTTATCCTGTGCATAAAGAGAACCTTCTGGGAGGTTCTGAGTTGGGAGTAGTGTGATTTGATCTTTGTTTTTAAACACTCGCCCTGGTTGTATGTAAAATATAATTGCATAGGAACAAGACTGGACTCTGGAGGCCAGTTAGGATACTGCTTCAGTAATACTGGCAGGCGATAAAGGTGTCCTGGACAAGAGTGGTGTTGGAGGTAGTGAAAAGTGATCAAATTAGGGGATTTGTCTGAAGATAGAAAACTTGCTGATTAGGGGATTTATGCCAAGGTTAAAAACTCAGGTTCAAATATATCTTTGGGGTTTTGAGAAAAGCAACTGAATGAATGTATATGCCATTTATTAATACAGAGGAGACTACAAGAGCAAGTTTGGGAATGGGTGGAATTCAAGAATTCTACTTAAGAAATGTTACCCTGAGGTGTATATTAGACAATCCAGTGGAGACATTATGTGTGCAATTGGATATATGTCTAGATCTCTGAGGGGAGGTGAGGACATATGCCAGATTTCACTGATTCCATAATATACTTTTCCTCATACTTTAGTATCTTTGAAATTAGGACATGTCTTGCAATCAATGCTGTCTTACAATGAGAACTGGCAACATTGTTTTTCTTCCTTTATAGTATATAAAATGATGATGAATTTTATAATCAAAAGGAACTTAGATTTTTCTGAATTATATGACATTTGGGAAATATCAAAATACAGAAGGCATTAAAGCCATGAAACTGTGAGATCACTCAGGAAGTACGTATAGGCAGAGGGGGAAAAGATGGAAGAATGAGCCTTGGGACAGAGCACTAGGACACTTATGGGAATGGAAGAGAAGGAGAGGCTGATAAAGGAAAATAAAAAGGATGGCCAGTGAATCAGGAAAAAAAAACTAACAGCTAGTAGTATCTTGAAAATAATTAAATTATTTCATGAAGGAGAGAGGGAGTGATCTGCTGCGTCAGATGCTGAGGAGAATATAAAAGACAATGAAGGTGGAAAAGAAAGAAGAAAGAAGAATGTGACACTAGTTCTCCATTCAGGAGGGGTTCAGAAGAACTGCAGGGACAAGTGAAAGAAAATTTTGTTCTCTTTTGGTTTTTTCCCTTATCCCAACCAGAATAGAATATCCCTTAAGGCAGGGATCTATGTTGTTTGTTTGCTTGTTTATATTCTAAGAGCCTAAAATAGTGTCAGATGCTCCATAAATATTTTTTGAATTGAACTGACTCTTTTCATGAGTTTTGCTATAAAATAGAGCAGAGAAATGGAGAAATATCTAGATTTGATGGTCTTTTATTTCAAGAATGAGTGGTATTCTGGTAGCTTTTCATCACAGAACACAAACCAGCAAATAGAAATTATTGTAAGGCAGATCTGGGCTCAAAATAAGCAAAAGCCACTTGTTTCTTAAAATATCTCAACATAAGAGGAGGTTGCCTTTTGCAGAGAGGTAATGAATGTACTATTACTGGCTCAAACAGATAAAAAGCTATAAAATAGTACCAGAGAAGGCTGGAATTTTGGAGAGGATAAGGGAATTATTCGACAGAAAGTTGAACTAAAGTACCTTCTAACTTTAAAATTTTTCTTTTCAGAGTCACTGCAATTTTTAAATCCCAGATTCATCTCATCTTCTCACTTGGGGCATTCTGAGCCATTCTGAGCATTTTCTGTTGGGGAATGCACATGCTTAAATTCAAATCAGAGCAAAATATAATTTTTAAAGGAACTTTGATGTGAAAAATAATTTAAGCATTTCAACATCAATTTTAATTATTCATCCCCAATTGTGCCATTGTATTAACATACATAATTAGGTGTTCTCTTAAAAAACATTTTTAAAGAATGAAATGGTTACATTCAGAGAATTGTACAATCGCATCTGTTTGTGATATCTCCCAGACTTTATAGCATGAGTCTCATAACTATTTAAGAGACAAATCAATTATATTACAAAAAAATGTTTGCTACTCTTCCAACAGTTCTTCAAGTAAATGGCAAAATCCTGAAACTGAACGTCAGAACTAATCTATTTAATCCTATCTGAAGCAGTCAAAATAATTTCAGTGAGCTATCCATTGAATTTTGAGTACCTAGGTATATCTCATAAACTTTTACTTAAATAACATTAAGCAACATTAAATAATTTCCAAAGATATCATTTAAACAAAATGAAACTTTTTACATTATTAATGTAAAGCAGAGTAAAAGTTATCAAATTGTCCTTGGATTCTAAAATATGTCCTATAGCATGTTGTAGCCAATCTGCTCAGAAATCCTTCTGCTGAATTTCTCTCTTCAGGCTGGCTGCAGAGCCAGGAATAGGTTAATGAAATGCATGCATGGAATGAAAAAACAAATTATAAGTGGTAATTCAGCCGCTAAACCTTTGCCAGACTGGGGAGAAATAGAAAAATAAAGCTAATCTTATTTCATTTTTCTTTATGTACTCAAAATGTCACCTCATAAATCCCATTTTCTGTTTCCATAAAGAATCTGTGTTAGAACTATTGTTTATTAAAAGTTCTGATGCCATATGGATAACTTAAAAAAAACTCCCCCCAAACCAGTACTGTGTGCAAATATCCAACAATTTGACATTCATGGTCTAAAATTTTAATTTAAATTCCCTTCATTTCCTCACAAATCAACATGGTGCTCTATGTAAAGGAACTATGTAAATATCAGGACCTTGAACTTTGGTACAAGAACTTCTCTCAAAATATATTTATATGAACCACAAACAATACAGAAAATTTTCCTACAAAAATCATGCTTCTAGCTAACAGTATTTTGTTTTTTAGAGTGTCTCTGAAGGCTTATAGTCTACCTTAGATTTTTAACCAAGCAGATTAATAATGTACCATAAAATGTGAGGCTGCCATCAAAAAGTAAATTGGGGACACCATTTACAAGTTCCTATACTGAAACATTCTGGGATACATAAAGAAAATGAATTAAAGTATATCACCTATAATTCTTAATATACAAACAGCAACACCAGCATACCTAGCTAAAAACAATACTACATTCAAATGAATACAAAGAGACAAAATATATAAAGTTACAAAAAACTCTGTAGTGTGATTTTTAACAAATAATGTGCTTTTTATTTAGAACAAAATAACTCCTAGGAAAAAAAATTGAAATGATCAATACCAAATTCTTTAGAAATATAATAGAGGTCTAAATCACTAAAAACAAATTAAAATCTAAAAAGAGCCAATACAGTTTCATGTTCCATTTTAAAAATATATTATTTTCCTTTCCTAGTGGCTTATTGAATAAAACTCATGAAGCTTCTGCCCACTGGCCCTTTATTTTCATCTTAAATTTTAAAAATATAAAAAATATTTAATCTTACCAAATTTTTCATCTGAATCTTTCCAAATGGCTGTTATTTTTTTGACCTAATAATGATAGATCAGATCCTGCATCAGTGTCTATTTTAAAATTCAGATAGAATCAACTTAGAAAATATAATGAATTTCTTAAAAAACATACTAACACTTTCAAAATATGCCTTCAAATATTTACATTGTAAAGTGTAAGCTCTTTAATATGCACAGCTTCTAACAAAAAAAACAAGTTTTGAAAAAAATCTTTGTTATATCAGATTTCTTGAGAGCCTTTCACAGAGGGCTCCAGGTTCCTATCATGGAGTTTAAAGAGTGGTTTAGTCACAAGAACTTTAATGCTAACATCCTTAGAACTCAGTGAAACACAATGCCCATACTGTAGTAAAAAATTCCATTCATCTTTATTTATGTATTGAATAATTATTCTGCTTGAAGCCTGAGATTTATTTTTAAACTTCCAAGAATAGCAGAATAGCAGGTTTGTAGATCATTTAGAAAAAAAATATATATATATTAACATAATCCACATAAATGGCCTTTTGGAGAGTTAATTTAAATTTTCCTACTGTGCTGCTAAGCACCTTCATATTAATAAGTAAATACATATAATGAAAAGAGGCTATCCACAGCAGCAGTTAAAGTATCCTTTGGTTGCTATATTGTAGCAAATATAGTTTATGTAAAGGGCTATTAGGCTTTCAAAAAATAGTATCTTGAATTCTAAAGAGGCCAAAGATCACTTACGTTTACATATAAACCTAACTCAGATCTTAAGAAAAGGCTAAAGAGCACGTCTACCTGTAAACCATCATTGGAAGGACCTGATTCCTTATTTATACAAGAGAAAAAGACTTTTTGAAATATTGCCTTTGAATTCATCATTTCAAATTAGGGCCATGATAAGTTTGGGGAATCAGGGAAGTAGACGTCATGATGAAGAATGGAAAAAACTGGCTTATCTGACTTTCTTAGTCCCTGGTATTTGAGCCCTGAGTCTTTGGAAAAAAGTATACCATATAGCATTTTTGTACACTAGACTATTTTAGCCCAGGTTATGAAAAAAAAAGTTAATCTAAGTTATATTTCTATGCTTAAAACTGTCATGACATATTTAAAGCTATCAGACTTAATTGTATCACATACAATTGTCTATCTTTATTTATCCAAAAATGGCATGTGTTATTTTTTTCATAAGTAAAAACCTTCATTTTTACAACCAATTTACCACCAACATAATGCTAAAATAGGTTAAAGTATCATTCTGTATAAGTAATGATGGTGTTGGGAATAAATACCTGATAATTAACAAGTCAGTCTAAGTTTTGGGGGTATTTGGTTTGTTTTTTAATGCAGATAATTGACTACAGAAAGTAACCCACATACTAAAAATAAGAATCGCCCATGTATTATCATTCATATCACAGCTAATCTTGGTCTTTTCTAACTTTTATCTGCTGGCAATCCAAATTCATTAACTTCTAAGAAAGTTAACCTTTAAGGAAGCGGATCTTTATCTTAGTCCAGAATTTGCAACATAGCAGGGAGGAAAAATGGGATTTGGAATCAGATAACCTGGGGCTAAACTACTAACTATTTAAGGCTCTTAAGTGTAAAATGGGCCAAGCACCACCCAGTTCCCAGAAGATACTGAAGTTAAATGAGATAGTATATTTCTGGGCAAATAATGGGGTAATTAATAACATTTCCCATCCTTTAAAATGAATATAATCTTTAATAAACACCTACTCTTCTTTTTTTTATTGCTTTAAATAGCATTTAAGAAACAAATAAAGAACCTAGACTTAAATCACATTATAGTTTATAAGAGGTAAAATCATCACCGCCTTACTTCAGAAACTGAGAGGGAAGAAAAAAATGGGTTCATCTTATCTTTCAAATTGAAGGATGCATCTAGATGGTCCAAGGGACTTGAGGTCCCATTCCTCCCAGTCTTCTCACCTTCTATGTTTTTTATTTTTATCCTAAGTCCCTACTATCAGACTATCTGGATCCCATTTACATACTTATTGTTTATATGTTCATTATTTCTGAAAACAAATGAGAAAGCAACAGTTCCAACCAAAGACTGAATTAAGTGGTCCATGCCTGAATACAACATATGATCACATTTTAAGCTGTATTTATTTCCTAATTATTTTAAAATAAGTTAAAGTATTAACGATGCATATAAAGGAATGAAATAGTCAAGATACTTTTATAAGGTCTATTTAAGTCTAAAATTATTATACTTAAAATATAGACATGTTTTTCCTTTTATAGTTACAGTTATAATGTATTTTAAATATTCATTTCAGAAATACATGAATGCCAAAATTAAAATAACCTAGTTAAAATTACTACCAAATTTTATATATTTTTTACATATATAAAATATGTAAATATATATATTTACAGCTATATAATCTTTTATAAAAGCTTCAGTCTTAAGGCTCTCCTTTTAAACTCTTTTTAAGATATTTCCATAGTTAAGTTTCTACAATGTGTCACAAAAAAAATGAATTTCCATGATCTAAAATGATCATAACATCTCTAAGTTTTAAAAACTTTTCCTATATATGTTAAGTTAGTTATTTTTATATTTATAGGCAGTTAAATTTCAAACAATCAACGAAATCACTTACGGCATTTTTTTTTTTCACATGTTGATGTCAAAGGGCTTTATAAAAACACTATTTCAAAAGTTTACTTATTTTCTTGTGGCTTAAATGTCATATCTTAGAATGATTTTCTAGAACTCTGTTTTTTCAAGGAGAGTAAGTATGTAAAGCTACTTTCCCAAAATCAATTGTTTTAATTAAATTATTTGTCTTTTAAAAAAAGATATATATCAAAAACCATTTGAAATCATTAATTATACACTGGCCATATTAATATTCCTAATACATACACCATATCCTATTCTTCCCATGTATATTGAATCTTTAAAGTAAATAGGAAGAGCACAGTTTCAATTAAAAATAAGGTAAACCCTCCTTGCTTTATTCTTAAAAGGCAAGCAATTTATTTCTTTTTAACTGGAAGGTAAATGTTCTACAATTATTCACCTATTCACCATCTTTAATATTAAAAAATTAAATTGTGTAAACTTATTTTATTAGGTGATGGGTAAAAACATACCAAAGTTGGACAAATTGTGTTTTCATTTAAAAACATAAATAAAAATATTGAACTCCAATTTTTTTATTATAGATTGCTTATAAATGTCTATTTTCTCTCTGAATTCAAAATGATTGACTTGAGCACAATATTAAGTAAAAAATAAAGCAGTCCTCCTGCCTGAAAGATTCCTGAATAAAGAGAAAATTATTTTTGGATTTTCCTTTTGATCAGATATGAAATATTCTGAGACGCCACCTCTGTAATTTGATAAAAAGCTTGATATCCCCAAATGAAAATAGGACTCAGCACTTTCATTTTTCTGTCTCTAAAGGAACCTGGGTAAACTGATTTTTTTTTTTTAAAAATGAAAATCTCAGGCATAAAGGTGGCAGTAATGAAGCAAGCTTAAATATGCGCTGACCTTTGAAATGAACTGCAATCTACGTTGTTTGGCCAAGGATCTGACTGTGTTACTGTCTCCATCTATTTCTAGCATGAAAGATGTGGGTGTTGGAGCTGCTCTGCTCTCTGGTGGATGTTGACAGCATGGCTGCAAATACACAGCAGCACCAAAAGAGACAGCTACACACCATGAAACAAAAAACAACCACACAGTCATCAAAGACAGAACTACAAGCATTGATCTATATTTTCTTAAAAATGCAATAGCAAAATAAATTATAAACATGTCTCCATTTTCTAAAAGCAGTATATTTTGTGTTAAGAAGAGCATTGCTGCTAGGAGGAGAATGTGAAATGACAATATATAAAATTACTAAATGATTTTAGAAATCATTAAGTCTCAGCTAGTTTTCTGAGGGTGCCCACACAGGAAAGAACACAGCCTCAAGTAACACACATTTTGAATTAAACACATAGTGGGATTTTAAACAATTGCAGGTATTCCTCGAGTGACATTTTTTGCTTAGGATAAACACCTCATAGATAATTATTTTATGCAATGTTGAAGGACATTTCATTTTCAAATGATTCCTAGGAGTTATAAGAAACTTCATAATATTGCCTAGTATAATTTCCTAAATTTAGCAGGACCATCTGAGGATCTGTGTCTTAGCTTTATCGCTGTTACTCAGTCTGCCCCTAGAAATCCCACTTGAAAAAAAAAGACAGACAATGCACGCAAAACACTTTGAAGAATAATAAAGCTACCACAATCTGCAACATCACAATTAAGTTAAGTGAAGCCTATACTTTTTTACATTCTATTCCACAATCTGTAAGCAAACACTTACGTGAAACCGAAATATCTCATAGTAAAATATAATACGTATCTCCTTGTTCCAGTTTGGCACAAATGTAGTCACTCACTCAACAGTCATTGACTAAGATTTCCTATTGTCCTCAAAATCCTAAAAGAAAGCTAGTATTAATAGGCTCATTTATAAAGGTCTGTTACTGTTACCTTTCTTCTTAATATAAAATATTTTAAGGGATTTCTATGCCTTGAATAATTACTAATATAAATCTTTCATGTAGGGGATATGTTCTTTACAATCAAGGATTTTACAGTCTTTGAAGAGAGTGGCATTATGCAAAAATTTTTAAATGACATGTCAATAGTCAATCAGGCATTTGAGCATGTGGTATAGTTACACTTGATGTGATAGAATCAAATGCTGATATTGGAATGATCCTGGAAAATCATTTCTCACAGTATTTTATTTTCATTTGGATCACCCATTCTAATCCCTTAACAGGAAAAAAAAATTGAAAGTAATATTTTCTTGTGGTGGGAATATAAAACTCAAGTATGTTGGGAGAAATGATTCTTAAAATTAGTTATACTAAATGAAAAATAAAAATATATATATTCCAAATCCCTAACCTAGCAATTTTTAACCTCAGTAAAAAAAATATTTCAAATTCAGTAGTAACTAGAGATTTTGATTGAGTTATGCCTCCTAGAGGGCGAAATTATGAGAAACCTGGATATAGAAAACTGATTTCTTTATGATCTGAAAAAAATTGTGTTTGGGGGAATTCTAAGGTAAAAGTGACTTGGAAACTATTTGTAATATTTCCTCCCTCATTCAGCAAATTTTGGATTTCCAATGTATATCCCAGAAGTCACATCCCTCTAAATGAGTGAATAATATAGGCGCAATTTTTTTTAAAATGCCTTGTTGTACCTAAGTGCACTGCAGGACATCTGGCACGTTTCATTTTGAAATGATGTTTATCCACAGAAACGCCATCAGTGGAAGATGTATTGAAAAGCTGAAGGTCTATTAAGGGAGTATGGGACAGCTGCATACATTCTGTATAAGGCCATGGAAATGACACAGCAATACCCCATCTGTGGTTTTGGTTCACAGAGCTTTGAATAAAAATTCAAGATCAAACTTCACTTGCTAAGGAAAAGAAGAATACTAAAAGAAAGCTAGTATTAATAGGCTCATATATAAAGGTTTGTCACTGTTACCTTTCTTCTTAACATAAAATATTTTGTGGGGTTTCTAAGCCTTTAATAAACACTAATACTATATATATTCACTCCTTGATGTTATGTGAAAAACTACTTGTGGGGAACTGTAATTTGCACTTTTATAATGTAGGCCATTTGTGAATACGCTTAAAACTTGCAGAAGTGTCAGGAAGGGGCAGGGCAGATGTTGTTCAAACTTCTCTATTTGGCCCTGCCAAGTCCTTCATTCTGGTCCTACAATTCCCAGCCTATTTAAAACTCAATGTCTCTTAGTGGAGATTTCTAATCAAGCTGATTTATGTAGTAGTTTTAGGAGGTGGGGGTCATTCTTTTTTTGGTAGTGGTGTTTCTAAAGAAAGTTTAATACTCACAAAAGCCTCAGATTGACAGCTCTGCAAAATGGAAATTCACAGAACAGAAGTATCACATGTGAGGGGGATATAGCCTCCCCTTATGTTAACCTGCCAATTTACAATTTCAACCTGCAAGGATCTGCCACCAAATTCAAGAGATTAATTCAGTCCCTGTGCCTGTTCAATCCTTTGCCAATAAAGAGGCCAATTAGTTTCAACTACACTGGTTAGTTTATGTCTGTCTGTATTTTTTTCTAATGGGGGTATTTTCTCTCCATCATTTGGATGATTTTGACCCCCAATTCATTACAGGTTACTATAAAATGGCTGTCAATCACTTAAAACCACAGCTTAATGCAAACCAAGGCCTGAGGTGAAAAGTTCAGTCATTAGCTATTGAAACCATCCAGCTCCCCATGGGGGTGAGTTTTGTAATGTTCAGAGGAAACAGTAATGGATAATAATAATATTAAAGTTTGAAATAATATTGCAAATCTCTATTTAAAAAATAACATAGTCAACTAATTAGCAAAACTAGTTAGCCTCAGTTAACTTCTAGTTTAAAAAAATCATCAATTCCAAACTGTCCTTAACCCACGTACACTTATGTATTCACAGAATAAATATATTTCAGAAAACTTTCAATCAAGAATTAAAATATCACCTTTTTGACAAATGACTTAAATTTCATTTTAGCTTATATTTCTAGAAGATAAATTATCTGTAATGCTAATAAAAGTGCAATGTTTAAAAAAATGTAAAAGAACTTCTGAGTTTTTTTAAGTCAACAAATGAAAATATTCTGTGCAAATATGATGCCACCAATTCTAACACCTAGACTCCAAAGGAGAGCATACAGCTGAAGAAATGAACAAATGAATTGAATATAAAGTCATTATTACTAGATCATGTAGGAGTTTATTCTTTTTCCCAAAACTAGAAATAGATAAGGTAACATTTTAACTCCTCATTATCATTTATTTTTGAAAAGGAGCTAACAGAGCAGGTGTTAATAAAGGAAGGGGAACAAAGATTCTGAGGCACCTAAGGGAAGGGGTGTATATGATATAGGTAGAAAGATCACAGACAAGAGATTGATGCTGAAGCCTTCCATTAATAATATTTCCTTAGTGAACAGAGAATCTACTATGCCCCAAGTACTCCACTTGGTACAGGCTAATATGGCTTACACATCCCAAAACAAACAATGGATCTCAAAACAGCAGGCTGACAATTCAAGATAAAAGCTGAGACTGTGATAATTGGTAAAAATATATATCTGAGCAATCAATATTTATCTCACCAAATTCAGAAATTTTGAAGATTGACTGATTGATTGATTGATTTATGTCTCTGAACTACATATTCAGGGCTTCACAACTCCAGTTTTCTCTAGTCTACCCTCAGAGGGCAGTAGAGGCGACAGGAGTAATACTGTGATTTGAGGGCTAAAAAAGGAGGATAGACATTTTTTTAAGAAGGAAGCAAATCAATAATGTAGCATTTTCAAGGACTGACAGCCACTTTTTTGTGTGTAAATCCTCAAAAACTTTTTTTCATAAACCAAAACAAGCAATATTATTTGTACTATAATCAACTACAAACATAGTTATCAATACTTAGGACAACATTCAGAAAGTATAACTTTGAGAGTCAGAACTCCAACCAAAACCCATTTAAAAAAAACATTTTTTAGTTATGAATAACATTTTCCAAAAACGTATTCAAAACTTTATAGTGCTAGTATTCATATAAAGACCTCTAAACTGAAAATGACCACTGACAACCGCTGACACTGTTAATAACGCAAATAACAAATCTACTTTTATTTCTGGTTATATCTTTGGATGGCATTTATGCATGTATGAGGGGTTTTAACTATTCTAACTATTTTAGATTTAAAAATATGTTGCAAAAATAGTACAAAGAGTTCCACATACCAGTGTTAACAGCTTACACAGCCATAGTACAGTTACTAAAACCAGGGCATTAACATTTGTACAATAATGTTGACCAAACAACAGACCTTATTCAAATTTCACCAGTTTTTCCACTAATGTTTCTTCTTTCTATTCTAGGATCCTATTCAGAAGGCTGTATTCCATTTAGTTGTTTTCTGACTGCATCCCCACCTCCGCTTAAGCTCCTCCAACCTGTAGTTGTTCCTCAGTCTTTCCTTGTCTTTTATGACCTAAACATTACTGAATTCGTGAATTTTGTCAAGAATATCACAGAAGGGATATCATGTTTTCTTCAGTGCATCATATCAGGGGTTCATGCTATTGACATGTATTATAACTAGTTATGCTAACCTTGATCACTTGGTTAAGGTGGATATCTGAGAATTTTTAATCTAGAACTTATTTGTTCTTTTACACAAAAATATATAGCCTCCTAGATTTACTTAAGAATAAAAGCTTTCACACATTCAGCCAAAAGTAGAATATCCAAGTTAGTCACTACATGTTATATCCTGAGGAATAGTATATGTTAGCGCAATGCTAGGTGAGCTTATTAAGAGGAAGAAAAGAGATTGTACTTATGTAAATACTATTTTTTATATTTAGTTTTTCTGATAAGATCTGAAAGCACTTCTTCAATATAAAGACATATATTCTGTCAGATCATTGCTATATTTACATTATATTATGCCACTTATGTTGCTTTTTGCCTGCTTGCTTTCTCAGGTCAGCTCAGAACTATCCAGAACCAGAGAACAGAGAAAAGTGAGCTTCAATTCGCATTCTCTAATGCCTCCTTATGTGGTGTTGTTGCAATGGAATTATCCTAGGTGGAGAGAACAGTTCAATAGGAGTATCATTAGTTCAAGGGGATCGCTAACTAAAACCACAACAGTAGGTTGGCTTTGGGGACCCCAAAACAACCCCTAAAAACATAAAGTGGGTATGAGACATCAGTCCTGGGTGCTGGAAAACCTCTGAGAAGATGCTCAACAGATCCTTCAGGATTGTCAGCAACCATTGCCTTCTTCAGTCCTCCAGGTGCTTCCAGTGGCATCACTGTCTCCCATGCTGTTTATTGTCCAGCTCTAATGTAATGTACACTGCAAAGCATGCCCTAACTTTCTATCTACATCAGAAAGAAGCAATAGCTTCTCCCATACAGTCCTATTTCACTTGATCCCCTTCCATTATTCTAGCACTCATTCTTTTACATCCTTTTTTCTGACTATGCTGTGAGGTCTTTAAGAATATGGATACAGGACATATTCACATTTGTCTTCTCAGTGCCACCAAGCATTGTTCCTGAGCTAACATTCAACAAATGCTTGCCATGGCATATAGCTGTCCCTTGAACACATGGTTCAATCAATTCAGGATACTAGAGAAGATTCTGTTAGCCCTTGTGAGTAGGATAATAATTGAAAGTAAATCCTGTTGAAACAGTCAAGTCATCTGAGGTTTCTAAAAGTAAAGATGAATACCTTTCCACACAATATTTCTCTTAATTTTTTTTCCTTTTAGCTTAATTTTAAAGTCCCACAAAAGTATAGCAGACTTTGTTCCACTTGAGATTCAACAGAAAATCAAGAATAGAAAGGATGAAAGGCAAAACTGATTTACATTAGCTATTAATTATAGAGGTTAAAGAAAACTACGGCTTCCTTCTCTTATTAAGTACATCAATATACTCCCTTAATCAGGTCTAAAGCTGGATTTGGTCACTACTTAAATAGCTATAGGCACTGTCTCTCTACTGTGCTCTGAATGCTACAGGTGGGAACAGGGAGAAGGAACAAGAAACCCATACAATTGCTCAGAAGAGAGAAGACAGCAAGAGCAGAAACTTTAATAAGGAAAAAGGGAGATACCTCAGAAGGACTCTGGCATTGATTGTATAGGGTGAGACTCTAGGAGGTTGACTTTAACTCGCATTTAACCTATATTCATAGCTATTATTGTCAAATCAGGTGTCCACCTGGGAGAGAACTACAGTTGACAGTGAAAAATTGATTGAAGAGAATTTTCATTTTAGGGTATTTTGTGTGCTTTGTTTTGTTTGGAGACGAAAGAAAAAAAAATTGTTGAAAATCAAAATTCATACATGCGGACATTCATTCACATCAATTTTTTCAAGCATCATGGTCTTTCTTCTCTGTTAACTCTATCGCTGACCTTCCAACCTCCGTCTCTTCCCTCTTCCATTGTATTCTCCCCTCACAACCATCCCAGCAACCACAAATCCCACCTGTAGTTCAATTCAAATCATTCCTATCTCAAATTTAAAACCTAGATGTGACTGAAAGCCCATTATAAACCCATTACTGAGCTTATATGCTGAGAATCTAAAGGCAGTGACATAATTTCTACATTCCAGTTACAAATCTCACTAGGGAAATAAAATTTTTCTCTTATACAACAAACCAGAACTATATATATGGAAGTAACACAGAAGACTATAAAGAAACAAAAGCAGGAATAACTGACTTAAATAAATAACTCCAAGAACTAAAAGCTACTAATAAAGTGATAGAAGATTTATACAGAAAAATAAGGAGGGAGAGAAACCCTTCAGTTATTTCAAGAGTCTTATATTAATAGAACTCTATAAATCCATTTTTTAGACTTTGGTATATAGATTTCAAAAAAATTTTTGCACCTTTATCTTGTAGAATACATAACTTTCAGGGAAGGACAAAACAACTAGACAGAGGTTACAGTAGCCCTCCATTAAAACATGCAGATGTTCCATATGTGTACTTTTTAGACTAAAACACTTCAGGACAGAGGACTAGTTTGTCAATGCTTCTAAAATGCTGGCTTCACAACTCCTGATACACACACAGAGTTCTCATTATTGTTGGGATACATGATGTTCAGATACCAGTGAAGATTTTGGACTCAACTTGGATGGGCTGTCATTTACTCTTAGAGTTTACTATGACTAAAGCTACACTTACCCTTAGGGGTTATGTTGTTAGACTATATGTGTACTACTTTTTTTACTTATTTTTGGACTAAACTGCATAGTCATTTCTCTTCTAGAGAATAGAAAACAGTGCAGGATTTTGAGTCTATACCAGGTCAACTCAGTGAGCTCAGTAGCAGAAGAGACCTACGTTTTATGGTTAGTACTCTTCAGTGCGTTGGGCTTTTGTTGAATCAGCTTTTGCATTTCAGATTCTGAAAACCAAATTACGTATCTTACAATAAATTAGCAACATACCAAAACTATTGCTTAGTACAGATCATAGTTGTCTCCAAATTTTGCTAGGCTGGCGAATTGTTTATATCTGCTTTCATCTTTAAAGTCTAACACAGAGAGATAAGTAGATAATTCCTAAGTTCAAATTCATAATTCTGCGTTAAAGTCTTCCCCAAACCAACGTTAAGAGTCATTTAAACAGTGACAAAGTGTTCATTTCTGCATTTAAAAAATTAGATTAAACATTTAATCAACCACATTTATTTGAAGTCACCAAAAGTCTCATCATGTGATGTCCAATAAACATATATGACAGCACTTTAGTAGCTCAGAATATTATATGTGTTGTGTAATCAGTTTCAATTAATAATGTATACAAATATCTCAAGGAAGAAAAAAAAGAATATTTATACAAAGAAATATTGAGTAACATTTTAATGATGAGCCGAAGTCTATCATACAAAACTTAAATTAGTGTTAATAATTAGATTCCTTGAGATTTTTTAATAAATAAGAGTTAATAAAATTTGATTTATATTATTCTAACCTCCCAAAAAATGACCTGGGAGGAAAAAAGTTGAAACAACAAAGGCAGAACATTGATCACTGTTGAAGCTGTATGATATTTACATGAAGTTCATTATGTCTTCTCCTTATTTATATTTTTTTAATTTCCCATTTTAAGGAGAAAAAAAGTAAATAATTAAGAGATACAAACAGGTACATAGTACTTCCACTCTGGCTAAATGCATTAGATATACTTTTCTCTATTCCTCCAAGAACAAATAAACAATCTGAATAGACCTTAATAGGCCTATTCATTTTTAATAAAATGAGACAGAATTAGTGATTTTAAAAAACTAAATCTAAAAAAAAAAAGGATCAAATGGCTTTATTTTGAATTCTACCATACATTTAAATAAGAATTAGTAATAATTCTTCACAAACTGTTTAAGGAATATAAGAAGAAGGAACACTCTCCAACTGGTTACATAAGGCCAATATTACCTTGATATCAAAAATTAACGCGGTTCCTGTTCAGAGAGTAAGTACTTGTAGGGAAGGGGATATTAATCAAGCAAAGCACACAAGATGATGTATCTTTTATAAATATGGATGCAAAACTCCTCAACAAAATACTGCAAACCAAATCTAGTAACATATAAAAAGAATTATACATCTTGACCAGGTAGAATTGAAAACATACATAGTGTGTTCTGCAGCTAAAGTGGTATCAACCTAGAAATCAATAACTGAAGCATATAGGAAAATTTACAAACATCTGGAAACTAAACAACACACTTCTTAAAAATCATATGGTTCAAAGAGGAAATCTCATGGGAAATTTTAAAAATTGACCTAAATGAAAATGTATGTATACATTGTTTCCTACAACGTATGAAAATTTGTGGGACATAGCTAAACTAGTACTGTAAGGGAAATTTGTAGCATCAAATGCATATATTAGAAAAAATGAAAAGTTTCAGATCAATAATCTAAGCTCCCACTTCTAAAAAGAGAGCAAAATAAACTCAAAGCTAGCAGAAGGAAGAAAATAATGAAGATGAGAGCAGAAATAAATGAAACTGAAAACAACAATATATATAATCAACAAAACAACTAGTTTTTGGAAAAGATCATTAAAACTGGCAAACCTCTAGCAAGACAAAGGGAAAAAAAGAGAGAATATAAATTGTCAATACCAGTTATGAAACAAGGGATATAACTACAGATTCTGAATATACCAAAGGGATAACAAGAAAATATTACAAACAACCCTATAAACATAAATTTGACAACTTAGACAAGATGAACAGGTTATCGCAACTACCCAAAAAGAAACAGGTAAAATGAATAGCCCTATAACTAATAATGAAGTTCCATTCACAATTTAAAAACACTCAAAAAAATTATATCTAGGACTAAATGGTTTCACTGGAGAATTCTACCAAATTTTAAAGAAGAAGTAATATCAGTGCTATACAGTCTCTTCCAGAAAATAGAAGAGTTAACATTTCCCAATTATTTTATAAAGACAGTATTACTCTGATACTAAACCAGAGAAAGACAGTACAAAAAAAAAAAATTACAGACCAACATTCTTCATGAATACAGACGCAAAAATCCTATACAAAATAGAATAGAATAGAATTTTAGCAATATATAAAAAGAATTATACATCATTATCAAATGGGGTTTATTCCATGGATGCAGGACTGGCTTAATATTCAAAATTCAATCATTGCTATTTATCATATTAAGGAAAATCACAAGATTATATCTCAATGCAGGAAAAACATCTGAAAAACTTAATTACATATTTATGATAAAAACTCAGAACAGAACAGAGCTTAGAAATAAACCCACACTTACATGGACAATTAATCTATGGAAAAGGAGGCAAGACTACACAACAGAGAAAAGATAGCTTCTTTAATAAATGGTGTTGGGAAAACTGGACAGCTATATGCAAAAGAATCAAACTGAACTACTTTCCCATACCATACACAAAAATAAACTCGAAGTAGATTAAAGACGTAAGTGTAGGACCTGAAACCATAAAACGCCTAGAAAAAAACATAGGCAGTATAATCCATGACATCAGTCTTAGTAATATTTTTTTTGGATCTGTCTCCTCAAGCATGGGAAACAAAGGCAAAAGTAAACATATGGGACTCCATGAAACTGAAAGGCTTTTGCATGGTGAAGGAAGCTATTAACAACAACAACAACAACAACAAAAATGTAGCCTACCAAATTAGGAGAAGATATTTGCAAATGATATATTTGATAAGGGATTAATATCCAAAATATACAAAGAACTTACATAACTCAACATCAAAAAAACAAACAACATGATTGAAAAATGGGCAGAAGAACTGAGTACACATTTTTCAAAAGAAGACATACAAGATGGCCAAGAGACATATGAAACAAGGTTCAACATAACTAATTATCAGGGAAATGCAAATCAAAATGACAATGAGATATCACTTCACACCTGTCAGAATGGCTATCCTCAAAAAGACAACAAACAACAAGTGTTGTCAAGGATGTGGAGAAGGGGGAACCCTCATGCACTGTTGGTGGAACTGTAAATTGATGCAACTACTACAGAAAATAATATGGAGGTTCCACAAAAATTTTTTAAAAAGAACTGCTATATGATCCAGCAATTTCACTTCTGGTTATTTATCCAAAGAAAACAAAAACATTAATTTGAAAAGAGATACACTCTAATGTTCATTGCAGTATTATTTACAATAGCCACAATATGGAAGAAACCTAAGTGTCCATCGATACACAAATGGATACAGAAGATGTTTCATATATATAATATATATATATACACACATAACACATATAAAATTATATATATAACATATAAAATAGAGAGAGAGTGGCATATTACTCAGCCATAAAAATGGTGGATCTAGAGGATATTATGCTATGTAAAATAAGTCAGACAGAGAAAGACAAATACTGCATGATCTCACTTATATGTGGAATCTAAAAAAAAAAAAAGCAGACAAAACAAAAACAGATTTACAGATATAGAGTAGAAATAGATAGTTGCCAGAAGGGAGGGGTCACGGAGGGTGAGCAAAATAGTTGTAGGTGTTAAAGAAAGACACACCTCCAGTTATATAATAAATATATCATGGAGATGTAATATATAACATAAGAAATATAGTCAATAATATTTTAATAACTTTGTATGGGACAGATGGTTACTAGAATTATCATGGTGATCATTTCACAATGTATGCATATGTGAAACCATTATGTAGTACACTTAAAACTAACATTGTGTGTCAATAATATTTCAATAAATAAATATTTTTTAAAAAATAAAAAGTAAGAGGATTCTACATGAAGATTTGAATTTAATGTTCCTCTTTGGAAATCAGAACACTATATAATATAGCACAGGACACATTTTAAATGGTAGAAGTCCACTGGAGGCTCAAAGCAACTGCTTTCTTTGGATCAGACATGTGCTTAACAATTTGCCACAATCTCCACCACTGCCTACTGTATTACACATAGTCCCGTGACTAAATTAACTACCTAACTGCTCACCTTTTAATCATCTGTGTTTGTAACCACCATAAGAGGCTCATTTGGACACTCCTCTCAGTCCATAGACCACCTGCATGAGCCAGTTACAGTTCCCTTAAATCCTCCAAACTGATCTTGGAGGCTCCAACTAACCTGGTTCAGACGCTAAGTATCTCCTATGTGGACCACTGAAAGTGATTCTCCTTGTCTCCAATCTCTCTCATATTCAATCTGTTCTCTCTACTGTCTCCAGAGTTATTTTCGTAAAAACACACCAAAAATATAGTATGGTATGTTGATGAAATACTTTGAAATTAGACTATCTGGGTTCAACTCTCACCTCTGCCACCTACTTGCTATAAACGTTGGCAGACACGCTGGGTTTGTGGTCCCTGTAAACTTATCGGTGAAGCAAATCAGCAAGATATGGGACATAGAAGAACAAAAGTACAGATAATTTTAGTTAATTAGAGAATGGCATAAGAGTCTGAAGCATCTGAGGGTAGGGAAGAGCAGGTGCTAGGCATGTCAGAGGCAAGTATCAATTCTGCCTTTGGAGAGTGATATGTCACCCATATGCCTATCTCCACCCCTGGCCACACTGTATCTTAGAATTTTATATCAATATCATTTTTTTACTGACTGTGTTAATGGTGATGATGTAAGGTGCAACAGAGTTTACAAAGGCCTTTTACAAATGCTACCTCACTTGGTCCTCACAAGCAATCTATCACAGATACATGAGCACTCTCATTCCCATTTTATAGATGAGGAAACTAGGGATTTGAATAGTTAAGTGTCTTCCCAAAATATAACCTGAACTAGTGACAAAGTTAGAATCCAAACATGTATTCTGACTCTAGGTTCTGATCACATTCATGCTGCAATTAGATTTGATGTTCAGCCTAAGGATATAACCAGAAAAGTGTTTGTCTTTCACTAAATCACCAATTCAAACTTACCTACCTATTTCCTTTAAAGTTAATTGGGTTCAACATAATTTCAGTTACTCAGAGATTTTCACTGGCCTCTGACGAATTGAGCTTTATTCTAAACATACATAAAATGTATGTATGTCTAAAACAGTGTTTAAGAACTCAAGCAAAGAGCCAGACATTCTGGGTTTGAATCCTAGCTCTACCATTTAGCAGATACGTAAATTTAAGCAAATTATCTAATCTCTCTGAGACTCAGTATTCTTAACTGCAAACTGGAGATAACAATAGTATCTACTTCATCATGTGTTGTAAAGCATCGGTAATTTAATACCTATAAAGTGCTTAGAACAATGCATAGCATACAACAGGTACTCAAGGTTAGTTAATTTAATTGTTATTTTTAATGTTATTATTATTATTATTATTAAATTACAAATAATTTATTGTATGCCTTATTTTACTCAGCCTCAGCAATTTTGTTCCCTCAATAGCACGCGAACAAATATATAATAAAGAAGATGAGGAACAAAAAATGCTAAGTTAAGTCTATGGAGGGAATACAATCTCCCAAACCACCTCATTCACAGATGAATGGTGATGCTATAACTTCAGGAGACTAACCATGTTATCTTTTGATTTATAGCCAGATGCTATAGCCCTAAAAGATCACTTCTGAAATTAAGTTGCCATGCCTTTCTATAAATCAGGTTTTAGGAAGAAAAACGAACATATCATGTGCCTTTAAGCAAAATGCAAGTGGTGTTTATAAACCATCAATAGGCATAGACTTTCCAGGTCACTCACAATCTAACATTTGGTAGAGTCAATACATTTTCTATAGAAACTAATAGGATCTGAGATGCAGATAAGTGTATGAGACCCATCAAAATAGGCACTTTTATGGGTAAAATTTAAGCGTACCTCTCTTAGCTTTAAACATAAAAAGCAAAGAAAGTAGCCGTCATTTTTAAATGAATTATCCTTACCATATTTGAAGATTTATTGAAATGTGATAAATTAACTCAATTTAGATGTTGGACAAAATTTATACTTATATTGGTTATTTCATTTTAAAAGGTATACACGATTTAAAGAATCAAGTAGGAGGAAGTGTATTAGGGGCTGTTCAAGCAGAAACTATTTGTAAGACAAGTTTCACTTGAAACCCATCAATTATATTAGTCATTAAATGTGGATAGGCATTTAAATTTCATAAAATTAAATGTATATACTACTACATTAAATATCTTATAATGTCTTTCAAAGTATGTTTTAAAATGTAACTAGAAACTTACCTGTCAAAAAGTATTGAGCACTTAATCCAAATAAGAAAATAATTTTTTAGTGATATCAATAAACAAGTCAAGGTTTGAAAAAAAAACTGTACTAGAGCAATTTCATCTGAGGCTAGGTTAAAGTTTAATTTTATATTTACTAAAAAAAATAATGACTTAGTAGTATAAACAATATTGTTAGAAGATATTTGAAAAATAAGATAAATTGATAGGAGTTAAAGGATGACCATTCAAAAGATTATCATAAAACCATACATTATCAGAGGTCTGGAAGATGCATTTTTAAGGGTGTTAATATTCAGCTCACACATCATCACAGAGTGATAACCATGTTTCTATGAGAAAAATGCAAGTAAAAATAATACACCTCACTTAATTACACAAAGATCATGTTTCTTATTTTCTAGGAGCTCCCATTCTTATTTAAAACACACAACTTAAAAAAGGTAGGTTTAAATGCATACAAACCAAAGGCACCTAAAACTCAAGTATTTCACTCATCATAATTGGAATTTAATGTCAATAATTACTAATTTAAATCAATAACTGAATGAAATTTTGTAAAAAGTCTGAAATACAAATGTATTGTTCTGCAGAACATTTCATGTCTGGAACTGGGCCAAATTTATCCTTTATGGTGGATTCAACAATTTGTAAGCAACACTATAGATCCAGAATGTGAAGTCATTCATGACTTACAAATGCAAGAGTCTGATCTCAGGCAAGCAAGAGGGAGCTGTTTGGATACCAAGTAAGATCCATCATAGATCTGTCAGATTTTGTTATTCTCGACTCACTATTGCAAGTACAGATACACTTATGAGTGACTGACTGATTTTAGCTTTGCTTCTTTGTGCAAAATGGCCATCTAAAAACGCTTAACTGCTAGCAAATATAATGGAATGTGAATGCAAACTCAGAAGGTGATTGTTGCCTGAAAACAGAACTTAAGAATAAATTAAAGGGTAGAGTGTAGAACGCAACAGGCCCAACAGGGAGTCAGATCTTGGGCGCTGGTAAATCCACTATGAGTGTTCCAATAATGAAAAACTTGTTCACCAAGGGATGGATAGAACATTAGTGAATGCTGAAAACATGGTTAACTTGTGTGTAACTATTCATAGGAATCATGACTCTCAGAAGAAATGTGATTCATTAGAAAGCCTGCATTCACCCTGCAGAAAAGTTACTAAAGATTCTATCATCGTGGGCAAAGTTTGGTCGAAGAATTTTAAGAAGTTTTCTTTTTTCTTCTTTTTGCATGATATGAAGGTAAAGAGGGGAAGCTTATTAGCTGCCAAGCAGAAGCATTTCCTTCTGAGGTGAAGAAGATCGTGCAGGAAAAAGATGAGACCCACCCTCAACTGATAATGAAGAAAACACCTCTGGGAACCAACGAATCTTGGGACTGTGAACACTAGAGCAGCTGAGCAAGATTTGCTCTTCTGATTTGTGGCCTTGCTGCAGACCTAGTGATTAAGCCAGGTTTTCTCTGTTCTGTAAACCCCAGGATAGTAAAGGACAAACATAAGGACCTCACACACATGAACTGGCAGTTCAATGAAAATTCTTGGGTCACAGCCAACACTTCTGCAGACTGATTTCATAAGTGCTGTGAGCTAAAGTAGTACAATAGTTTGCTTTACTGAACCTCAATTAAAGATTCTGCTCATCAAAGATATTGCAAAGGGCTATCCACAATGTCTGAGTTTGCACATTTAAAATGAAGTTCTGCAGTTTATTTCCAAGGTAGACAACATTTTTAAGGTTTAATAAATCATTTAATTCCTTTATTTGTAGAATCACTAAGTTTTTTTTTAATTTTAGACTTTAATGTATTCTATTAAAAATTACATAAAATAAGAAAATATATATGTAATATACATAATATATGTATATATGGATAATACTTGCCTTAATGTAACATGTCTATTATATATGAAGATAGTATGTATCACCTTCTAACAACACTATTTACTATTTACCAGTTTAAATAATGCTAAGCACACATACATTGCCATTTTCTTTTTTTCATAATAAATACTTCCAAAAATCTTTATAAGATTTTTAACTACTCCCTTACAACATTATTTCAACCACTGCTTTGCTTAAGAAATATAGAAGAAAATTTTATCCAGATCATTAACTGAAATACCTAAAGTATTTAGAAGTTTAAACAGAACTTTTTACTGAAGATACTAATAGTATTATTCTTTAAGTCAAAGTTTTCTTTTTTAACTGAGGCATAATTGAGATATTATATTAGTTTTAGATGTACAATATAATAATTTAGATATTTATATATATCACCACAATTAGTCTAATTAACATTCATCACCATACATGGTTATAAAAATCTTTTTTTTCTTGTAGTTAGAACTTTTAAGATCTATTCTCTTAGAAACTTACAAATAGGCAATATGGTATTAACTACAGTCACCATGTCGTACATTACATCCCTGTGACTCATTTGTTTTATAACTGGAAGTTTGTGCTTTTGACCCTCATCATTCAACTCGCCCACCCTCTACTCTCTACCTCTAGCAACCACCAATCTGCTCTCTGTATCTATCAGCTTAGTTTTTTTTTAAATTTTGTCGAGATTCCATGTATCAGTGAGATCATATATTTGTCTTTCTCTGACTTATTTCACTTAGCATAATACTCTGAAAGTTTTCTTTGGTTACAATTATTTTAAATGTACTAAATTCCACCTAAAGCTACATTTCTATTCACAATATTATTTTTACATTTTTTCTCTCTCCCTTTGGCATACTAGGAAAATAGACAGCATTTTAATGAAATAATACCTTCATATTTACCTGAAATCATTTGTTCTCAAATGTCGTTTCTATTCCAACATAACTGAGAGACACAACTTAGAAACAGAGGCTTGCTAGCCAGTGATTTTGAGATCACAGGGGAGTACAAACTTCTAAAAAAAATCATGCTGTACACCAAAAATTGACACAACTGACTAGGATCTCAATAAAAAAAATCAATCCCATAATGTTGAAAATAAATAACCCCAATGAGAGGAAAAGGTAACTCTTCAGACTAGCCTATAATAGGTCATTTTAAAAATTTCTGGTTTGCTGTTATTTTTATTTAGGTTTTGTTTGGAAAAGAGTTTACTTGTATGTATTTTATATATATATATATGTATAAATATATGTACATACACGTTTTTTAAAGTTTTTCTATTTCTGTGTCTTTTTTTACTTATGAATTTACATATTTCAGGATTAAATTGCCTGAAGGTACAAATGCAAACATTAAAAATTTACCCGAAATACATAAAGCACAGCAGCAACAGTCATCAGCATATATTTCAACACTAAGCAGCACTTGTAAACATGCTCTCAAACTCAATAGGTTGGATTTCACTGCCAGGAATAATTAAGTCCTCCATCACACTCTACAGGTCTTCTGATCACCAGGTAATGAACCTCAGAATTAATTTTCACAGTGCTGTAGCTACATTGAGTTGTCCATATAGAAAAAAGATCTAAATGGTTTGGGAATCTATAGACAATAATTGACACCTTGAAATATACTTGGAAACAAACAACACTGAATGCACTAGCATTAACAAATATCTACTAAATATGTTATTTATATTTAAAAGTTCATGGTCTCACAGGTACTTCATCCAAAGCAATGCAATTCTGTCTTCATGGATAGGGATGGCGGGGGTGGGTGGAGGGAGTTAAGTGTTTTTGTGATGAAAGTGATGGTCTATAAGATAGAAGGGCCAAATAAGAAATAACTTTAAAACTGGAAATACAGTTTAGGTCATATTTGTTGATCAGATATATTGAGTATCTCCTACCAGTGAGAAGAGCATTTCTCTAGGAAACCATGGGTTAGCCACATAATAAGGCACTGCACTTTAAGTCTACATAGTGCTTTCAAACTCATGCCCTCTGTATCCTTATGCTCATGACATCCGCTCTGTGAGTTAACAGGTATCACAATCTTCCTCATTATGCAGATGAGGAAACTGAGGCTGAGAGACACAAGTTTATTCCAAGAAACCAATATACACAAAAAGATAATTTTACCTAAGGTTCCATATCATATTCTGAAGTCCCATTGACCTGACCTGGCCTGTTACACACTCAGTGTGACCTGGCTGTTCTGCAGCTTGAGACTATTCCACCTTCCAAGTCACAGTGCTGCCTCTGCACAGAAAAGTGTAGTAGGTAAAGCACTGGCTCCACTACTTTTTGGTTAGGTACAGCCTTTGGCAGCTTATCTTAAATCCCAGGTCCCACAGTTTGTAGTAGCTACTTTACAAATACCTTTGAAAATTAAATGAAATGCTGTTTTAAAATATTGTATTACAAATCATGAAATGCTGCATAAAATTTCATCTGTTCAGTCAGTCTACAAATATTAAATGCCTTCTGTGTGTCAGGTACTGTGGATATAATGATTAACAAAACAAAATACGGTTATATCCCCCCTGATGCTGAATGATGGTTACTAGTCTAGATAATGATTTTTAGTAACCTTAGGTTGATTTGCACACTTAAACAGAAATCTGTAATAAAGAAGCATTTTCATGAAACCAAGCTCAGAAGCAAACTAAGTAACAGAAAGAGCATAGAATGTGTGAGAAGGTATTTTCATTTATTTACCATACTGGCTTGATGCTTATAGTACAGCATCTTATTTTAGATGCATAGCAAAAGAATCATGTGAACAACTTGGAAATGATTCATAGGCAAGCTACAAATATGGTTAACTGGTTGGAAAATAATATTGTACAAAATTTTTAAAGGACCAGGCTTTTTAACTGAGAAAATAGAAAAATCAAAAGAAACTTAATTAAAGTTGTCTGGTGAATTCAGCTATGTAAATTCTGCTTCTTTCTGTCTCCACTGGGAACAAAGGCTCAAGTTGAAGCATAAAGGTTTGATTTAATTGAGGGGTGAGAGGGGTATTATTGCAAGAGTTCTCAAAACAAATGATTATCCTAAAAATTAAACTGAAGATTGTTTTTCCTTTTTTCCTTTTTCTTTTTTCTTTTTTTAGCAGTAGGTGACATTCTCTTGTATCAGAAATTCTGTGGATATGGGGAAATAAACCCAGTGATTTCTCAAGGTCCTACAAGCCCTTTAGTTGGTGCTTATTACCCTAGAATTGAGATGATCCATTATCTTTTATTCAAATGTATTCTAAAAAAAAAAAAAAAAACAGTGGGACAGGAAAAGAAGAGCTGGGTTTAACAACTGTCTTCATTTTTATGAAAGAACACATAGAAATTAAATAGTTGTTCTACATGTCTTCAGAGGCCAACACCACCAAGAATTGGTGTGAATGAGAACATGGAAGATTGGGGTTAGATGACTGCTAAATACTGGGCAGGGAAAAGCAGAGCAGGTCAGCAAGCACATGCTTAACACTAGCAGAGCTGGCCAACTGAGAACAGAAGAACCAAAGGGAAGTAGATTATATCTTGACAGAGGGGATTTACTATTCAAAAATATTACATAACTTTTTAACTTTTTTTAAATTGAAGTATAATACTTTACAATGTTGTGTGCGTTTCAGGTGCACAGCAAAGTGGTTCAGTTATACATATACATATATACATATATGCTTTTTGTCAGATTCTTTTTCCTTATAGGTTACTACAAGATATTAAATACAATTCCCTGTGCTATATAGTAGGCCCTTGCTGTTTATCTGTTTTATATATAGTAGTGTTTATATGTTAATCTCAAATTTCTAATTTATCCTTCCCTGCCATCCCTCCAGTAACCACAGTTTGTTTTCTATGTCTTTGAGTCTATTTCTGGTTTGTAAATAAGTTCATTTGCATCAATTTTTTGTAGATTCCACATATAAGCAATATATGATATTTGACTTTCTCTATCTTACTTCACTTAATATGATAATATCTTCCAGGCCTATCCATGTTGCTGCAAATGGCATTATTTTATTCTTTTTTATAACTGGTATGAAATGATATCTCATTGTAGTTCTGATTTGCATTTCTCTGATAAGTAGTGATAATGAACATATTTTCATGTGCCTGTTGGCCATCTGTACGTCTTCTTTGGAGAAATGTCTGTTTAGGTCTCCTGCCCATTTTGGATTGGGTCGCTAGTTTTTTTGATATTAAACTGTATGAGCTGTTTGTATATTTTGGAAATTAATCTCTTGTCATTGGTCACATCATTTGCAAATATTTTCTCCCATTCTGTAGGTTGTCTTTTCATTTTGTTCATAGTTTCTTTTGCTGTGCAAAAGCGTTTAAGTTTAATTAGGTCACATTTGCTTATTTTGCTTTTATTTCCATTACTTTAGAAGATGGACTGAAAAAAATATTGTTGTGATTTATGTCAAAGAGTGTTCAGCCTATGTTTTCCCCTAGGAGCTTTATAGTATCCAGTCTTACATTTAGGTTTTCAATCCATTTTGAGTTTTTTTTTTTTAATATGGTGTTAGAGAATGTTCTAATTTCATACTTTTACATGTAGCTGTCCAGTTTTCCTAGCACCACTTATTGAAGAGACTGTCTTTTCTCCATTGTATATTCTTACTGCTTTGTCATAGATTAATTGACCACAAGTGCATGGGTTTATTTCTCGGCTTTCTATCTTGTTCCATTGATCTATGTGTCTGTTTTTGTGCGAGTACCATGCTGTTTGGTTACTGTAGCTTTGTAGTATAGTCTGAAGTCAGAGAGTGTGATTCCTCCAGCTCTTTTTTCTTCTTTCTCAAGGTTGTTCTGGCTATTCAGGGTCTTTTGTGTTTCCATACAAATTTTAAAATTTTTTGCTCCAGTTCTGTGAAAAATGTCACTGGTAACTTGACAAGGATTACACTGAATCTGTATAATGCCTTGGAAAAAAATATTTCATAACTTTTTATTCTGCTTTTCAGTACATTTTCCAGTGTCAATTCAATATTATAGATCTTGTTTTGCCTTCTCTCTTTTTTTTTTTTTTTTTTTTTGGTCTGGAAAGCAGAGCAATTTCTGGGTAAATTCCTCCCCACCCCCACCAGTTGACCATCAGAGAAGTCTAGAATTTGACTGCTGTGGTATGCAATAAAACACTTTAAATATTCAAACTAAATCTCTAATGCATCTATAATATCTATTTCAGAAGTTTTTGGACAATTTTGTGCAGGAATTCCACTATATTTCTATTTGATTGTACTTCCACCTCTTAGTAAAAGGGATTTGAGATAGCGTGCAGCAAAAGGCATCATGATAAGGTTAAGAAAACATACATTAAAAAAAAATCAAGAAAAGTCAAAAAGAACTCAAAATTTATAAGGTGTTGTGACTGACCTTCCAACTTGGTTCCTGGCACCCAGAGCAAAAAGAGAAACACAATATGCAATATATTAAATACCTATAAAAATCTCCCATGAAGAAGATTCCAATTCCTAAGGGAGAAAAGCTGCTTATAATACTAGATGACTGGTATCATTTTTTTCTGAAAATAATAAGATTGTATGTTCACTGATGATAATTTGAACAGTACAAAAATTATAAAAAAAAGGAAAAATTAAACATCCAAAACCCTACCCTCAGTAGCAGCCATTTTTTCTCATTTCAATATATTTTCTGCCAATTTCTTTTCTGTGCATTTTAAATGAATGAGATCAAAGTATATAATTTTGAGATCTGTTTGTTTCAGTTAAGAAGATATTAAATTAAGGCATGAAATTTTTTAATGATTGCATAAAGCTTCATTATGTGGATATAGTATATTAACCAGTCCTTTAATGTGATTCAGATTATTTCTAAAATTTTATCACTATAAATAATGCTTTATTGAACATCTTTGTGCATTAACTTTTACCTGCATCTCTGAGAATTTCCTCTGGAGACATTTCTAAATCTGAAATTACTTAGTCAATGGGTATAAACAGTTAAGATTCTTCATGTGCTTTTCTATTAGAAACAGTTGTTCCAAATGGAGTGCTACGTGGCTGTGCAAAAGAATGAGGAAAGTCACTATGAACTGATATGGAATGCTTTCCAGAAAATACTGGTACGTTTTTTTAAAAGTACAACAATTTGTATACACATGTATTTTTTTCTTATTTTCCTTTCTTTTGTTATCCAGAAAAGATCCATCTTGAAGGGGCTTCCACTGGTCAAATCTGAGGCAATAATTACAATAATGAATGATGAGCCATTTAAAAAATAGGAATTAATAAATCCATACAGAAAAATAGTGGATAAGGGTGGGAGTGCTTTTGCTTACAGTAGAATGCTGAGGGTCAACTGATGAATGTGAAGGGAATACCAGGAATTGAAAATTAGCATTTTACAACCATCACAGTGAAGACCAAAACAGACAGAACCACCAATGAGTGCTAAATATCATGAGAATTTTTATGAGGAGAACATTTGTGTAGTCTTAAAGTGTTTCTACACACACACACAAAATAATTATTATTATTCAATGAAGAAATCAGACCACTTTTCACAGGTAAACAAAATTAAATTACCAGTGAGGGTCAGATGGACATCATATGCATTCAGATGTGATAATCTGAGAAGGATACATCACATAAAAGACATTTCAACTGAGACTATAAATAGAATCTAATAATGAGGATCATTAGACAAACACAAAATGTAGACTGTTCTATAAAAGGAAAGAGAACAGTATATTATTCTTCAAAAACGTCAAGGTCATAAAAGACAAAGTAAGGACTATGGAAGTATTCCATATTAAAGGAGGTTAAAGAGATATGACCACTAAATGCAATACCTGATCTTAGACTGGACCCTGTACGAAACAGAGAAAGAGACCATTATAAAAGAATATTGAGACAGTGGAGAAAATTATAAAATGAATGGTAGGTTAGATTTAAATGATCACATCAATATTAAATTCATTAAAGCTGATAACTATATTGTGAGTATGTAAGAGAACATCACTATTCTTAGCAAATACACTCTGAAGTGTTCTGGTCTAAAGGGTCATGATTTATGTACATTAGCCTCAAATAATCCCATAAGACAACTTTAAAACAAATGGGGTAGAATTTGCTTTAAACAACAGATGGATCTCGGTAAAAGTTATGTAACTGGTTTTTGTACAAATCACATTCTTGCAGCTTTCCAATAAGCTTAAAATTATTTGCAAATAAAAAGTTTCAAAATTAGGTTAAAAAACGATTGTTCCTCCTTTCCCACTAATAATTGTTGAATGTACATCCCTCATTTCTTCCTTCCCAACAAAGTACTATTTTTTGTAATCTGCTATTTTGACAGGGAGAAACAGTATTAATGTGTATTTATTTACTACCAATTATGTTGAAAATATGTTTGTGTTTATTAGCAATTTATATTTTTAATCTATAAATGATCATTTCTTCTTCATTTCCAGGCACAATTTTCTTAAGTAAAAGACTATAGCTTCAGGGGGTGGGAAGGGATAAATTGGGAGTTAGAGATTTGCAAATTTAACTACTATATATAAAATAGATAAACAAATAGCACATGGAACTATATTCAATATCTTGTAGTAACCTATAACAAATAAGAAACAAATATATGTATGTATATGTGTGATTGAAACATTGTGCTGTATACCAGAAATTGATACACTGTAAACTGACTATACTTCAATTAAAAAAAAAAAGATTATAGCTTCAGTTAAGCTACACTGACTCTTGAATGTCATGAACAAAATCTTCAACCACAGTTTCATAGAAAATTGGGAATTTGGCTTCATAGGGTTGCTTTCTCCAGTAAGTTCAATAATGGTAAAGGTATAATTTAATGCAGGGAAGAAGTCACCCTACAAGAGGTCAAAGAACATAGAATTCCCTTCCAGAGGGACGTGTTTTCATTGCCTTTTTAATTACCCATGTGCTCCAGGTAGACTGCCACTAGGTGGGAGTAGTGCTCAGTGTTGTAATCTCAGCAGCCAGAACTCAATTTCCTTATATCCAAGAAGCAGTCATTCATTCATTCAATGAACCTAAGAGTCTCTTTTCCAGGTACTGTGCTGGATTGCTGGGTTTTTGCATCCACTGGCTTATAGATTTTAGATATAGATTATTAGTATTGTGATGTAATGTGATGTAATAATTACTTGAACAAATATCGAATATATTTTAAATTTTTCCTATGATACTTAATTGATATTTTGCCTCACTAAACATTAGCTATCCAATAGACCCCCAAATGAAATTCACTGTATGTCACCCTGGACTCTTTAACCTAGACCAATTTCCCCCTTGCTGGGTTAGTAAACTCTCTACATTCTCCCAGTTTAAATAAGGGCCTCAAAGCAAATGAGGTGGTTCCAGTAAGGCTGTTACCTCACAGATCTCAAATCTGCTATCAGATACACAACGCCAAAAACCTAAGAAAAGCGTTTATGGCCAAGGAAGTGGCCTTCTTCCTTTCCAGAACAGTCCCTTTTCCACCTAATCAAAAGGAGCCATTCATCTACTTTTTATATATAAAGAATTTATTTTTTCTTCATGACATTGGCTCCTTCCATCAGAAAGTGTTTCATTTAAGTATAAACACAATTATTTACAAATTAATAGATCTACAATTCATATCATTTAGCAACAGTACTCACATTTTAACTGGACAAAGAAATGTAACACTTTCAAACAATTAGAGTAAATATCAGGAAAGTCAGAGGATGGCAAAACATGATCACATCATACCTTCTATTACCTGAATTTTAGTGTATTAAGTAAACCAAGAAAGTGTGATGAGATATTAGGCAAGTACAAGTAATTATTTTAATAATAAATACTTTGATTTTAAATAAGGCAAGCAGCAAGCAATCTGACTTTCTTTTGAGAGGTTTCCTTTTCAAAATTATCCACTCATCCCTATGTCTTTGAAAGTTCCACTTACGTGATATGTACTCAAAAATTACCTATAAAAAATCTATACACTTAATGGCATACAGATTTCTATAATAAAATATTATTTGCTTGTATCTGTGTTTTGTTCTCAGGACATTTGACTTCATGAACCCATTTCTGCTCCTCTGCCCTACTTATTGCTCCCACTTCCATATCCCTCTGGCTGCCTAAGCCTCTATCTTCGGTCTCTCTCCTCCACCCTCTGCCCTGCCTAAACTAAAAACTTCATTATCTCTGTCCCAGACATATAATGAAACATTGTGCTGTATACCAGAAATTGATACACTGTAAACTGTGTATCTTCTAACACCTCTCCTGGAATTATAAAATAAAAATAAAGCATGAAGTTGGCTTACTAAGAGCCCAGTAGTAATCTCCCAAAGACAGGAAAAAATATTACTATTGCCACAAACCATTGATCAATTAATCCACTGCTAAATAGGAACTTCCATCACTTTTGACTTTATAAGTTTCTGTCACAGTGAATAAAGTCAAGAACACAAATTCCTGCCTTCGTTTTCACCTCTCTACCATCCCTGCTTCACACTTCAGAGTTGGAGCCTTCTCTATAAAATTTAAGAATGATCAGTCAGGTCTATCTCATGCTTCAAACCCATCAATGGTTTGCCATTGACCTTGAAATTAATTTCAAAGTCCATAATATAGTTACAAACTCTTTCAAAATCTGGCCTCTATTTAATATTCCAGCTTCACCTAACTTCACTCATCTCCATCTCACACTTACCACTACAGTCATCCTAAGTTTCCCTCAAGTACCAAGGCTCTACTCTGTGTCATAAATATGCCTCCTAACTTGACAACTTTCAAAGTTCATCTTGGATATTCTTCCATGCAGCCTTTCCTGATCTTGCTAATAGTAATTATCTTGTCCTCTTCTGTATCTCACATATTATATTATTTAATTTTCCACACTGCAATATAATTAATTTACACACCTCATTATAGTCCCTTAAAGACAAGAACTAAAAGGTACATTTTATACCTCTATAGGATAGAGTCTGACCCCTGGTAGGGGCTCAACATCAATTTAATCAAACAAAAAATGTTCTTCCATAATCAGAGTAATGAAGAATCTCTTCCATGAGTAATTATATTAACAGTTTAATCTACTTCTGGCCAGCTTGGCTCTCTTTGCAAAAAGAAACAATTCTATTCCTGGTTTGCATTTATATTACTATTATGACACTCAATATTACCATGGTGGGACCAACAATGGAAAGAGTTATGCTTAATATTGCCCTATCCAGAGTCCCAGTTATAATTTATAAATGTTCTTTGATATAATGGAATTAATAATGATTAATAATGCTCACTACTATTAACATACAGCATTTATAACATATCTGACATGGGATTTTGTGCTTTTATGTGATTATCTAATTCTAACCCTCAAAACAACTCTTTCCCATTTCTTATTTAAATAGATCTGTGTTGATGTGGCCTCCAGGTCACTTTGGAAATAAATACATTAATTGGTTATTTATTCTGTGGCAGTACACATAAATTGTCTTCAGAGAGCATTTGTCCAGTATCCTCAAGGAGAATAAATAAGGACACAGACATGAAAATGTATTTAACCCTTTTTTCCTAAAAATATTTGTTTTAGGGGAATTTAATGTCTTTGCCAAGTGAGTCTTCCAGGCTATCTTTAATACACAAGTGAATTAAAAGCATGAATAAATGGCAATACTGCAAGCATGGCGAGTTTATTGACTTTTGTCCTGTAGGAATATCTACTGGAAAGGACAGTTAGTGGCAGAAATGCCTGGTGTGGTAGGCTCTGCCTTGTTTGACGTACTGATGTAAAAATGAGTAGTATTGATTAATTCTTTAAAAGACAATTTTCCAGAGACTAGATTAGAATCTGAAAATGCTATTAACCTCACAGCAATGGAAAAGACTCCAACTCCATTTGATGAAAGCAGCTGAAGAGAAATTCAGGTTAGGGGCCAATACCCTCAGAAAAATTAGTTCACTGCACTAGTTGTAGTGGCAAGCAAATATGGTTTGGAATATTCTCCAATTGGATTTAATGTTTCTGGAAGCTATGAAACACCAGTGGGATAATATGTGCATGATTGTCAAATTCTTAAAGCAGTCCTTTTTCAGTCTGTAGGGTTAAGAGGAGAAAAGAAGGAAGAGATAATTCTTGCTTATTCATCAAATTTATCAAATAAGAATATTCCTTCTCAAATGAAGAAAAATCCTTCTGAACTCTATCAATTCAAACATGTAACTTAATGTTTATTTGCATAAGAATATTTAATTTTTTGTTTATTTTATTTAGGTAAATTGTTCTTTGGGGGATATTATTAGAATAAGGAGTTTTCATTGATTCTGACAGAGACTAGAAATATAAATGATAAAAGTATAAGATTAGAATTGTCAGTGATCTGAATTGGTTTAAAAAGAGGAAATTTGCTAGTAAAAATAGAATGAAGCTAGTTGTAAATATATGTATTTTATTTGAGAAGTGGTAGGGCCAGAGTTTAAAAGATTTGAGTTTTATAAATTTTATTATTGCTTACTCAAATACCTAGTCAAAAGTTAACATTCTATATTTATTAGAAAATGCAACTAATTCTTTTATTAAAATTATACCATCACTTTTTTCATCAACATAAAACAGTTTCTAACAAGAAAAAAGAACCATGTTAATGCTAATTGTTAAAGCTTATTTAAAAGCATCAATAGTAATCATAAATAGGTTAACGTGAAAGTCACTGGTTAAAAATATTAGAAGGTGACTATGAACATATTTTTAGCAAAAAGATATATTTTTAAACATACAAATGTTTACAATTTAAAAGAACCAAATTGAGGGAACCACAAAATAAAAAAGGAAAGGATACAAACCAACAATCCATTCATAAGATGATCATTTGTACATAATGATAATAATAATAACCTTCCCTAATAATCAAAACACAAAGCAAAACATCAATGTGGTACTTCCTAAAGAAACTAACAAAATTTCAAAATACTGATAATTCCTACAGGTGGGAAGTCATGATAAACTGATGCTTACACAACTCTTTTAGAAAGCAATATAGCAAGAAGCACAAAAATTTTTATATACTTTTGATATATTAATACCACTCCTCACAATGTATTTTGAAAAATAATCCAAAAGAGAGAAAAGGTACATGAATGCAACAAAACTGCAAAGAAATGGAAGATATTCTCTGTGTGAAACAATATGTAAATGATTAAATAAAGTATGCTATCTGAACTGAATTAGACATTGTACAGTAAGTAAAATACATTTATCATAAAATAGGTTAAAAGACCAAATACAAATATATATCTATAGTATGGTTAGAATTATATAAAAACTACTTGTACTTACGAAACCAGAAAAGAGAGTGAAAAATGCTAATTTTTTATATCTGAGATGAATACTCTACATTTTTAACATCTACCACAGTTACGTAAAGCATGTTAACAATAAAGTATAATTTATATAAAACATTTTATGTCTGTTATTAAAACACTGGCATTCACTAGAGCAATACCAGGATATAAAACAAGTTTAAGCCTTCCCTTAACTCCAAATTCTTCAGACTAGGGCAGTCCTGTAATTTATCTTGGCTTCAGTCAACTATTCATTTGTAAAACAACAGGAATTGTATTGGACCTGTAGTCTCACACTTTTTAAATCCTGCAACTCTTTATTCAAACTAAATCTTATGTTATTTTGCATAACAGAAAGCAGAGGGTCTGTGGCCAAAGCACAAGGAGAAGGAAGTGTTCCTCAGGCTCCATTCCTTCTCCCCTCCCTAAACTCCACCTCTGAAAACAATCTCTAAGAAGGTTATGAGAAACCCCAGTGAAAGCCAGTTGATTAAAGATTTTAATGGTCCCCTTTTAGCCAAAACATAGTTATTGAAATTGTACGGTATTATGACAGAAATATGTACAAAAGATAGATTTGGAGCACACCAGAGAGAACAATTTTCTTTATCTGGAGAGTTAAGAAAGAGTCCACAAAAGGAGAAAACATTTGATCTGGAACTAGAACCATCAGAAGCCCTTCACATTGAATTTACTTTACCAAAAGAAGATTCCTGGGGTACTTAGGAATTTTTATTTCAAAGACAGACATTTGTAATAGAATACTATATATTTTTTTAAAGTTCCTAAAAGTGTCAAGAGACATTTAAAGCAGAATTTTGAAACATAACAACATGACTTTACATCAGCTTAATCATACGACAAAAGGCATAATTACCACAGCTACAACCTCAAGTCAACAAAACAGAAATCATTTAGCCTGAGTTTGAATGGGGAAAGAATTAGGGTCTTCTTCCACCAGGCAGTGAGAACTGGCTCTAAGATACTGCGAACATGAAAGAAGTCTCAAAAATAAAGACCGTTTGCCAATGAAGGACAAAGACCCAGAATATTCTCAGGATGTAAGGTCTACCTACTGTTGTGGTAGGGAAAGGACTAGGGAAGGATGTCTGATCTTTCAGCTCTGAGGGCTCTACAAGATTCTACACTGTAGTTGTTGAATGTCAGGTACCCTTTAGTGATTCCCTTTTGACTCTTGCCTCTGAGGTAAGAATCAGAATAAGGAACCCATAAGCAGAAAGATGATCCCCAAAGTTTACAAGACACAGAGCCTGGCAGACATCTATGGACACAATTAGGCTTACTGTATGTGAACTATTCAGTATGGTCTTAGTAGTCCAGGAAGTACATTCCCTCTTGACAAGATTTTTGAAATAGCTCTCTGCCTTTCAATTAGTCCATTGCTAAGGCTCTTTTTTATAGCATGTGAGATGCTGAAATAGTGATAATGATAGTTTCTAATTAACCCAGAAAGTTCAGAGGGTGAGGAAGCAAAATGTGCCTCGGCCCCAGGGCATAAGCCAACTTTATAAACGAGTGATGTTAAAACTTCATACTTGCCAGGAGCATCTCCTGGCTGCAGTCAGAAGCAGGACACCAACATCTATAAGGCATCTGACAAACCATTTTCTGGAAGTCTCCCCAGGGAATGAGGTTCCCCATTGTCCTGCGAGTAGCCATT
Source organism: Camelus ferus (assembly GCF_009834535.1). Taxonomy (NCBI): domain Eukaryota; kingdom Metazoa; phylum Chordata; class Mammalia; order Artiodactyla; family Camelidae; genus Camelus; species Camelus ferus. The sequence goes on from NC_045703.1 coordinate 3,497,228, forward strand.
CCCATGGAAAGACTTAATGTGTATTTCACATTATTTCCTGCTTCTAAATTCTTCTTGGCATTGTTTTCCTTTAAATAATAATAATTTAAAAAATCAAACTAAAATAAATCTATGTATCTAAATGTTAAGAAAAAATTACTCAATCTTCATAGTTGAACATTTTCCCCTCTTCTCATTATGTCCACAAAAAAGGAAAAATATTCTCAGTCTGAGAGCCTAGGAAGTGTTATCAAATATTGCCTGCAATTAATTTTTATGTTAGCCAGTTATATTTTTTAATTTTTCAGAAGCTGTACAGATCATATGTTGCACAATTGGTCTTTTGGCACATCTCAGGACATATGACAAGGAATTCTGGAAAACTTGGTAACTGCCACTTGCTCAAATTCCACAGAAAGAGAAGTTTTTGGCCGAACGTGAGTCACACTGGGAGGCTGAAAGCGATGGGCAAGTTTATTCAGGCTTGAGCACACTGTACAGTGTACTTTCTGTACTCTTTGATTCTGAGATTAACAATGTACCCTGGCCCGGGGGTAAAGACACCTAGTACATATCCCAGCAAAGTTGTACCCTGAAACCTTTTAACCTCTTATTATTAAGGTGGGGCTGTAATGAGGGCATCTGAGCTTCCAGAAGTTCTTAACTGATCCTTATTAGCCTAGACTTATCATCGGCAGTTATGTGAAATATTTTGGGGAGACCCAGAAACACCTCAGTCTGTCACTGGAGATCACTGCTGATATTTCTGCTCTGTTATTGTCCTCTGTAGGACTCACAGTTTCTCAAATGGTGAATTGTAGCACATAGTGTGCATCCAGTGGTTTAGAGGTGTATGTGAAAATGGTGGTTCACTCAGGCTTTGGGACTAGAGTTCTCCCACTGGATGATTCTGACCTCAGTAAGCATTTTCCAAGACTCCTTAGAGAAGTGTCAAGAGATTAGGACCACGCTCACCTTGTGGTACCCACAGATGGGAAGCACAAGATGTGACAACATGCACTTACTGCTCCTTTATGGCACTGTGAGCTTCCCCAGAGAGTTGGTCTATTACCTGGATATCTGTGTAACTCAAGAGACCTAGAGAGATGATGGAAGAGTTCACATTCAAGAAGTAAAGGAATACAACCCCAAAATGTGTTTAAATTACAGAGGAGAGATGAAGGAATTCCTGGCTGATACAGCTCCAGGCCTGACTCCTACACTTTGTCTTCCTATATATTCCATACTTCTATACGTGCCCATCTAGAGGCATGCAAGCTGGCTACAGAATAAAAAGGTGTGTACAGTCTGTAATTAGAATTTGATTGTTGTTTTTAAATTTTTGATATAAAAATGCATAATTGAAATAGAAATTCATTTGAATTTGCCATAATAAATTTTAAATTACATTTACCTTGAAAGAAAAATAATAGCTATAGGAGTCTTTAAACATTCATGCTAATTGTCGAAAAACTCGGCTATAAAAACAAGAGTTTTAAACAAAGTTTTTTATAATTCAATTAAAAAAACAAAAAAATAAACCAAACACAAAACAGTTTCTTATCTATATTATATAACTATCAAGTATTGAATAGATTAGCATTAAAATGTCTTGATGAGAAATTATGTGTTCACTAAAGCAAGTCATGATTAAAATTTTGAAAAGGTTTATTTGAAAGTTTTACATACACTCAATTTTCATCTTTTTTAATATTTTGTATTTATTTCTCTTATAATAATTATATAACATAAAGAAAATAACTTTTTCTTTACCAAGCCCCTTCCAACACTCCTTCATTTTATCCCTGGGTACCAAACAAATATAGCATCTTTTATGCATTCAATGATATAAAGATAATTGGAAAGCACTTCTTTAGATAAGTAAACCTTTGTCTGATTTATCCAGTTTGGTTTATGTCCAGCCTAGCCATCAATCTGAAACTACAATTGACATTCGTCAAGATAATGGTCAGTTAATGTGCAACTCAAATATTTCAAGGTCTCATCAGCATGGAGTTATAAATTAGGTAACACTAATATGCAACACCAGTTATCACAGCTTTAATATATCTCTCATCTCAGTTCTCAGTGATTTAAGAGTCCAGTAGAATCAGTCCCCAACATCTTATTCACAAATCAGGCAAGTTCAGTTTGCAGTTTTATCACCTTTGGTTACTGAAGACCACCATTTACAAACACATGGGGCCCCACTTACGCCATTCCAGTGACCCACCTCCAGGCCAGGCACTGGCATCCAAACACATCATTTATGGGAATAAATTAGATGAGCTACCAGATGATCTGATATCCCCAAATAATACCTTGGGAGGTTAGCTTTAGGATGTTAACAAACTTCATGGTTGGCCAAGCTTGCTTAATAAATGCTAATGGTACCAAATACATTTATAAAATCTGTGAAAAGCAAAAAGGTCTTGGAATAGTTCATTATAATTTTTCTGTCTCAGAGCAAAGGTAATTTATAAGGCATAGTCCCATGTTCCAAAGCTATATTGCTATTCCATGATTATACTACAGAAGTCTCTCCAAATGTTTAAGGAAATTGAACTGTTCCTAAATGAAAATATCAATGGGGACACTCAGGCAAACTTTTCCAACTCACATGATGTAAGCATTACCAGAAATTAGAAAGTCATTTGATTTGGGACTAAGCTGTAGTATTGTGGACTGTTAATTATTCAGACACAAAACTGCATGAAAGAAATTATACACATGCTCTAAAAAAAAGTACCAGATATGTAAAAATCAAAAACTCTGAATGAATCATGCCACTAGCACCTTTATATACACAAGCAGTACAAGTTAGAGATGAAAATTCTCAGCACAGTTTACCAGTACTTTCTTCATCTGGCCTGGGTTTCTTTCCACTTTCCACCTCCTGCCGGTTATATCGGCACCCTGAGCACACCAAACACTTTCCCTCTTTCTGATAAGTCATTTCCCTCTCTTTTAGTTCATAAACTTCATCTCTCAGGAAGCAGCATAAAGGTTTCCTCATTTGAAAGTTCTTCCCCACTAGAGAGAATTATATTATAATTATTTATTTGCATTTCCTTCTCCTCCACTTTTTGGTGAATTTTTTTCACATCAGGAACTGTGCCCTCTGTAGGTTAGATACTGTCCTCTGGAACACTGATTGAGCACATGCCCTAGTAGGCTGCAGGACAGAAGGGTGAACTCAAAAAATACATTGAGCACCAGATAGGAGCTTGGCATAGCACTCAATTCTGGATACTGTATATATATCCTCACTCTTTAACATTACTAGGGATGTATCACTAACCAATTCAAAACATTCCAGATGATTAGAGAGTTAAATGTAAAAAGTCACACTATCAAAACTTAAGAAAATAATACATATGAATATTTATTTAAACTACCTAAGGAAAAGGGCTTTCTATGTTTAAAGTCAATAGAGAAAGAAAAAAAATCAGTTTGGCTACATATAAACTTAAACTTGTGCACAAATAAAGGTGTTAAAAAACTGTTGAAGGAATGAATGTTCAACTTAAAAAGAATTTTAGTCACTTATTAGCTTTATCAACATACAGATCTGTCAACAGCAGCATGGTCAAAAGTTTGGAACAAAAATATATGCAGGTCAGCTTTTTTTATTATGAATGTTCAAAGGTGATACCTTTGGGAAATTGTCAGTAAGGTACACAGGAATTAATTTCCCTATAATAGCCATTCACCTGTTCTCAACATAAGTTTCTGGAAAATAGTGGGTATTAATTTAAAATTTATCAGAAGAAGGAATAGACATGGGACAATTCATTCCCATCCAGCAATCTGGAACAAGAGTAGCTCATGACTAAGAGTTAATTGATAACTTTTGAAGCCTTAACAGAATGTTCTAAAAAACCCAGAAAACAGCCATAGTATCCTTGTAAACAAATACATATACATGTATATTTGTACATACTTCATGAATATTTATATGCATGTGATATCTGCTATAAAACTATTTTTGGAGTCTGTAATGTCCTATTGCCTTAAGTAAAGCCCCATATAATGAGGAGATTCAGTACCGAAAGTCTGTAATACAACATTCAGTAAAGATGAGCCTTAGAAAGAATTTGTTCCATGGCAAATAGTAACATAATGACATTCCTATGTATTGTAATAAATGTTCACAAAAAGATTTCAAAGATTAAAGCAAGAACCCATGTTTTTTGACAATAGCATCGAATTACTTGCACTGGAACTTAACCTTCAAGACCAAGACCTTAAACTTGAATGTAGTAGTAACAGTTTGAATTTTTAAAATGTTCATAAACATTGCATAGGAAATCTGAAGTGCTCAATGTAGACAATGTCTTCAAAAAAGTGGACATAATCACTATTAAAAATTCTATTTTCTAAATTGATACCTCCATTTTGAAACAAATTAAGATGACTAATAGATTTACTATTGGCACATGAAACATTCAGCTACTTAAATAGCTCTAATATACTATGTAATGGTTGAAGTTCTCTACTCCTACAGAAAAATAAATTGCCAGACACTTTGTCAAAGATATACACGGAAGAGAATGGTAAGAAGAATGATGAAAATATGACTATTAGTCTTCTTCACATTAAAAGGACTTACATCTTATCATAGTGTATTATATTTTCAAATAAATAAGCATTCATGTTGTAGTTTTTACAAATTGCTGTAAAACTGAAATACAAGAATTCTCCAAAACTATATGAATATGTATAGGATATATTTTTTAAATGGCAACCACAAAATCTTTATCATAGTTTCATATAATATGTTAAGCACTTCTTTCAGAAATGGAAAAGTGACATACCTGCAGATAATGGGAAGGAGAAAGCCTGAGGTCAGTGCTCCCATCAGCAGCACTGCTGATGAGAAGAAAATGACCAATATCTTTAATCTGGAATTGAGTGAGAGCTTCTTCTTTATGTAATCATTTAAATGAGAAAATGCTCATATCTTTCTATTCTTTTTTGTTGGTCTTTTAAAAATAGGATCATAAGGCTGTTAGAGTCCCCTGCCTCTTACAGGCCCATTCCAAAGAAAATTCTAGGTGAATAATGGATATATTACATGTGATTTATCCTGTTCTTAGTAAAAATGGGAAACAAATTAGTCATGAGTTTTCTAATAACAAGCAACTTCTTACATACCAGAAAATAATCTAGTCAGCTTTAGCCCATTGTCTTTAAATTAAATAAAGGGGTGCCTCAGGGTTCAGGTGTTTCATGCACGGTACCTAAATATCATTTCTAATGCTCCCTAAAGCTATTTTTTATTTATTTCGTAATTATGTTCCCTAAACTAGGTAACAAAGAAAAATCAGTATCAAATATTGGCTAGGAGATTAGACTTTTTTTTTAAACTTACTTTTATAATAACATATCATTAGACATGCTTTCTAACTTTTTTAAACTTTATATCCATGATCAGGGATTCCTCTAAGCATTTTTCCTTCATATCTAAGTGGGCCGCCCAGCCAGTTCTAACTTGTTAGACAGAGGAGGATTTCAGTGCATACTAGACTATAGAAGGCAGTTAAATTCAAATGAGAACTTTAACTCCAATTTAACCCAGTAACCTTAGGTAGACAATTCGTAAACATGTTATCCCTATTTCTGCTGAATCACACAACAGGATTAGTTCTTCTCTAATGAGTATGTTGCTAAAAATGCACCAAGGCCCCTGGAACATGCTCCAATTTTTACCAAAAAGAAAAATCAAAGCAGAATTGAAAAAAGTGAGAGAAGTGGGGTGAAAACAAGACCTGAGGCTCAAAACTCATAGAAACTCACAGGCAGAGATCAGCTGATGCTTGGAAGAGCACAGAAATAAGGGAAATTTGCACAGAGAAACTACAGTTGCTGCAATTTGAGGTGAAGTTGCATCTTAATGTGATGACTGTGTGGGAGAAAGGCATGACAGCTTTTTCAATGCCTTCCTGAAAACTCATTTTTGCCTGATACTTAGTTTTGGTCAAAAGAGGCACTTGGAGTAGGAAAAATAGCTTACCGATTCAAAATTTAGCCAGAGTCAGAAATTAGAAAAATGGACTCCTGAACTGGTCACTACACTAATAAATAACAAATATTTATAGAGGAAAATGTGTATTCTTTACTCAAGAAGAAGCTGCCATTTCCTTTTCAGCTCTCGTCTGCTTTTGCTTTGTATAGTTTTAACAAGCAAGGTTATTTATGCCAGATTAGCACCAACAAATTAGAAAAAAAGAGGAAGTAGTACACTGAGAGAAAAATGTGACAAATAGCATGAGAAGACTGGAAAATAAAAAGCAAGTTCAAAAATTGTCAGCAGAGCAATATGGAATCAATTAGCATGAGCAACCATAAAATTCAGTAGGCCCCGAGGAGAATAAAATAGCACAGTACATAACAATTACCTAAGGCTTGCTTAAATAAGTCAAGGAGGTATAAAAGGTAATTCTGAAATATCTTTAATTCTTAGGGGAAAAATTGCATTATTCAGAAAATGGCTACCTAAAATGGCTCATTCACCAAGAATTCTATGTGGCTAGGCTATTGACACATCATAATTATAAAGAACTGATCTATATGTTAACATAGGACTTTGGGCCTCCATTAAATCTTGGGAAGTTAACATGGTTCTCTTTTCAACTTTGGGTATTGAATAACAATAATAATGAAAGTACACATAAAACTATAGCATTTTTTTGGTTTTGTTTAGTTTGAAACTCTCCAGTAATGACTTGTACACTTTGAGAAGCTGTCTTTAATTCTTTGAGAGTACTAGGGGTTAATTTAGGACACTGAAATAAATAGCAATTTACTCTAGAGGAAGGTAAAGTTATTTGAGTTAGCAAAACTTATTCTGTGAGTTTCTTTGGGGGCAAAGAACACTAGCTTATGGGTACAAAAATCTGAGGATGATCTTGTTATTCAATAATGAAACACACATGAACGTGTGCAGCCTCTTAGTATCAGGACAACCCAATAATATGTCTGACAAATACAACCTTCTATTAATTCTTTAGAGAAAGTGTTCCACAAATATATTAAACTATATTACTTTAAATTTCTTTACATTCAATTTTATCCGTTATACTTTCATTTAATATTCTTGCAGGGGTAAATTCAGAAGCACAGAGATATTGATCTCTTCTCAATTTATTTACAATTTAATCACAAACCTAACTGAAGTATATTGTCACTAATGGTTTTATTTTGGGCAGAATAATGTTACCTTTACAAGAAAAGCAATTTAAATCAGAGTAAGATTTGGTTATACTCTCATACATTGCTTAGTGAAAATAGAAATAAAATGACACAAACTTTCAGACCAATTGGACAGCATTTGAAATATGCATACATTTTAATCCAGTAGTTCCTCCTGAGGAAATAAAGTGAACAAAGATGACTATAAAAGACTGTTTATTACAGCATTATTTTTAATAGAATAAAAGGGGAAACAATCTCAAATGTACTAGAAGAGGAGAATTTGTTTTTTTATGATGTGGCATATCTATACAACAGAATATTAGGTATTTACTTGAAATATTAATTTATGTTTATTTTGAGAAAGCTTTTGTGATATATTTATTATGTGAGAAGAAACAGGTAAAAAGTCATATGCATTATCTGATTCCATTTTAAAAAGATGGTTGTCTGTTTAAAATGATTTTTAAAATGTTTACATCAAAATGTTAACAGTGATTACACCTGGATGGTATTTTTCCCTTTTTTCTGTATTTTCACAATTTCTCAATGAGCATGTATGTATTTTATAAACATGGAAAAATACAACTACTGCAAAAAAAAGATTTGTTTTAGTTTACTGTTGTTAAACATGCAAATAGCTACTAATTAAGCTTAATCCAAAAGTATCTCATCTGATCAAGCATAATTTCATAAAAATCACTAACTGGCCCACAGGCTTTTGTTGACTCCACCAAGGCTAATGTCATCTTCTAACCTGGTATATGCATCTTTGATCCTTCTCTTTTTCTCAAGACTAAGGAAGCAAATATTCCCCTGCTTTCCATCCTCTCACATAGCCAGCTCCTACATCCATCAGGAACCAACCCAAGTGCCTTCTCCTATGCAAAATCTACTCTGACCAGCAACCCCTGCAGGGGGGTCACATCTTGCTTTCTGTTCCCCTAGGCAACAAGCACATTTTGCCCCTGCATCTCCCACTCACAACTACAAACATTTCTTGGCCCCTTGACCACAACAAGACCATGAGGTCCTCAGGATAGGAATCATGTCTTATTCATCTGTGGATCACCAGCATTTAACCCCCATGTGTCACAGGGTGTGTAATAAATATTCATTAAATGAATTTATTAATATACTTAAATCTCCACAATCATTCAGTTTTTCACAGAATTAAATCAAATAAGAGAAAAGACATAATAAACCCAGCCCCTAGGGCAATGCCTGACATATTAAAGTTGAAAATATCTGATGGGTGAATAATCATTATCAATATGGCAACAGATTTTTAGAAATTAAGAATATATTTTCTCACATTATTTGCTAATTTCAAAAGATATTTGAAAAAATATGTAAACATTCTGAGGCAAAAATAGAGGAAAAGTAAATAACTACACACACAAGTACATTTATGTTTGCTCTTGGTTCTCTTTCATTTATACCAAAATAATTTTACTGAAGTTGTAAATTAAATTCAGAATTACTAGGAAAAAAGGGAGATGAATATCCATCTTTACGTTGCTTACTTGAGTTTACTAGCCTAAATTAACCAGGCACATAGGAAACAGCTGAAATAAAGTTCATAACATTTGACCCCTAATTTCACTTGAAGAATCAACATTATTGAAATAATCCAATGTGCATTTTCAAATGCATTAATATACATAAAATAGAGGGCTAATAATATTTACATATACAATCATACAAACCAGCGTCAAATAATAGGTTAGTGGCCAAGTAATAGAAAACTCTTCCACAAAATAGACTGTTAAGCACCATGAAATACTAGTTTTTAGTAACATAGGGAAATTCTTTTGCTAAAGTAGTAAGTGATGAAATCACAACACGTATCTATCTATCCAACATGAGTTTTAAAAAGTAAAAATATATAGAAGAAAGGACTATATAGACACTATAACATAACAATGGTCACTTCAGAGAGTTCAGATAATGAATAAAATTTTACCTTCTTTACAAATTTCTCTACTATTATGTTTTCAATGATTAAGATATCTTACTTTATAATTAGAAGGGAAAAATACATAAGAAGAAACATGTACTAAAATGTTCCTATTTTTCTCTAGCTGTTAAAATTATGGCTAACTTTTAATTCCTTCCTATGGTTTCCTATAATTTTCTACAAGGGTGTGATTTCATTTTTACAATTAGAGTAAAAATAGTATTCTAAAAATGAAATAAAAGTATTGTTTGATAACCATAAAACAATTCTGTTTTGAATGTCTGTAATGATTTAATTTAAATAGTTTTCACTAGAATGTTGTTTGTAATAAAACTTTGGAAAAAACATAAATGCTCAGTAATGAAAAATTAAATAAATTCTAGTATGTCCATACAATGGAATACTATAGAGAGCATTAAAAGTAATGTTATAGTTAAGTATCTAATAACATGAAAAAATGTTTGCCTAATCTCAGGCTTTAAAAAAAGTATTAGATAATGATATTTATACCAATTTCACATTTATTACTATGCAAAAATAGTTGTATAGGAAAAAAATGGAAAGAAAGACTAAAAACAAAATGCCAAAGATTATTTTCACTGGATAGTAACACTGGAGATAATTTTTACTTTCTTTTTTCCTACTTACTTAAGTTCTAAATTTTCTATAACAAACAAGTATCACTATGAAAAAGAAGTTTATAAAATAAATAAAAATAGGAAGAATTAAGAAATAGATTTTATCATCTACACAAAAGATAAAATATTCTAGACAATTTCCAAATTTCAGATGGACCCATTAAATTATTTTTTCCAAAATCAATTATTTCAGTCATTTTGCATATAAACATATACTGAAAGACACATAAAAACACTGACATTCAACATCAGATATTATATAAGGTAATTCTTGAATTTAATTAAGGTCAAAATTATAGACTTACTGAGAACCAATACTTGAAATTATCTAGGACATAACTCTCTCTGTGTTGATCACTTGAAGGTGTTCTTCTGTCTCAACTGAGTAACTGTCTAGGCATTTACGCATGCTAAAAACAGGATTTTTTTTTTTTTAGGAGAAAACATGGCCCCCAGTTGCAGTAATCCCTTTTGTACACCACTGTGCACAGATGCCTATCCTCCATTCAGGCGGGTCAGATTCCTTTAATTTCAAAATGAGATGCCAACACTTTCCTGGATACTGTATAGATAAAACACAGTATCTTCATTTAAACCACAATTCAGAGCATCTGTACTTCATTCACTTTATAGAGAACTCAGTCTTGCCTATGATTGAAGATTGAGATGATTAACATTTGTAAAATTACTTCAGTTTAAGGGACATCTGAATCATAGCTCCTATAGATCAAGCTAGGTCATGAGAAAGCAACATTTTTAGATGTACCTTAATTCTCTTACAAATGCTTTGTGTTTCTTAAATTCAAGATTCAGTTGTACATACTCAGCTTTGATTGATAATAAAAGAAAATGCCATTATGTCTAGGAGATGTCCATATTTTACCAAATCACACTTGAAGATATCTATTACATTGCTAAATAGCCTTACTAAAAGGATCCAATTAATAAATCATTTTTAGACATTTATTAGACAAACCAGGTAACCTACTGGCTTCTGCCTTTGTGTGTGTGTTTGTGTCTATGTTACAAGGAAGCTCTGAGTCAGATTTCCAGATATTCTGATCTGAATTTTAAATATAATTAAGGTCTTGTTCATAAATTCACTTAAATCCTTTCTGGAGGTAGTAAGTGCCTATATTTGGCAAGTTTGTTGAGATTTCAGAGGGTATCTAAAATTTTAGACTCTTGACTGTTATCTTAAAGCCCTCAGTATACTCCAGGAACCATCATGAGGCTCAATGGATGAGGTCTTGGCTTCTAACTTCTGCTTTTAACTAGGAGGATTTAATCAGAGCAGCCAATCAGGTTTTATTTACATACTAGAATTGAGCACACTTATCTGACAAAAGCATTCCAAGAAGAAAAATGTATCTTAAAAACATTTTACAGATATAGAAACTAAAACCTACAGATATTGAGAGAGCATAAAGTTATAAAGACATTAATGATAGTGATATGTTTACCTATGTAGAATATTCATCATATATAAAATTTCTAAAGATATTGTTGGTTATTTACTAAAGATGTGTAACTGGGATTGGCATTGGTGATCACAGGATCAAGTAAAAGATAAAATGAGGAACGGTAGAGTTCCTGGCTGGGAATTGGTCCTTCTAGTTATCTTTTCTTCCTCTCCAAGAATTCCATCCCCCTAGCCTTATTAATGAGTGATGAGAATAGGGGAATGAAGATCACCGTATATTCACTAATTTGCTTTTTAAAAGATGTTAGGAGGTCTTTTCTGAAATGTTCGCATGTGGTTGGACCAATATTAAATCTTAGGCTATTCAGTGCCTGCTTTCCGTTAGATGCTGAGTATATGCCAGGTTTCATGACTATGATACTTAGCTTGTGGTCAGCTCCAACGTCAGTGCTTGAAAGAAGCCTCAGTAAAATACGGTCTGTTTTGCACAGCCTTGTAAAAATAAAATACATTTACTTTTCTTTGCCACCATCTATAACTTAAAGTAACTCAAAATTTTTCTCCAACTCTGAGAAAAATCTCACCTGTCAGATTTCTACCCTTTAACAATATTTTGCCAGCCTTGGAATTATTATAATTATTTGATTGCTGTGAATGCAGCAGAAAGTAAGAAAACTGCTTATTTCAGTTTACACCTTAGGCAGCAAGTGTCAGATTGCTGAGTAAGAGCGTCTAAATATGTGTGCAGCCCTACAAGAAGATATTTTTAATTAGCTAATTCATATAAGTTTCACCTATCATTACCTGTTATTTCCTTCAGAGTCATTCATTTGTATCATTTTTTGGTGCCCACTCAATTGCATCATTTTGTCTACTTCCTTTCACCTTCAATTTAATCAAAAGGAATGAGCAACTTTGCTTAAATCAGAATTAACATAGCTGTTTCTTTTTATCCCTTCTCTCATCCAGAGTATAGTTTCCATTGATTTCAAAAGGATCATTTGATTCAGATCGGCTCTTCAGGGTAGATAGCAAGATAGGAAATTTGTGGCTCATTAAGAGTGTGAAATTATTTCTTTTATAAAACGTCTTTGGCAAATTCCACTTAGCTGTTCTTTTCAAGCCAGCTCCTTACAGTGTCTATGTACGTGAACCATGTGTACTGCTGACATTAGGAGACTATCTCACCCTCTGGTCCCAGAAAATGCTACTATGTTGGTGATTCTCAACTTCAGCACTATTGACATTTGAAGTGAATTTTTTGTTGTAGGGAAGGAATGACACCTTGTGCATTGTAGGAGGTTCAGCAGCATCCTTGGCCTCTGATATGAGATGTCAGTAGCACCCTTCAGTTGTGACAACCAGAAGTGTCCACAGACATTGGCAAATGTCCCCTGGAGGACAAAATAATACACAATTGAGAACTACTAGACTAAACCAATGATTCTCAAAGTGTGGTCCTTGAATCAGTAGCATCACCTAGAAACTTGTCAGAAATGCAAAATTTGGGCCCCCACCCAGATCTATTAAATCAGAAACTTTGGGGATAAGGCCTAGCGATGTGTGTTTTAACAAGTCCTCAAATGATTCTGATGCACAGTGAAGTTTGAAAACCTTGACACCAAACCAATGTTGACACTGTTTGGTTGAAGAACCACTGTATCAGAATAATCTGGGATCTTGTTAAATGCTTATTTCTAAATCAATATGCTGCCTTGAACCACCAAAACTTGAAACTGCTCTGAGGATGTGGATTAGTAAAGTGTTTCACGTGTATGTGCTTTACAATCACTCATAGTTGTTCTTAAGTACTTTCAATTTTGCGAACCATTACCCTACTCTCCAATTCCTAAAGCCCTAATGTAAAGGTTTCCATGGTGTCGTGGGCCAAAGATTCTGGTTCTAATATTAGTCAACCAAAAGAAAGAGCATCTGATGTATTCTTAGATGCCATATGACTGATGATCTTCACAAAGATGCTTCAGAGAGAGACAGAACTGGCATATTCTCATTTTATAGACGATGTGGCAGGAGGAAATCCTAACCAAATTCAAGTGCTTTTCCCTCTACCCTAATGTAGCATAAGGCCAAAATTACTACTTTGTGTTGCCCTCAGGAAAACTGAGAGGGCCTCAGTTCCTACAAGTTCTCCTTCCCACCATGCTCAGGCAGATAAGGTCCCCTAGCCAAACACTTTTCTTTATCATGGGTCCCAGCCACAGTGCCTGCTTATGCCTGAGGAGTGGTCTTCAGTTCCCTGCCAGTGCATGAAATTATTCAAACAAGCCAATCACACCCTCCAACAAAAACCAGGGAGCATCTCATGCTCTTAATACTACAAAGTCAGCTTCCTGCAACCCCTGCTTGTTCACTCTATTCCCAAGTGCAACCCCACATGGCCTTGGGAAGCATGCAGTGTCCTCCTCCCCCAGGACTGATGAACTGCTGTCAGTCTCATCTGTCCACTGTCAAGTGTCGTGTGTTTGGCCAGCCCCATAATCCTAGGACAGGAATCTCTCCCTCAGCAATGGGGTAAAGGAAAGTGATCAAAATACCCAATAAAGTTGATGACCAAATAATATGTGACAGGGGGAAACACTGATATAGACCATTAAAGTAACAGTAATTAAGCACCCGTTATATACCATGCACTATACTTTATTTACATTATTCCTAAGGTTCACAATAAATATTATTCTCGTTGTAGGGCAGAAGAAACTCAGGCCCCTAAAAAATTAATTAACAATATAAAGTCATTTGTACAGTGTGATGGTAAATTTTTTATCAACTTGCCTGGGCCAAAGGGATGCCCAGATATCTAATTAAACATTATCTCTGGGTGTGTCCGTGAGGGTGTTTCTGAAAGAGATTAGCATTTGAATTGGTAGACTAAGTGAAGCAGATGGCCCTCACCAATGTGGACAGGTCTCATCCAATCCATGGAGGGCCTGAATAGAACAAAAACGTGGAGGAAGATTGGCTTTGTACCCCCTCTAATCTGAGTCATTAGTCTTCTTCTACCCTCAGCATTCCAGGTTCTCATACCTTTTAACTACCACAAGCTTTGCTGAGACCCCAATTGCAGACAACAGATGGTAGGAATTCTCAGCCTCCATAAACCTGTATGTCAATACCCTATCATAAATCATATGTTGGTTCTGTTTCTCTGGAGAACTCCAATACATAAAGGATATGTCCAGGTGTATCAGCTGATTATTTATGCTGCAAATGGCAAAACAAAACTCAAAACACAATGAGAATGTATTGGCTCCTTTATCTACAAAGTCCAAGGGTTGACCTCATCTCAGGCTGCTCCTGTCGTGGGGAGCAAAGTAGCTGCAGTCTCCCTCCAATCGAGAGGAAAAGTGCTTGCCCCTTCTGGGGCTGCTCTTTAGCAGTCCGCTTTCTCTTGGTACCAGATTGACAACTTAGAAATAGGCTCAAGGACTAAGCAATCATAATCTTGATGTTTCTTGGTGTTAATTTAATAGAATTAACTGCCTAAAAAATATAGGGGTTTCAGTTTATATGCTACTGGTTAGTCTCATGAGCTAGTAACCATAGCCAGAGATCTGCTAAGACAAGGTCTAGAAACAGAAAATGTAATCTATTCACAGTAGATCCCTGATGTTCTGCCCATTCCCCTAACACTCAGTTTCCTACTCCCATCTTGTCTTCTGCTTTAGAGAAATTTGAAATGCTAGGATGAGACAGGGATGCTCTATGAATCTGTCCCATCCACAGGCTAAATTCTCACCATGATGATGCCTGTCCAATTTGTCCAGGCAGGGCCACTCAGGTTCTAATCTTACCTTCTGTGTGATGCTACCTCTTTGCCTCCATTAGTACTAACCTTGGCTAGGGGCTGACTATTGAGCTGTTTCACACTTGCCAGCTCCAGGGGATAAGTCTTCCAGTATTCTTGAATTACAGGCCTCAGGCAGAAAGAGCTTTTGTTTAAAAAGCCACAGTTTCTTTCTCTTGCTGTCAGAAAGGGTAGTTTCAGCTTTAGCTTATTTCTATCCTGTAGCCCTAACTGAAGGCTTCAAAACACAGCGAATATGCTCTACCATCCTGAATTCTTCCTACCTTTGCCTTCCATTGTGGCAACCACAGTAGACGTAGTCCCAAGGTTCAAAAGTCATAGATTTAACTACTACCTAAGAGGGATAAGAAACATTCATGCCAAAAAGAGATGGAGCTCCTAACTGTCCATCTCTTTGATTCCATTTGTCTAATTCTACTCTTCTAAGAACTGATACATTCCTTTTTGCTTAACTTGGAGGTGAGAGAGTCTGCAAGTCTTGGTTAAGCAAGAAGGGATGTATCAGTTCATGCCAGCTCAGTCCTTGAGCAGAAGGCTGGTCATATCACCTGGTTCTAGCTCTGTCTGTTTCCTCTAGCTTGCTCACCTCCTTAGACAAGATAGCTACAGCCATCCCAAGCTTCACACCCACACCAAAACCAAAGGAAAAATGAAAATAGCTGATTACTTTCCTGGTTACCACTAAAAACATTTCTTACAGCTAGTAATTGATTATTCTGATTGCTTTATACGCCCATTGCTGAACCAATCACTGTGGTCAGTGCAGTGTGATCTGCCATTTGGCTGAAGGCAAACAGACGGAATAAATCTTACCCAAACCACTGAGAATGGCTGAGAATGGGGGTCACACCCTTCACCCCCAATTTAGTGAATCTTTTGCCAGAAGGTGGCAGAATAGATACATAGCAGCAAATAAACAGGTACTAGTTGAACCAAATAAACTAGGATCTACTTGAACCAAATCATGCCTATTTTACTCACTATGCAATACACAGGCCACCTGCATTGGAATCACCTGAGAAGCCCATTCAAGTTTACACTGCTAAGCTACTGAGTCAAAATCTCTGGTACCAGGCTCAAGAATCTACAGGTTAACAAACTCCTAGGCTATTCTTATGACCACTAAAGTTTGATATTCTTATACCCAACAACTTGCTATTTATTTTAGAGACTAAAAAGAAAAGCAATATAAGCATAATACTAGTTATAATCAATTATGTTAATGTTGCACAATAGGGAAAAAATTATTCTAATGAATGGCAAAATTCCTCTTTAAAGTAAGAAGTTTTTATTTAGCAAAAATATATCTTGTTTGGCTATTTTGTGGCAAAAGAATATTACTCAGGGCATAACTGAATGGCTGAGAAGTTAACCAAAAAGAGAACTAAGGACAAAACAGGCATTTGGGGATTTAGAAGGAAAAAAAAATCTTGAAAAATGTGTGATGGCATTTGAGGGAGAAACAAAAAGGATACAGTAACATGAAAGGAGGCCAGACCCCCAGTGGAAGAGACAATTAATAAAAAAATGTTAAAGCCAGAAATAGTTGAGATTTTTAAGAAAAGGGCTAGCTAATATGCAATTTTAAATTGTTTGCTGAATTACAAACTCTTTGTAAAATCAGCTACAGTTGAATACACTTTCTGTAGCAAAGAGATAGGGACCCTGTCTTGTGGTACACTGCAAAGTAGAAATGAAGTCAGAAGCAAGAAGCAAAAGGTGAAGCAGAGAATGAGAATTTTAAAAGCAGGAAATAAGAGCCAGAAATAATTACATGTATTAACCTCCAAATCTCCAAAATGCTGAAAATTTTTCTAGATAATATACTGGGGGAAATAATGCTAATTTTATCTTAATATTATCACAGAAAGTGACCTTATACCTAGGGTTATGAGAGACTCTAAAGAAATGTATTACAGATAGGAGAGAGCAAATATTTCTGAGCCTTACCAAAGGTTTTATAAATATTAAATGTAATTCCCATGAAAATCCAGTGGATTTGTATTTTCCATGTCATTGACGAAAAAGTATTCTTAGAGTAGCCTGCATAAGGACCTATGATCAGTGGCAGAACCTGGTAGAACCGGAGTTCAACTGAGGGACAATCTCCCTAAAGTCTTTGCTTTCCTCTCAGGGTTGGCGGCACAAAAGAGTAGTTCTCAATCTTGCATTCACACCAGAATCCCCTGATAGTGTGAAACAATCACCTGTTCTCAAGCCCCACCTCAGATAAATTAAGTCAGAATATATGGGGTTGCAGCTTAAGGTATCACTTTTGCAAACTTGCAGGGTAGAACAATACAGTTTTAAATTTTCTGTTGTTAGTTTTATATTGTAATGATAAATTGAATATAGATATATACAGCTTGTACAGTTTGATATGCATGTTTTTGCCATGTGGCAAATTCACAGTTTGAACAGTTTTTAGGAAGTGTGTGTATGTGTTCGTTTGCTTGTTTGCTTCAACGTGACCCTCAAGAGATATCCCATACCAACATATTGGGTAGGATTTCAAAGTATTTCCTTCATTTCTCCTTTGCTTTGAAAAACCACAGAACAATTCTAAATCACAGATAGCATCAGGTTGACCTTCAGATATTCAAGATTTTCTTCAAAATTTTTTCCTCTTACATCAACCGGACTAATGAAATCACTACACATTTGCCAGATTCCAAATGTTTGGAAATTAGAAAATAGTATAAACAAAGACAAACTTTTATCAGGATTTTTGCAATTTTGGTTTTTATCCACACAGCCTTGTTACTCCCGGTCAAGACTTTGATAGTATTGAACATAATACACATATGAATGAGGGAAAAGAGACACTAATTTTCTTTGTCATCTCAACTTAAGTATTTAAAAGCAAAATGTTTTTTTCTATAAAACACTAAATTTGGCTCACAGTAGTACTGCACAAAAATTTGAAAGACTTATCTTCCAAAAAGATACAAAAATTATTCTAGCAATTCAAAAAGCTATTCTAATTTAAGGATCTGGTATTTGCGTTTCAATGGCTTGTTTCAGGCTCCACAAACAACCGAATACACAATTCCTTCAAAACGAGCTATGGCCATTAGCTCTTGTGCCTTGTTCATCTGGACAAGGGACAGAAAGTAATGATACTTGAGAGTAGCCAGGTGGACACAAATGAAAGAAGTCACTCCAATCACTGCGAGGCAAATGAGCCCTTATTTATTTTAACTATGGTTATTTGATTGTTACCTTAATATCCCATATTACCAATAGTACCTGAAGTGAAAGGCATGCACTACTAAAATAACTGAATGGACTGAGGCCCAAGGACCTATTAACCTTAGTTACATATTAGCCCCTGAAATGTAATTAATTGATACTGAATTCCTGATAGGCTTAGTAGAGAGGACCACATCTATTCTATGTCAGACGTGAGCTTACATCCATGAATATGTTGTGCTGATATTCAGCGCTCTTTTCCTTTCACATACTATATTCCATAAGTGACAGCATTAATATCAATGGCAATTTCCATTAAAATGTTATGTAAATTTTACTGTTTGTGACACTATCCTTATTTTTTCTTTTCTTGAAGTTTCTTTAAAAAGAAATTACTATTTTAAAGGTTTTTCTGCATTTCCACAACATATTTTAATCAGAATCTATCATAAACATGTACATACAAACACAGACACATACATATATGTTACCATATATATTAGCATAAATGCTATACAGTACATAAATATTATATATTGTGATTACACCTGACATATGACCTATTTGATTTGTCTGAAGTAAAGATCATTTGACTACTTTTCATGGTATAGAATTAATGAGTCAATCATTCACCACAGTATTTCCTTGCAAGAATGTTTCTTCAGGAGGACGGTATAAGCTCAGTGGTAGAGTTCATACTTAATATGCATGAGATCCTGGGTTCAATCCCTAGCACCACCTCCATTAAAATAAATAACTTAATTACCCTACCCAAAATTTAAATAAGTAAATAAATAAAATAAAAATTTTTAGAAAAGAATGTCCTCAGTATATATTGCATTGTTTACATAATCCTCTCTCTTCCAGCATCTCTAGCACTAGTTCAAGAAAACTTAAATTGAGAAAAATTAGGTTCATTTTGTTTTATGTTTATATACAAACATCTCCCATAATGTTTTCCACATTAAGATATATACCAAATTATATTTGTAATTTATATGACTATATTTTTCAAAGAATGTACGATTTAAATTTTCACATGTTAGTCACATACACCATTGAAAATTTAATGATGATATGTCACAAGAGGATAACAATGGTAAGATGAATTCATTTTTTTTAATTACAGAACATGGTTAGCTAACAGGGACAATTTTAAAGCTTCCCATAATTTAAGAATATTAGAAAGAAAATATAATATTATATAAATTATGGTATTCTTTCACCTTTCAATTAGGGTCATCTTTCTTAGAGAGAAAGGCATACAAATTTTGTAAGAGTATACCAAAAGAGACATTGAAGATATGGAACACTTACATGCATAAAAGGTTTAAGAAAAACTAGGACTTTTGTCTGGTGAAAAGTATTCTCATTACATGGATAAAAGTCAAATATGTTCACCTCTAGCCTCTGTTTTTCTGCTTGTCTCCAAGGAATCTCTCAGATGTCTTGCTGCTACCTCAATTGGATGAAAGTCTTGTCAGTCAATAACATTCATTAAGCATCACTCAGTGCTTAATAAATGTTTCTGAGCATTATGACAGGTACCCTAGAGAGATTCAATAGAAATAGAAGATGTGGTCTCTGACATCAAGGAACTTTCAATAGTACTGGTTATCCACACTATACAAATGGACTAAAATAGGACTTCCAAAGAAACACAGAATTAAATTATTGCAAATTTTAAAAGTACAAATAATATATGTATGCTGAGGTGATTCAGTGGGTGATCTGAGTTGGGGAGGCAAACAGAATATTTTAAATCATGTCAAAAAGACATGGATTAATGAGCTAAGGAAGGAGAGTTTCTCAGAGGGTAGAACGTTTACATAAAAGGAAGGGGGAGAACTAAATCCTGAAGTAGTGTGGGTAGAACTAGAATCTGAAAGATTGTACAGCGGGCTATTGACCTGACTTTGCTCATACATCTTTCCTACAGTATTACTTACTAATTTTTTATCTGGCTGGTATAGTCTAGAGCAGAATCTTCCAAGTTTTACTTTTCATTGAACCCTCTTATGAGGAGAAATACCCTTCCAATAAACAATGCCTCTCTAGCCCAATTCCTGCTAACACTATCCATTAAAAACACAAGATTAATGGTAAAAAATGTTCCTTGTTATTAACTTCCATCTGTCTTCAATGAAATGTCAAATAAGTTTCCTCCATCATCAAAAAAATTAAGAAGACATTGTTGTACCATTAATATCAATGTAATGGTGACCACACTGTGGACTGCTACAGAGACTGCTACAGACTGTTATAGTCCTCTGTCCTCCCTAGACCACACTTACAGGAATAGGAACCCTAAAATAAGCATAAAGTAACATTAATTTCCTTGTACATGTATGCAAACCTCACACAAATCAACACCATATGGTGTTGCTTGTCATTACAGTAGCAGTAATAGTAAAGGTAGAGGTGGTAGTGGTAATTTATATTGATTGCATTTACTATGTGGAAAACACCATTAGAAGCATTTTACTCACATATTATTTGATCATAACAACTACATTAATAATCATTATTAATCCCATTTAAAAAAAATTAAAGCCCAAATAAGCAACTTGCCTAAGGACACAGGACAGGTGGGTGATGTGGCAGGGTCTTAGCAGGCCCTGCGATGGCAGAGCACGTGCTTTAGTCGTGACATGTGACTGTCTCTGCATGTGCCAGGTGCCCATCCCATAAATCCTGGCCCTCCATTTCTAACTGGAAATAATATCCATTCTCTTACCTGCCTCTTAAAGATATAATAAGGATTAATTTGATGTCTGCAAAGTGCTCTCACCTCTCCATAAAGACACCTATATGATTAAAACTGCTTAATTTTCATTTCCTTGTACGCCAGGTCTTCAATTATAGTATCTCATAGGTATGCAATCTGGGAACCAATTGACTTTCCTTTCTCTCATACCACATTCAGGTTGTAATCAGTTGCTATTTTATCGTAGAAACATCATCCCTAAAATTCACTCATTTTATTCTAATTTTTGATGCTTAAACCATCATTAGTCTCAGTTATTGTAATCTCCTTAGAGTACTGCATTTTTACCTTGTAAAAAGGAAATTTTAATGGAAATTGGGTCCTAATATCCATCAGGGGGGAAAGAAAAAGTTCATGTGTTAATCAAGAAACAAATAATCTCATTCAAATATGCACATTCTTAAATTGCTCTCAGCTTTGAAATCTGTCTTAAGTCTCAAGTCCACTGACTACTTACAAGCTCTCTATATTTTATCTCTACACTTTCACTTTTAACAATTTCTTAAGATAGTAGAATTTGGAGCTAAAAGGGAACTTAAAGATAACCTAAGGCAAATTCCATTTAAGAAATGAGAAAACTAAGGATCACAAATGTTAGATAACTTGTCTAAGGTCACTCAGCTAAAATGAGATAGATCTAGAACTAAACCCAGGCATTCTGATTTCAGATATATACTATTTCTAATCTATACATCCTTCCATCTACACTCGTGGCTTTAAATACTTTATGCAGCTGACTTCCCAATCTTTTTCTAGTCCCACTTTTTTCTCCCAGGGTCCATGCTTGTATTTTCAACTACTTAGTGAAATTTTAGGAAGATGTTAATATTGAAAACTAATTTTATTATCTCCTCATCAAAACTTAACTCCATCCACTTATTATTGTACGTGTGTCTCTCAATCCCATGAAAGGTACAGGTATAATGAATTTGAATAGGTTTAAAAAGGAAAAAGACATGGAAGTGGTGATTCAAGTCAGTTCTTTCCCCAACTATAAGAACACTATTCTCTTGGATTCCATTTGGATACTTCTTTTTCCAAAATTGATGATACTCAACCAATCAGATCAGCAAATAGGCCTAGGCACATGGAGTCACTTGGCCTGTTAGAAGTTAAAATGTAGCTCTGATGGATTACGTATGGTCCAACCAGTTTAAACAAATTTGAAATCAAGTCTCAAACTAGTAATAATGTATGCAGGACATTTGTCTAAAAAATGTCTTCTATGCTTTTCTTGGAAAATTGTGCAACAGTAGGAGGCTATAGGAATATCTGTGCTTCTGGGTTCACAAGCAATTTTTCCTCCACTGCAAATGCTCTTGTATGACAATAATTCCATTGTGGATGGATAATGGGGAACACAGTTTACTCCAAAACATCAAACTTCTAAAGCCACGTATCTCTTAAAGTCTAAATCCTAGGAGGAAGCAGGGCTTATTACAGCATATAATATATAGGAAGAACCTGAGAGGGAGTGGATAGAGAATCAGTTCTGGAGTCAGTGCAAGCTCTATAAATAATAGCTACACACATAAATTAACTCTACATTGTGTGAATTATGCAGAAATCTAGTCTTAGAAAACAAAAGATTTCATTATTGGAGCTAGAAAAGATTTTCTTCACCTAGGTTAAACTCTAGGATGCAGTCCAGCCTTCTGGATGTGGAAGTGGGTTGGATTCATTATTACAGTTCATTTTATTCACAATAGCCAAGATATGGAAACCACCTCAATGTTCATGGACAGATGAATGGATAAAGAAAGTATGATATATACATACAGTGGAACACTATTCAGCCTTAAAGAATGAAATCCTGTAATACACAACCGTATGTATGAAACTTGAGTACTTTATGCTAAGTGAAATAAGCCAATCACAGAAAAACAAATATGGCATGATTCTACTTATATGAAGTGTATAAAATAGTTAAAGTCATAGAATCAATGAGTGGAATAATGCTTGCCAGAGACTGAGGGGATAGGGAAATGAGGAGATATTAACCAAAAGGCATAACATTTCAGTTAAGTAAAGTGAATAAGCTCTAGAGATGTGCTGGACAACATTGTATCTATAATAAACAAATTGTATAGTACACTTAAAAAATTATTAGGAGGGTAAACCTAATGTTAAGTATTCTTATCACAATAAAATAATGTTTTTTAAAGAGAGAAGGGAGTGGTTTGTTATTAAGCCTTAATCATTGTCACTATTGTTGAGAATCCAGAATATATATTTGTCCAAAGTGAAATTCAACAAGGCATGAAAAAGTAAGAATTGGTTCTGGGGGCAGATAGAAGATGTGTCATCTTCTTGGACTAAAAGGAATGAAAACTGCAATATTTCCAGGCAAAGAAGGTATTTTGGGTCTTGTGCCTAGAACACCAGATCTAGAAGTCTGATTTGTGTTGTAGCAGCAGAAAAACTGAATAAGCTGACCTATAAAATATACACACACAAACACACACACACACACACACACAAACACACACACAAACCGAATTCATGATTATGAAAATAGAAATAACTGCTAGAGATTTTAAAGGTAATAGAAACATCTATAGAGATGCTTTTAAAACCAGGTTTTAAAATTTTTTGTTTTCCTTGATGTTAAGGTAAAAATTGTGACAAGGAGAAGGAAGCTTGGATTCAGCACAGTCCAAAATCTGAGAGGACAGAACAAAAATGGTTCCTAGCAATTGCTCTTATAAAATCCAGATGAAAGGAGACAAGAAATGCTAAATGGAAGTGGAAACAGAGCAGGGTCTTGATTCTGAAGGAAATGGGGGTTCAAAAAAAAAAAGATGTTTGTGTTGCCCTAGAAGTAGTGAAGTAATCCAAGGACCAGGGAAATTCAAAAGCAAGATAAAAACTAGGTTTAGAAGGAGCACATGGCAAAGATGTGGTGCTCACTGGATGGATCCTTGCGAGCATACTTGGGAGGCACCCACAACAACAGCTCCCACAGCTCTGAAGTCTTCAGATGAAAATTTTAGTATCTGGATGAAGCTAGTATATTTGGAGGTAGGGAGAAGGTCCTAAGGTGAGAGTGGGGACCATTACAAGATAAAGGGATTTCTGGGCTGTATGCATTAGCATCAAATACAGTTCAGAAATGACTATAGAGTGGACTTAGAATGTTGAAGAGCTTGCTTGAATGGAAGGGAAACAAACAAAAGGCAAACAATATTAGGAATATGAGAAATGCAAAATAAGGCAGAAAAAATGAAAAGAATAAAATGGCTTTTACCATGAAATCATGTTTAGGAGTTGAAAAGATTTAATAAAGGTTAAGTACAAATAACCTGAGGATGAGTGAGCAATCATTCTAAATTCCTTATCAGACTGAAGAAAGCTCAAATAGCTTCCCCCCAAATAGATTTTCTGTTCTTTTCTACCATGGCTTTTGATAAATACATATAACACGTATCTAAGGAGTAATAACAGATAATAGCAATAAAACACATTGTCAACAATTTACTATTTATCTTCTGTACACTTAGGTGTGTTCCCATTTGCTTGATTCTAAAAATAATGAGGTGAAAAATGATGACAGAGGTTAACAATTAATGGATATAATAGCCTACATGAGAATAGAAGGTTTCCTGATTTCTGGAAAGAAAAGAAAGTAAATAGAAACATGATGTTATTTATATGCTCTTGCCTATTTTCTGTCCCAGAAGTTGTTTAACATGAGATAAAATCAACATAATCAGCAGCTTCCTCCATGGCTGCTTCCTCTATCCCTCAGAAGAGGCAAAGTTTAATGTGGGTAACTCACTGCTACTTTCTTCCAGTTCAACAAATCCCAGATCTGTAGTGACTTTTTCTTTTAATTTGAGGTATAATTTATACACTATAAAAATATAAAAATCATAACTATAGAGTTCCATGAATTTTGCTCCAGTCTTCCACATTCTCACCAGTCTTTGAGAATCTTTTTTTTTTTTTAAGGAATTTGTCTGATTATGGAATGTGTGGTTTTAATTTGCATTTCCACAGTTATGCTGAGCACCTTTTCATATGCTTATTGGTCATTCATTTCTCTTCTTTTTGTTCAAGTATTTGTTCTAGTCTGTTCATTATTTTTTTTATTAAGTTGTGGGTCTTTATTATTGACTTGTGGGAATTCTTTATATATTCTGGAATAATTATCTTGACAGATAAAATGTTGCAAATATTTTCCCCAAGTTTATAGCTTTCTCTTTATTTCCTTAATAGTTTTCTTATTTTATTTTAATTGCTTTTGATGAAAGAAAAAACTTAATTATCATACAATCCAATTCGTCTATTTTTTTCCTTTTGTGGTTGGTGTGTGTGTGTTGATAAGAAATCTTCAAATATCAAAGACACAATTTTTTATTATCTTTCTAGAAGCTTTATGCTTTGGCTCTTAAATTTACATCTATGACCTATCTTGAATTAATTTTTTATTGTATGAGGTAGGAGTAGAGGTTCATTTTCTAGTTGTTCTAGAACTATTTGTAGAAGATTTTCCTTTCGTTCATTAAACTGTTTTGGTGCCTTTGTCCAAAATCAATTGACCATATTTGTGTTCAGTTCTGTTCAATTGATCTAATTGCCTATCCTTATGTTAATAACACACTTGTTTTCATTACTTTAGCTTTATAATAACTCTTAAAATCAAGTGGTTTATGTAACTTCTTCAACATTGTCCTTTCAAGATTTTTTTGACTATTCTAAGTCCTTTGAATTTCTATATGAATTTTAGAAACAATTTGCAAATTTCTATCAAAATAAAACCTGTTGGAATGGGGGGGTGGAATTTTACTGAATCTATAGAATTTGTAAAGAATTGACATCTTAACAATATTGAGTTCCATTCTATGAGCATGGTATATCTCTCTACTTATTTATCTCTTACTTTGCAGTTTCTTTCTTATGATTTATAACTATAGATAATAAACTTATAGAAAAAAACAGTTTTATTAATAATAATGAGCTAAATTGATTCTTTAAGAGATCATATTTGGTTTTGTTTGATAAATGGTTACACTAGTTTTTAAAAACTCATACAATTTTTATTTTATACTACATTAGAATTGGTTTTCCTCACTTGTCCTTAGTAGTAAATAGTAAAGTGAAGAAAGAGAAAACTGGAAACTATTCTTCTTGTGATAAAAGAGTAGCTTTGAAGGGTCACAATACATACAATCAAGAGTATGCTAACTTTTGTTTTCAGTTTCCAAAATATTAATTAGGTAAGCCCTGGGTATTCAAAAAGCACTGGCAGAATTTAGATCATTTTATGACAAAATCTTTGAGTTTCGTATTAATGTGTTTTATATACCTCTACTTTGAATGCTTATGGTTATAAATATAGGTAGAAGATAAGGATCAAAAAGATTCTTGGATCTTGTTTAAACTGATAACTGTAGACTCTCCTCAGTAGTCACATACGTTAGGAAGAAAAGCATACAGAGAATGAAATACTTAAAAATACAGCAATATATGGTCTCTGCAGTATGAAAGTCAGCTGAATCTATGTGATTATATATCTAAATCAGGGGTAACAAATTCTTCTGTGAAGGGCATGGCTTTGCAGGCCATGTTCAACTCTGTTATAGCATGAAAGTAGCCACAAATACTACAGGAATGACTGAGTATTATATTCCAATAAAACCTTACACATCAAAATAGGCAGTGGGTCAGATTCAACCCACAGACAGTAAATTTGCCAACCTTAAACTAGATTAATTCTCATAATTCATGATATGATGTCCATCACATATGCATGTTACATATCCATCATCATACATGAATACACATACTCAGACATAAAGAATCATACTAAACATTTCAGGGACTGTGTTCTGAAAGTGTGAGAATAATCTGAATAATGAAAAATTCCTTCTTAGTCTCTTTTTTCTATTATATGATTAGTAATGAAGTCATTTGAGCCATAGCAAAGATATTACGTTTATTCTCTATGGATATTTTATTATCTTTCAAACAACTAGATAACAATACCTTATACTCATTGTCTCTGTGCTTATAAATCAGATACTTTATAAATATTCATAGAAGCAGACTATTCCCTACAGAATTATCTCCAAAACAATAATTATGCAAATTGCTGATTGTCCAAAGCACTTAATTTCTTAGTAATATGCAATCTGAGCTAGCCTAAAGACAAGTTAATAAACAGTCTTTAAAGTAAATGATAGAAGTGCCTTGTATCTATAATCAGTGATAAAGTTTAGAAAACAGAATGAACAATCTTAAAGGCAATTTTTAATTTGATAAGCACATACTAAAACTCCTACTTCTGTAAAATACATAAAAGATATTATAAACACTGCAAATAAATTTGGCATATCACAAATGCTGTAATGTAATAACATCTCTTTCAATTATAGCAAAAGAGTAATTTTCTATCAGATTTTCCTGAAAGAGTATTGTTTACCTATTTATGCATTTAATTCCACTAAGGTCTCAACCCAACTAGGATGTTGACACATTCACTGTGTGCTTTTCTTTCTTAAAGATAGTAAAAGAGTTCCTAGGAGAGTGTAATTCCAATGTCTTTCTACACCAAATTTCTTTTCTTTTATAGGCACCTTGGAAGGCACTGAATTATAAAGGTCATCCAGCTATGAAGACCATGCCTTTATAACCATGAAAACAGGAATAATTTTCATATAATAAAGGGAGTTTATTTAGGAAGATTTACAATACAATACATTAAATCATATTTTAGAAAATATCAAATCCTTCTTCCAACAAGTGTGTTACAGAGATTATGATCATTATTAACAATGTTTTGCTGATTTGGCGTTCTTTTCTTGACTTGAGTTGCAATGGAAACAAAAGCAAAGTTTACTGAGTATTTCAATGGCGCTCTTCTTTTCTTGACTTAAGTTGCAAAGAAAACAAAAGCAAAATTTACTGAGTATTTCAACACTGTTCAATTACTCCACTCAACACCATAGGTGTCCAATGGGTTGAACATGCCCCCTTCCCCAGGTAGCTTATGATATAGTCAGCAAGTCAAAACATTCAGAAAAAAATAAATAAATAAAAATAAAGGTTTGAAACAAAAGTTCAAAACAGTACAAACTAGGAATTCCATTATTAATTTAAAAATGAAGAGAAACAGTTGTTTATACAATCTGGAAAAAATTCTCTAATTATCAAGAGCTTATTTGTGTGATTGAACACCTGAGTTTCTTGGCCATAAGGCAACTAAATTTTGATTTAGAAAAACCTCTTTAAAAGACCAAGATTATAAATAAGAGAAAAAAAGTAATCATATGCCAAAATAAGCAAAAGTAAAATGGAGAACAAATTGGGGCACATGTTGAGGAAACAGTACTATAATTAGTCACAATTAGTCAAAAACTATTTGAAAGACTTCTGTGAGACAAGACTATTTATTTGGTAAAAACAAAAATGAAAACAAAAACAAAAAATGCCTATCTCCAAAAAGCTTATCGTTTAAGGAAAGGGACAATAAATATACCTATATATAAATAAAATTATTTCAGTTACTTTTCAGAACTAGGAAGATAATAATATAATCTAAATATGGGATAGAAAATAACTGGGCAGATAGAGGTTGTCAGGGAAGTCCTCTTTGAGGAGACATTTGGACTGAGGTTTTAAAGATGAAAAATGTGCCAGCCATGCAAATATCTGGAGAAAGCTTTCCAAGAAGAGGGAAATAAAAACACCAAGTGCAAAGGCTTCTAGGTTAGGATGAGCTTGGCATATTAATGTAGAAGACGCAGAAAAAGAGGCATTATGGCTGGAAGAGGGAAGGAATGTTGGTTACTTTTAGTAATCTCTTCCTACTAGAATATTTTATTTCATCATACCTAACAATAGGAAGCCAAAATCTCCCATCAACAATGTGCACTGATCTGAAACTTTTTAAATATGATGTTCATATGCAGAGAGAACACAGAGTAATGGTGCTAAAGGAATGTTCAAATCCCAACTTTGCCTTTATCAGCTCTCTGAGGCCTTGAGAAAGTCACTTATTTAAGTCTCAGATGCCTTATCAAGTCAGTCTCAGTTTTCTCACTCATAAATTGGTGATGCTTTTATCTGCCTTCCAGGTTATTAGAAGGATTAAATACGATGTGCAAGGAACCTGGTACATAACTGGCACTCAGGAAGTGCAGACTGTCATCCTCATCATCATGGTCATATTAAATGTACCAGCACCATTACCATCACCATTATCATCATTAGGTAGATTCAAGTCAGACAGAATGCTCTTCCAGAAGAAAAGCATCAAAAATAAGCATGTGATAATAGTAGCCATTGGAAAAACCACTGAATTCATACCATATTTCAAAATAATTTGAATATTAAACATCGTTACTTCCATATTTAAATTAAAAAGGAAGAACTTAAGAAACTAACAGCATCTTATAATGGTAATTTTCAATTTAGGTATCATAGATGTGTTTCTACAAAATAAAAGCATTTGCCATACAGAGCTATATCCACATTGAATATTTGCTAATCAATTTTCAGCCTGCCTCTGGTCTACACCTATCAATTTTGGTTAATGACTATGAGGCAGGTATCCTCCTTTCCTCCTGTTCTCCTATCTCTCTTTTGTGTGTTCTTATTCTCTAATTTCATTTACAACTGTCAGGGAAGAATTGATGCCCACCCCTCCATAAAACCGTCTCTGATACAACCCACTATTTTATTTTTTCCATGAATGTTGGTTTTGTTGCTATAACTAATCAGTAATTTCTGGCTGCAAGTACTATATTACACTTTTTAAATTTACCATAGTTCCTAACACAACACTTGATTCATAGTGTGCACTCCATAATTATTAATATTACAAAAGGTAGCAAAGCAGCATCTCAACTCACTGAAGAAAAGATGGATAGTTCAATAAATGCCATTGGGTAGCCATCTAGAAAAAAAATAACATTAGCTATACCTCATATTCTACATCAGGATAAATTCCAAATGAATCAAAGATTTAATTGTAAAAGTGAAAGCATAAAAGTATTAGAAGAAATCTGGGAGAAATGTTTTATAATCTTGGTGTAGAAGAGGGCTATTTAAATATGACACAGAAGCTATAAATCAAAAGATTGATAAATTCTACAACATAAAAAAATTCATAATCTTTATAGCAAAAACTATAATAAACAATGGCGAAGGAAAAATGACAAGCTGGGATAAATATTTGCAACTCATATCACAAAGCAATAAACAATGAACACCTACTATTTGATAATAAATGACCTGATAGAAAAATAAGCAAACAATGTGCACAGACAGTTTGTGGAAAATGAAACACAAATAACTCTTAAATACATGAATAAGAGAATAAGAAAAATGAAAATTAAAACTATGCTAATATACCATTCTTTACCTATCAGATGGGCAAAAATAGAAAAGATTAATAACACTGTTTGGTCAGGCAGTAGAAAAACAGGCATTTTTGTATGCTGTTAGTCAAAGTGCAAAGTGGCACAACCTCTACCAAAGGCAATTTGACAATATCTATAAAAATTATAGATGTACATACACTTCAATCCAACTCTAACTCAAGGAGTTTTTCTTAAAGCCATAGTTACTTACAAGTGAAAATACCTATATGTAAGGTTATTCACTGCAATATGGTTTGGAATAGCAAGATTGGAAACTATCTAAATGTCCATTAGAGATGACTGGTAAAATACATTATGAAATATCCAAAAAGGAAATCGTTTGTAGCCATAAAAAAAAAAAAAAAGACATAATTTGTTACTCGGGCTATGGAATTATCTCCAAGGTATGTTTGTGAAAAAGTAAGATTCAGAAATATGTGTAGGATATGCTACTATGTGTGTAAAGCAGTCTGCACAACATAGGTGTTGGAGAGAATAACCTCTGCTTTGCTTATATCTGCCTAAAATGCCTGCATAAGGATACACACAAAAAACTGGTAATATTTGTTGCTTCTGGGGATGGAAACAGAGATAAAGCAATAATTTTCACAGTTTTATTATGTATCTTTATGTATTTTTTACATTATGAACCAACTGATTATTCAAAATAAACATTCAGAAATATATATTTTTTATAAATCTTTCATAGCACCTAACAGTGCTAGATTCACAGTATGAACTCAGCAAATGCTCATATAGTAACAATGCCTTATGTTTGCTTATTGTTTTTAAACTTACAAATTCATTTATGTTAACTATCATACTAAGAAGCATATGTAAACTATTCTTATTAGTGATCTAAACATTTTGAACTACATGTGAGTGTGGATTTAAAGTCATTTGTACTTAGTTTCTGCGAAAATTGTCCCATAAAAGAAACACTAACTTCAAGTATCAGAAAGAATTCCTGCTATTCCCATTCAACTTGAGTTACTTTTTTAACTGCCTACAAGTGAGTAAAATTCCCTGTAAATTTTTATTTAAAACTTTGATATGCTTAAGAAACACAATTCTTTTTTTAAATATCTACAAAATCGATGTTTTAAATTGTTGTTATATTTTCTTCAAATTTTTCTTAACTCTAGAATAATTTTTTTGTTTCATTTTTTGATTAGAAAATCCAAATAAAGCACTAGATATGAAGACTTGCTGTTTCGATGGGAGACGAACTCTATAATCATCTAGCCATAAAAAATATTCTTATTCCATATGAGTAATGACCTAAAGGCCTATTTTGAGTATTACATGATATACTATGATTTACATAACAGTATACAAAAAGAGGTTAGTGTTCCCTTTCCAACCCACCCTTGTCTTTAGAATATGTTTGTTTCCAAACAAAATGCAAGATCTTATCATTTTCAAGCCCTCAATGGAAGCATCATTCTTTATCACCGAAATTTCACTTTATAGAAATCCTAAAAATTATACTGACACAATCTGAATAACATGAAAATTTTAATAAGCACTCATGTCAATCAATTACAATTCCAGAAGAAGGCCAAGAGTGAGTATTTATCTTCTCAGAAATCTCCAGTTTAGAAACCAAAATATATTGTCTTGGGAACAACTATAACAACTCTGCCCTCAATTTATTAATTAATCATAAACAAAGCACAGGCTTGGCTTTTTTCGTCCTCAGTCAACAAAACTTTGAAATCACAACAGAATCCATAGATGACCAACTCTAACCGGGTCAGGTAGTAATGTAGTTGATGACAAGAGAAGTGACAGGGAAGGTGGTAAGATGAGAGCCCAGGCTCCATTCTAAAGGGAGCAGAGAGTACTTCCTCCCAGCCCCTATTTCAGACCCTCCTGAAAAATCACAAATTTGGATTTGCATGTGAAACCTTGTGATTCTTACAACGATAATTATTCAAAGTTTAAATATGGACACATTGTAAACTTTCCATTATAGGACCATCCTCCCAGGGTGTTCCACAAACACAGTGCCATGTGTTGTTAGTGAGAAAAAGATGGGCCTGGGAGTTTAGGGAACCAAACTTGAATTCCACCTCTGCCACTTAGCAACCATGTGGTCCACAGGTGAGGTGCTCTCTACCTCAGCCCCCTTATCTGCAAAATGAGTATTATAATATCTATGGCTTTTATGACTATTATAAATAAAAATATGAATGCCTAGGCACTCAAAAATAATAAAAATTGTGTTCATTAATACTTCAATAAATGAAATGATAATGTCTTTTGGGGGACATTTCCACTTCATTTTCAAATCTGGATTTAGTGAAAAAATAGTACCATTTATTACAGTTATAAATTACTATGAATTTGATTTGCAGAAATCATAAACTATCTGTCAGGATACCAGGTAGTCTGCAGCCACTTTCAAACATAGAGACAATGGTCTCTGATTGCTTCCAACTATGTACTGCCATCATCACTTACTCATCCAAAGACTCATTTATCTAAGAGCGTCACGATTTATATGTATATACATACTGACTTTTATTGAGTGATGAAGATGAGAGTATGGTGAGAATAAAGGCAAAGGTGAATAACGCAAAAGGCAGCATTAGCATTTGGTTCAGAGTTTGGGGTTGGGTGTCAGGTGAAACAATATCTCAGTCCTAGCTTTATCATTTTCTAGCTGTTAAGACTTGGAAGAGTCAGCTCTTCTCTCTAAGCCTTCGTTTTTTCATCTGAAAAATTTTGGATAGTCTGTTGTATAGAATAGTTCCTCCTACTTGGTAAGAACTCCATAGTATTAGCTGTTACTTTCCTTATTCATACTACTTCATTCACATTAGATAGAAATATTTTAAGCAATATAACCATTCTTCTATAAAATAATTACAAAATAATATATGTATATATAAAGAGATTTATTTAAATTCTGAAAATCAGTTCATAATCATAAAGATGGCATCCAAAAAAGGTAACCATAAATGTCAATGGCAAATTAAGACTCATTCATCCACAAATGACAAATGCTGGAAAGGCTGTGGAGAAGAGGGAACCCTACTACACTGCTGGAGGGAATGCAGTTTGGTGCAGCTACTGTGGAAAAAAAGTATGGAGATTCCTCAAAAGACTAGGAATAGACTTACCGTATGACCCAGAAATCCCACTCCTGGGCATATATCCAGAAGGAACCCTACTTCAAAAAGACACCTGCACCCCAATGTTCATAGCAGCACTATTTACAATAGTCAAGACATGGAAACAGCCTAAATGTCCATCAACAGATGACTGGATAAAGAAGTTGTGGTATATTTACACAATGGAATACTATTCAGCCATAAAAACCGACGCCATTTGCAGCAACATGGATGTGCCTGGAGAATGTCATTCTAAGTGAAGTAAACCAGAAAGAAAAAGAAAAATACCATATGAGATCACTCATATGTGGAATCTAAAAAAAATTAAAAATGAACATAAATACAAAATAGAAACAGACTTACAGACATAGAATACAAACTTGTGGTTGCCAAGGGGGCAGGGGGTGGGAAGGGACAGACTGGGATTTCAAAATTTGTAGATACTGACAGGCATATGCAGAATAGATAAACAAGATTATACTGTATAGCACAGGGAAATATATACAAGATCTTGTGGTAGCTCACAGCAAAAAAAAATGTGACAGTGAACATATGTATGTTCATGTATAATTGAAAAATTGTGCTCTACACTGGAATTTGACACAACATTGTAAAATAACTATAACTCAATAAAAAATGTTAAAAACAAAAGACTCATTCAATCGTTTAAAGTTCTGATAAGGGATTTGTCAACACTGAGTATATTATATATGTGACTGAATTACATTTAATAAAAAGATAATATCCTTTCTAAGTATTTGAAATAAAAACCTAATATTAATGATTTCTCACATTTGAAGAGAAACATATTCAAACTGTTCACACATACATTACCTCATTTGATCCTTAGAATAAATTATGTGATATAAATAGAGTAGGTTCAAGAATAAGGAACTGAGGCTGAAAAGGTTACATCAGTTGACAAATGGCACTTGAAAAGGAAATGATAAAACAGAGGCCAGAATGCATGTTTGCTCACATCTAATTCAATTTTCATAATACTATACCACATTTAACAATTTAGCATTTCCCCTTTTATATTAAAACCAAAATGTGATTTTTGTATTCCAGATTTATCAGCATTAACACTGTTGGCAATGGTTTGTGTGATCTTAATTAGTCTTTAAATCACTGTTGTCAGGTACAGTAGGCACTGTCTTAAGAATCACAATCCTCTTTGTAAATAGGTACTGAATTCTTCAGCCTCACTATGCTTAATGTGTAACAATTAGAGATACTAATAGGGAGGAGAAATAGGAACCCCCATCTAATGGGCCATCCCTTCTATATCCAGACTCTGGATGAAATCTTGCAATGGTAACCACTTGGATTAGCATAGCAATTGCTTGTTAAGTTATAATATTCAAGAGAATAATGATACTCCAAGTTTCTGTTAAAACAATTAGTCTAAAAGTTATGATTAAACCAATTTTAATTTTGTACAATTTTAATTTTAATTGTTGTACAAATCACATAGGGAATTAAATTAATGTAGACTGGTTTTCCTTTAGAAAACCCAATGAGGTGCTAAAGAGGAGATCATTTACATTAGTTGCTATAGCACAAATTGGTCAATTTTATAATTATGAATGTCAATTGGTACAGCCACTATGGAGAACAGTATGGAGGTTCCTTAAAAAATTAAAAATAGAGTTACCAATGATATAGCAATCCCACTCCTGGGCATATATCCCCAGAGAAAATTCTAATTCAAAAAAGATACATGCACCCCAATGTTCATAGCAGCACTATTTACAATAGTCAAGACATAGAAGCAATCTAAATGCCCATCAACAGATGAACGGATAAAGAAAATGTGGTATATATACACTACAGAATATGACTCAGCCATAAAAAAGAATGAAATAATGCCATTTGCAGCAACATGGATGGACCTAGATATTATTATATTAAGTCAGGTAAGTCAGACAAAGACAAATATCATATGATATCACTTATAAATAGAATCTTTTAAAAAAGTGATACAAATAAACTTATTTACAAACCAGAAATAAACTCAGAGACATAGAAAACAAACTATGGTTACCAAAGAGGAGAGGAGGAGGGAGTATATAAATTAGCAGTTTGGGATTAACATAAACATACTACTATATATCAAGTAGATAAACAACAAGGTCCTACTTTATAGCACAGGGAACTATACTGAATATCTTGTAATAACCTATAAAAAAAATCTGAAAAAAATATATATGAATCACTTTGCTATATACTGAAACTAATACAACACTGTAAATCATCTATACCTCAATAAATATTTTTAGACTTGTAACTATATATAGTCAAATTGGTAATTTATTAAAAGTAATTTCAATAATAATATTTTTTTAAAAAGGTTAAAAAATATACCTTTAAAATATTTGCCAAAAAAAGTGATAACAGGCTAATAGCACTGCCATATAAATAGCTCATATTAAACAAAAATAAAAATACTAACATTCCTAAAAAAACAGATTCCTTACCAAGCTGTACGGCTCCTTGGCCCCAGTCCAGTGATATGCTAGTAAACACTTGACACCAGCTCTCTAGGGGGGAAAATCTCTAATTTTTAACATTTGCCAACTTCTATAGAGTAAATATTCCCACTAGAGTTGATTTCAAGCTATGAACGTGAAGTCTCTCAAGGTGGAGTCAGAGAGGTACAAAATGGGCTCTCACAAACTAAGACTGGCCAGCTCCAGCCTACCACTGCCCAAACTCCAAAACTAATCCAAATTTCCAGAACTCAATTTTAAAAAGTTTTCTCAGTGATTTTGCTACAGTCAGTCCATAGACCAGGGTTTAGGTACCATGGGTCTACCTTATTCTACAACTACAGGAGTTTCTGAGACTAAGAATGGGAAAACATTTGTATGGTTTCTCTTGTGTAGCACAAAGCCAGGTGGAAGTGACATCGGCATCACTATCACCTAGGAAAACTGAACTGTGGTAAGATTATCTCACTTTTAAATTAAAGCAAACTGTAAGGCATCCCTTTGGTATACAGTAACTTGTGAGCCCAGGTAAATGACAAGCCCTTTTTGTTGTTGTTGTTCTGTTTTTCCCCTTGACAGAGGTACTGGGGATTGAACCCAGGACCTCGTGCACACCAAGCATGGGCTCTATCATTGAGCTATACCTCCTACTCCCTGACAAGCCTTTTTGATATCTTTTTGAGTGAAAAAGAAAGCCCCACCCTCTAATAAGTCACTGAAATCATCAGTGTGTCCTCAAAGAAGTCATCTAGTCTGGTCTGCTTCCAAAGGAGGATAGTAGTATAGTGGTATTTCAAGCTCCTATTATTCACATTTATGAACTACTTAATGAGCAATCTTAATCCTTGGTGTCAAATTATTCAACTGGAGCCAACAAAATACAGGCATTCCCTTTGGATACATCTCCAATTACATATGAACTTATAACTTTTAATCTCTAGGTTTCTACCAATCTTCAAGAGTAAGACAATGAGGTGGGTTAGTATTGATAATTAGGCTTTGCCTGGGTTCCCCTGAAAGCCTGATAAAAAGGCTTCCAGGCAGGTAGTTTATCTGGGAATTGATCTCAGGGAATATGAGAGAGGGATGGAGGACTCTGTGGGGAAGAAAGGAAAGTCAATACAAAAATGTGTTATCTAGTTGGGAACCTCTGTGGGAAATAGGTACTCAGCTTAGTAGTAGATTTTGAGAAGCTTTATGGACATGCATTTTGGAATTGCCTACCTGGCACTGAAAGGAAGAAACATATGTCTATCTGATATATTCCCTATTAGCCAAGAATGGCCCCATGGACATTAATTCCTCTGTCTCTATCTTTTGGTTGATTATGCATGAGAGCCAAGCAGGGCTAAGATAGTCACAGAAACACAAGATGGAAAACAAGAACTGGCCCAGGCTGAGGCATCATCAGGCTACAGCTATATAAATGTGGTCAAAGTCTCTGTGGACCTGATCACTAGAGCAGAGCCAGGAGGAAGAAGTGGAACTAAGATAATACAAAGTGGTATACAAGAGGAGTCCAGTTCACTAAGTAATAATCAGGCAGTGTCACCTGCTTTGTGACTGTTACTTGGTCCCATGATCTTATTCTTTGGACTTAGAGACCTGAAAACACTACCAAGGCCCAAATCAATCCACAGACTTCTCTATACTTGGAAAATGGCAAGAGGTCAGTGGGAGAAAAAGACAATCTTCCTCATAAAGGAACTGATTAATTTATGTATTTTAAAACATTGGAAATGTTAAAAAAAAAAAATGACCATACTATCCAAGGCAATCTAGAGATTCAGTGCATTCCCTATCAAAATACCAATGGTATTTTTCACAGAACTGGAAAAAATAATTTCTAAGTTTGTATAAAAATGCAAGAGACCCCCAAACAGCCAAAACAATCTTGAGAAGGAAAATCAGAGCTGGAGGAATCACCTTCTCTGACTTCAGACTATACCACAAAGCTACAGTAATCTAAACAGTATGGTACTGGCTCAAAAACAGACAGACACATTAATCAAACAGGATAGAGAGCCCAGAAATAAACCCACACACTTATGGTCAGTTAATCTATGACAAAGGCGGTAAGAATATACAATGCAGAAAAGACAGTCTCTTCAATAAGTGGTGCTAGGAAAATTGGACAGCTACATGTAAAAGAACAAAATTAGAACATTCTCTAACACCGTAAATAAAAATAAGCTTAAAATGGATTAGAGACTTAAATGTAAGATCAGATACTGTAAAACTTCTGAAGGAAAACATAGGCAGAATACTCTGATATAAATGGCAGCAATATTTTTTTGGATCCATCTCCTAAAGTAAAGGAAATAAGAGCAAAAGTAAATAAATGGGATATAATTAAACGTAAAAACTTTCACACAGCAAAGGAAACCAATAACAAAACGAAAAGACAATGTACTGAACAGGAGCAAACATTTGCAAGTGATATCACCGATAAGGGGTTAATATCTAATTTATATAAACAGCTTATACAACTCAACATCAAAAAAAAAAACCACAATTTTTTTTTAAAGGAGCAGAAGAACTGAACTGACATTTTTCCAAAGAGGAAACGCAGATGGCCAACAGGCACATGAAAAGATATTCAACATCTCTAATCATCAGGGAAAGGCAAATGAAAACCACAATGAGATATCATCTCATGCCTGTCAGAATGGTTATCATCAAAAAGAACATAAATAAAAAATGTTGGCGAGGCTGTGGAGAAATGGGAACACTTGAACACTGTTGGTGGGAATGTAAATTGGTGCAACACTGTGGAAAAACAGTATGGAAGATTTCTCAAGAAACTAAAAATAGAACTACCATATGACCCAGTAATTCCACACCTAGGTATACATCTGGAAAAACAAAAACACTAATTTGAAAAGATACATGCACCCTAATGTTCATAATAGCATTACTTACAATTGTCAAGACATGGAAGCAACCTAACTGTCCATCAACAAATGAATGGATAAAGAAGATGTAGCATATATGTAGATAAAGAAGATACACACGCGCACACACACACACACACATATATATGTGTGTGCATATATATATATACACACACACACACATATATATGCACACACACATATATACATACACACAGGAATATTACTCAGCCATAAAAAAGAACAAAATTTTGCCATCTGCATACTCAGCCATAAAAAAGAATAAAATTTTGCCATTTGCAGCAACATGGATGGACTTGGAGTGCATTATGCTAAGTGAAATAAGTCAAACAGAGAAAGACAAATACTGTATGATATTACTTATATATGGAATCTTAAAACTACAATAAACTAGTGAATATAACAAAAAAGAAGCAGACTCTCAGTTATAGAGAACAAACTAGTGGTTACTAGTGGGAAGGAAGAAGGGGCAATATAGAGGTGGGGGAGTGAGAGGTACAAATTATTGGGTGTAAGATAGGCTCAAGGATGTATTTATTCTACATGGGGAATATAGCCAATATTTTGTGATAACTATAAATGGAAAATAACCTTTAAAAATTGTGTAATTTTTTTAAATTTTAAAAACATTGTACCCTGTAAACTACACCAAATAAAGCACTCCTGGGGCTACTTTGAACGGGCTCTGAAAGGGCAATAAGACCCAACGGAGAGACTCTGTGTCACATGAAGAGGAGTAGGGAGGAAGAAGGGCAGAGAAGAAAGGGATTTGATTGAATATTCTCAGTGAGGCCTCTGAAAAAGCTGCCATCAGAGAAAGAGTCAACTTTAAATAAATCCCAGCTCCTAAAACAAGAAACCATGACAATGCCAGGGAAATAGTAACCTTCCTGACTCCTTTTCTATTCCTGCTCCCTTTGCTTTGACCACAGAAATCAAGGTTACTAAGAAGGATGAAGAGGGAAGCAAGCATAGGATAGTGCAGTGGTTCTCAAACTTTAGCATGTGTCATTTGAAACACATTGCTGGCCCCATCCCCAGAGTTTCCAATTCACTAAGTCTGGCTGGGTGGGACCCAAGAAGTCATATAACTAATGACTTCCCAGCTGATGCTACTGGTCCACAGGACAACATTATAAGAATCACTGAAACAGGGAAATAGAAAGGAAAGCCCACACTCTTTACCTAGCTTCCAACCTCCAAGAACCTTCAGCTGGAGAAGAGGAAATAAATTGTAATTTAAAAGGAGACAGAAGTGTTTACCAATACATGGGAGTGGACACGCTTCATTACTGAATTGAGATTGCATGTGTGAGTTACAGACTCTGTAGGACCTCAAGAGAGAGCAGAAAAGTCACAGAATTGACCACATTTCCGTCCAGTAGCAGACAAGCTAATGCTGCTGGAGAAATTTAAAGAAACAGAAAAACAAAAGTAAAGACCCTTTCTGATTATATCTCATGACTGTATTAATTACAAAGATTAGGCACCATTTAGCTTGCTTAAAGCAACTGACCTTATATGTTTTCATATAAAAAATTAAGTCAAGAGATGACTATTTACTTAGACATTTGTTGACAATATCAAATTTTGGGGTTTTACCCACTACGCAACTCTAATTCATTTAAACTTTATGGCAATTAGATTAGTATTAAATTTTCAGGATTGTCTAGTACGATTTGCCTTAGGAAACATCTCAGATAATGTTTATGCACACTAAACTTTGAGGACACTGGACAGTAGCAGCCATTCTTAACAGTGCAATACTAGTGCAGAAGTCATTCCCCTGCAAGCGCTTCATAAAGGAGAAGAAAGGTTAGTAGATAAAAAAAAGAAGAGCCTTAGGTACAGTGCAAGCAGCCAAGCAGAGCAGTTATAGGATTGGAATCTGCAGTTAGATTGCTTGGTTTAAACAGCAGTAACCTTGGGCAAGCTATTTAATCTCTCTAAGCCTCATTTTCTCATCTTAAAAATGATGATAATAATTTCTACTTCATAGGGTTGCTGTGAGGATGAAATGAGATAATGTATATGAAGCACTAAGCACAGTGCCTGCCACATAGCAAATTTTTAACAAATATTACTATTATCATTACCACATTAGTCCTCTGGAGAACACTGTAATGCACACATAACACACAATGGGCTAGAAAATGAAGAGAAATCTCAAAAGTGCTACACAAATGTAAAGTGCCATTGTTGATCTTACTTTTATTCTCTCTCTCAAAAGAAAATATAATAAGAAGTTTGTTGTGGTAGAAAGGATATCTTGAGTGGGTTTTGCACTCAACCTCTCAGAACCTCAGTTTCCCCATTTATAGAATAGCAATCATAATGCAATGCTAAGATTAGAAGATCATGCTGTAAGGTTAGAAGAGATGACATGTTGTGAAGGGCCCAGCAGTGACTACAGCCACAGTCATGGACATCCAGGGAAAGTAGCTTTGAAACATCTTCCCTCTACTAAGGAGTTCTTGAGTTGCAACAGAAAGACTGCAGGATCTTCACATTTGGACTTCGAGAAAAGTAAGTGACATGCTCTTTCCTCAGAAAAGTGACTCCTTAGGACACAAGCTATGAGAAGGCTACAATCTAAAGTCTTTCCTACCACCAGCTTTAGGCAGATAGTTAAGAATATTTTTAAAGATTAACACATGCAGATCAAAAGAAATAAATGTAATTTATAATGTACATTGCTATGAAATTAAAATTCTGAGAATAACTTTTGACTGGCATTCCTAGCAAATTTCTGCTCCTGAATGCTCAAATATATATGTCAATATTCATCAAAACTAATGATTTTAAGGCAATAAGTGAAATTTATTATATAAAGAGCAATCTGCTTTTAAAATGCTAAGTATTCTGAAACCTGTAAATATCAAGATATTATAATACATGTGACTGGTATCTAATATTATTTATTTATAAAATGTAGACTGCACATAAGTTTAGTAAATTCCTTAGGAAAAAGCTATTTTCAGCACTTCCAAATCTTAGACTATTTTCCAATGAATGGGGTATATTGTAATTTTATTTTACCTACCCTCAAATGAACGAGATTTGATTTAATCACCTTGTACTCACCAGAGAAATAAACATGAAAAGAAGTACCATGCAAAGCTATTTTCCAGCATCACAAGTGGAGGCAGCAGGACCCCCATCCACTGACTGTGTGATCTTGCCCAATTCACTCAATCGCTCCTCTTCTTTAAAAGCAGCATAATAATTGAATGGACTGTCAGGGTTAAAGTGAATGTAAAGGAGCTGGAAGAACTGCAATATATGAATAGATAAGCCACTCAGCCTCATTGTGACTCAGTTTACTCATTTATAAAATGAGATATGAGAGTTATCACTAATGACTTTTGAAATATAAATTCTGTCATTCCAAGCTTAAACTGAAGGTACCAAAGCAAAAGCTGAGAAAGGCCTTCTACCATTGGACCTCATTCCTAGATATAGACACCAACCCCAAAACCACACACCACTTTTATGGACTTCTTTCTTCACAGACTGCCAGGCGAAGGAGAGATTATTTGGGTGACAGCGCTACCTAAGTCAACATACAGCTTAAATGTAGATACGTCCTTCTTACCAAAGAACTTTCAAAACTGTGAGCTTAATTGCAATTAAAAAGGCCACTGAAATTCAGCGCAACTAGGAGACAGACTTTGAGTTTTGTTCTAGCATTAAAATAAACAACTTTGTATTAAAATATACCTGTATGGATCTTATGCTTTAAAAAAAAAAAAAAGGCTCACAGCAAAAGAGAATGCGACAATGAGTGTATGTATGTTCATGTATAACTGAAAAATTGTGCTCTACACTGGAATTTGACACAACATTGTAAAATGACTATAATTCAATAAAAAAAAGTTTAACAAAAAAGGGATCCTCAATGTATATGAGTATGTGTAACATTTAAATATGTCTGAATAAATTTTCATTTTGCTGCAAATCATAGATTATTGGTTTATCTGATAAGTAATCAGTGTATTAAGGGGATTTTAAATTGAAGAAAGTAATTTAAAATGGCCAAGCATGCTTAATGAAAATTATCCCTTTTTAATATCTTTTTTAATTAA
Organism: Camelus ferus; assembly: GCF_009834535.1. Classification (NCBI taxonomy): domain Eukaryota; kingdom Metazoa; phylum Chordata; class Mammalia; order Artiodactyla; family Camelidae; genus Camelus; species Camelus ferus. The sequence goes on from NC_045703.1 coordinate 3,540,183, forward strand.
TAAATAAAGGTGTTCAATAAATAAACTATGAAGTTTAGACATTTTACATTATCCTGATTTAGATAGGATTTTAGGATTAGAAGGACCTTTAAATGTCACCTGTTTAATGCCTTAGCATCAATCTGCCAAGTGGTCATCTAATGCATGTTTGAATTCCTCAAGTTTCAGGGAACTTACTCCCTCTTTTTTTAACTTTGGAGAGCATGGAATATTTGAATTTATTCTATTCTGCCAAAGCTCAATCTAAAATTTTAACTTGGAAAATTAACAAAATGACCAAAGAATGTAATGACCAGTGTCCAGATTTGGAATAACACTATAGAAGCAAGCAACTTGTTAGTTTAATTCAGGTGTGACTGGAGTCATGCGGCATTAGATGAACTTCACAACACAGATGGAACAAGTTTCCACGAAAGTGTTCCCAGCATTGCAAAGACCAGTTGTGCTCCTCCCATTCCCTACAGGCTGACAGTCGGGGCCTACAATGTCCGTGGCCAAATGCAAGTCCAGAAGAACACTAATCAGTGAGCCCTAATCAGTCTGAGTCAATGAGAATGAGATCTGATTGGATATTAGAGTCATTGTCCCAAAGGTCTGGAATTTGCCTACCAGCAGAAGCTCATATCTTCCCTGACCACAGTGATCCCAAACCGCAAGCTGGAATCTTTGTCCCACCATTCATACCAAGTCTCTGTTTCTGGCCTTCATCCATGCTCCCTATATTCAAGTTCCCTATCCTGAATTCTGGTCCATTTGCCTGAGATCCAAGCAATATACATACCTCTTATCTCCTTAATGAAACCTAGATTTCTGTATCTTCAGATATTTCTCTGGCTGGGTCCATACTTATCATTTTAAGAGCTTCTGTGATATGATACATAGGGACCCAGCCATAGAAGCTTCTGTGATATTAATGGTAGACTGTCTCAGACTTGAACTACACCCCCTTGAACACTGGGCTATGGATTCATGGCCACACTCCACAGGAGTCAGCCTTATTGCCATGTTAATCTCTCTTGGGGGCATCATGAGAGAACAAAAGGAGTCCTAGCTCGGTTAGTTTTCCAAGCCTTGTCCCCACCTGGTCCTGATTTGCTCCACTTATATGCTATTAAGATCCCAAAATGCCTGGTGCTAAAAATTCTCTCAGATAATAGGACAACAAATTTAAAGGGAGAAATATTCATTAAAGGTCTATAGAAAGTTGATACAGACTAAAGTACAAGGATGAATTAAGTAGTTTAGTGAACAATTAAGAATATATATACCCTGACCAAGAGTTCGACAAGATGGCTTGGTAAAAGGGGATGCTTTTTAAGCTAAATGGATCTAATAGTGACAAAGTGAAGCAACACTATTTCGAGCTATGTAGGGAAATATTTTCAAACAGAAAGATCTGATCATTTTTCCTTAAATCATATCCTGTAAGTGACTTCAGCCAGGCAAAGTCACAACCTTGCTTTCCTTATCCCACTTGGGCATGCTAATCTCCCCCTCCTAGCACCCTTGCCTGTCGTACACACAAGGTGATTATATTCTCTCTAGCATTTTTCTCTATCTCATATGAATATGTCTTACCACTGAAGCAGATTACAAATGCCACATCTTACCTTATCATACCAGAAATGTGTTCAGTAGACAATAAATTCTTATCGAATTGAATTGAATGTAACTGAATTGAAACAAATTGGGAGAAAAGTGAGTTTACATTGCAGAAGAGCTAAGCTGACAAAAGATTTGAATCAAATGCCTAATAGAGTTCTGAGACGGGATACTGAGGCTTAGAGAAAGACTAAAAATAATACTGCACAAATTAGAAAACAAAATGTGGAACAACTATTATACAGACAAAAGCTGTCAGTTACAGGCTGTGGTAGGCAGAAGGGACCCCTAAAGACATTTACCTCCTAATCTCTAGAACCTGTGTATGTATTATTTTCAGTTGTGATTAAGTTAAGGCTATTTAGCTGTAGAGATTATCCTGGATTATTCAGGTGGACCCAATGTGATCACATGAGAACTTGAAATTAGAAGAGAGAGGCAGAAGAGTGGGTCAGAGAGATGATGTGAAGTATAAGGAGAGGTTTGAAGCATGAAAAAGATTCAACTTGCTGTTTCAGGCTTTGAAGACAGGGAAGAGGACCAAAAAGCCAAGGAATGTAGAGGGTCTTCAGAAGCTGGAAATAGCCTTCAGCTGACAGCCACCAATAATTCCTTCAAAGCCATTATGTTAAGTTCAATAAGTCAGTCAGAGAAAGACAAATACTCTAGGATCTCTTTTATATGTGTAATGTAAAAAAACAAACAAACAAATAAACAAATAAACAAAAAAAACAACAAATGAAAAACCAAGCTCATAGATACAGAGAACAGATTGGTGGTTACCAGAAGTGAGGGGTAGGAGGATGAGAGAGACGGGTGAAGGGGGTCAAAAAGTTAAAAAAAAAAATGTCCCATGCCATTTACCTTCATACAATATTTGGGACATATTTATACCAGAAACTGGGAGAGCCTGGGGTTCCTATGCAGCCAGAGAACAGCATATATGAGAGAACAGGTATGATATAAGAGATACGAGAGCAGATATGATAGAACAGGCTTAGCAGTCAGACCAAATGAGCTGGACTCTGGCTTTTGTGTGTACTCAGTCAAGTTACTGCACTTCTCTGAGCCTTCCTTTCTTCATCATAAAGTAGAGCTAATAAAATCTGCCCCTGGGGATGGTATGAAGTTTTCAAAAAAATTTTTTGATTGTTAATTATCTAAATGATTCTTCCATACTACTCCTTATCTTTGCTTCCACTACAAAAAAAAAAAAAAAAAAAGGAGAAAAGAAAGAAAACAGGGGTCTCAGTCCCACAACCACAAGCAACTGAATTCTCAAACGAGCAGGAAACAGATTCTCCCCTAGAACTTCCAGGAAGGAACACAGTCTTCCAACACCTTGATTTTTATCTGGTGAGATCTGTACTGGACTTCCTACCTACAAAATTATAAAATAATAAATCTGTATTGTTTTAGGCACTAAGTTGACAGCAGTTTGTTAAGGCAGCAACAGGAAACTAACATAGGGAGAGAGGAAGTTTATATGCCAGCCCTAGTTAGGTGAGCAGTCAGTTACTGAGACTGGTTCATGTAACTGAGGGTTTAGAGTTTGTTCGCAAATTAGCTGTGTAGTTTGGGGGCTAGGGGCTCAAATGCAGAGATCAGGAGACATTTTTGAGGCAAACAGTGGGAAAATCAACCCCAAAGAACTACCAAATTTTTTTTTTCCTTTTCTCCAACTCTTCTTCCTTGCTCCTCTGTAAGTTTCCAAATTTTATTTAGTAATTTACTTAACAAATCTTGTAAGGCCTTAGGGATCCAAAGATATAATATACATCTTTTCCCAAGTAGGTCATGACCTTGTCAGTACAACAGATGTACCAATAATTCACACTGTATACTAAGAGAGTTGAACAAATACTTTCTCCTGCAACTCATATAACCCTTGTAGCATCTTTCTATGTAGAACACTAACTGTACTGTAGATTGTAAGTAGATACTGTGTGTCTCTGTGTGTGTGAAGAAAAACACTCAAAATGGGGCAGGAGGGGAAAAATTCTGAGGAAAAAGAGAATGCTCTGCTAAGCTTTAGCTAGTTTAGTTTGCACAGTGCAGATATAGCCATGAATAATATTTTACCCCCAAAGGAATTCAAAATCAAAATATATTTTAAATGAAATTCAAAAAGAATTGTTATTAGCACTAAGCACTTACTAATTTAAATCCTAAACAAACTTCTATCTTGTAAGTCATTAATATTCAAAATCGCTCTTGGATTTCTCCAATACTGTGAGGAAAAAAACAGTAATTAGTTCACTAGAATCCCATGAAGAGACAGGAACTGCATTCATTGCACACATACTCTACGTCAACACAATGTGGAGCACTTTACTGGCCTTATCTCACTTACCTCGGAAGAGCCCCATCAGTCACTCACCTCCTAGGTAATACCTTAGTCACTGAGGAATTTGAAGCTCAGAAGAAACAAGTGTGCTGGCCCACTAGCAGAGAAATATTCAAGGAAAAACAACAGTGAACCAGTAAAATTGTTATAAGTGGGACAAACTGAACAGGAAGACAAGTCAGATAAAGGTATGTAATAAACTATTAGTTTCCTATTGCTTCTGTAACAAATTACCAGAAACTTACTGGTTTTAAATAACACGAACTTATTGTCATGCAGTTCTAGAGGTAATAAGTCCAAAATCTGTCTCACTGGGTTAACGTCAAGGTGTTGGCAGGGCTGGTCCCTCCTGGAGGTTCTAAGGTAAATTTTGTTTCCCTACCTTTTCTAGTATCTAGAGGATGTCTGCATTCTTTGGCTCATGGCCCCTCCCTCCATCTTCAAGGCCAGCAAGATAGCATCTTCTAATTTTTTTCTCTGACTGACTTTCTAACCTATCTCTTAAAAGGACGCTTATGATAACATTGATAATATATAAATACAAAGATAATCTAGGATAATCTCCCCATCTCAAGATTTTTAATCACATCTGCTTAGTCCCTTTTGCCATGCCTGGTAATATATTCACAGATTCTGGGAATTATCTTTGGGGGGCCATTATCTTTAGGGGGACCATACTCAGCCTGTCACATAAACACATATAGATTAGAATCAAGGAAGAGAGTTTAGCCAAGAACAAAGAAGTACTAAAGTGGGTCAAAAACTGAGTGAAATGTCTAAGCACATCTGAGAGTCACTGTAAGAGGGACAAATTTAGAAGCAGGACATAAAAAAAAAATCAAGCTAGGTCAAGGCTAATGGATTATGCAAAGTCTCTCTCCAGAGCTTGGGCAATAGCAGTGCATTCAAGAGACCCAAACACAATTCTCCCAACCATTGGCATTCCTATTCCTGCTCATGAACTGGTTTCAAGTTTCTCATAGGCCAATGTAGATTTTGCTAGCAAATAACTACCTAAAAGCTCTAAGCAGCTCCCAAGGGAAGAACCCTAAAGCAAACTGTCTCAACATTATAAGGTAAAATAATCAGGAGAAGGAAGAACCAGTGATGGCTCATAAAAGCACTGAGTTCTCTGAATTCTCAAGGCCATGCCATTTATCAGATCTAAACTGCAAGTGGTTATTATAAAATATAAGTGTGATAGGTGATAAAGAAACATCATCAGTGTCTGAGATAGAAGAAGTTAGGTTAGGGCCCATCTCACACTAATACGGCAGGTACCTAACTTGTCTCTTTATCTTCAATTTTGCCCCACTAAATTCGTATGTCTCAATACCAAGATTATTTTTCCAAAACACACATCTGATCACCTTGCTTTCCATCTTAAACCTCTGGTAATTCTGTCTGTAGAGTGAAGTGTAAACTCTTTGGTTTAAAACATAAGATCCTAAAAGTGAGGCTACCTACTTTTATAATTTTGTCTCCTACTCCTCCTTTCTGTGTGTTAAATACTTTTGTCAAAATGGGTGTCTCAGATTAAAGATTACTTTCTCATTTTTATCTCTCTGGCTTTGTATATGCTATTCCTTTGGCTTGGAAAAAAAAAGGCCTATTCCTTCATTGGCTAGCCAATTCAAATGTCAATCACTCAGCAAAGCCTTCCTGAAACCAGCTCAGCAAAGTTTTAAATTTTTCCTGTGTTGTGCTCCCACTGCTAACATAGAGGCATAGACAAAATGTTCCTAGTGGATGGCAAACTTAAACCCAAGCTATGCCAGTATCAGTTTCTAAAGAATCCCCTTCAGATCAGGGCACAGCAGGGGCACCCTGGGATGGTGTTTTCATTTATGCTGCCCATCAGATCAGCTATGACACTTTGTGAAAGATTAAAAAAAAAATTCCCAAGGCTCACTCCAGGCTTACTGCATCAGAATCCATGTGAGTGGTGCTGAAGGGCTTGCAGGTATTTAATAAGCTTCACAGGTGATTCTGACACAGAAAAGGGAATGAAGATCTTCAACCAGGCTGATGCCACAACAGAGATATGTCAGTCAATGCTAGTGACTAGGAGTATGGGATCAGACCTGTAGGAAAAGGTGTAAGCCAGAGCTAAGCAGGTAGCCAGCACCACAGCTATGTAGGCTGAGACTCAGGGCACAAGAGGGCTGAAGTCAGGAAACCAAGGTGGAAGCTATTCTATATGGTCCCAAAAAACATCAGAATTGGAGAAAGAGTAGGACTCAGTAAAGAATCTGGTACACATGGCCTACCTTTGACATGCTGGGTACCAAACTTGGGGAAATGAGAGTAATTCCAGAACTCACCAAATAGAGGCTTCTCCAAACAGTAACACTGCATCACCTGGAAATTTATTAGAAAAGCATCTTGGGCCCCATCCCAGGGCTACTGAATGGGCATCTGCATTTTCACCAGATCCCCAGGTGATTTAAAAGCCAGATCAAAATTTGTGAAGCACCTAGGCCTGGTTCCAGATGACACCACGCTGCTGGTCTGTAGACCACATTATGAGAAGCAGGTTCTCATACTGAGCAAGTAGGAGAAATTCAAGTATTACCACTGTGAGCAGTTTGAAAGCAGGAGTCTCAATCAATTATCTTACCTCAGCAATTATCACAGGGCCTTAGGAACTGACTATACAGTCTATTGGTTGAGACCTCAGGACTCAGAGCTGGTTCAATTTCAACTCTACCCCTCACTGCCTGTGGTATTTTTAAGTTACTTAACTTCATTGTGCTTCAGTCTGTCATCTGGAATACAGAAATAACTGCCTCATAAGAATAAGGGAGAGATGGCATGTTATTTTTGATAGCACTGTAAGTGCTCAACAGATGATGAAAGAAAAAATTAACAGGATAATCAATTTTTGATTGATTGATTTTTGGTGAGTAAAAGAGCTCCAAAATTCTGGTGGTATAAATGATTTCAATTTAACTCGCATAATCAAGGGAAGAATGATTTAAATCTTAGTGACTGGCAGATATTCCAGTCATAAGACATCTTAGAGTATTAATATGTAAGTTCTCGAAAGTGATGGGTGAAAGAATTGTCTAAAGCAAGAGGATTGCTAACCTTTTTGGAGTAGTGACACCACAATGATGTATATGAACTCTCAGAGCTCTCTTATTCTTCCCCAAATACCTAAGAAGGAAATTTTTCATGGCTTATTTTCATTAAACTAAATCTAAATAGACTTACTTGACAATATTTTCACATTTTTGCATTATAGTGTTGCAAATCCGGATTAGAATCTCTTCCATAATAAATAGTACAGTTCAAAGAAACACATTTAGTTTTATGCTAATCCTTAATATAACTTATTTTTGGCTAGTGCTTTTAAATTTTCAGAAAAACTTTCACTCCATCTACCTCATTTATCCCCATAACAACTCTACAGTTGTTTTTTCTAAAGCCTAGAAAAGTTTGTTGTTCCTGTCTGACAGTTGAGGAAATGGAAAGTGATTTTAAGTGCTCAAAGTCACATAGTTGGTTTGTGGCAGAAATGAGACTAGTTAACAAGTTTTCTAATTCCCAACCGTTTCTTTGAGCTCCCACCAGCACCACTACCACCATCTGACTGTCACAAATTATGCTGGATCCAAACCCAAGTCAAAGCCAAGTCCCCTGCTCAGCTGCCCAGTATTCTAATGCCTCTTCCAACCAAGTGTCCTTTCCCAAAAACTATGTTCTCAGTATCACAAAGGCAACAGCTTCCTAAACATATAAGACAACCTTTTTCATTTTGTTAAAGTAACTTTTCAGTTCTAGAAGTTAGAAGTCAAATTTAGAGGTGTGACTTTACTTAATTTAAAGTTTTTCAAATTTGATGAAATATAATTTTTTTTTAATTTGGCTAGTTCATTCATTCACTAAATGTGACATTTGCCTATAGATTTCTCAACTCAACTTTCTTTAGAAAAAAAGTTCTAATCTATAAAAGTATTACTGTGCTTTCCAATTTTGGATACTAATTTTTATTAAGGATCCTAACACTAGGGTTTTAGAAATGAGCACAAATCTGAGACTGATAAATGATAAAGCAATGAGAACTTATTAATAAAAATCAATTAAATCTTCAAAAATACCCCCAAACAGCATGTTCTTAAAAAAGAAAACACACACACACACACACACACACACACACACACACATTGTATTTAGAGACTTCAATTTAGTCATTAAACTTTGGAATTAATACTATGAAATGTTTTCCCAAAGTTAGTACACATTTTTGAAGTTTTGCTAATGTTTCTGGATAACCAATAAGGTTATATAATTTATGGCAGAACAATTATGACAGAATCACTAAAGAAAAACTGACAACTCTAAACCGACAAGTGTAAGAAATTCCAAAGTCGCACTGACAATTCAGATCTACTTCCTTTCATGCCCAAATTCACTTAATATCTCATTTGGTTTTCAAACCTCCCCTCAGAAGCAATTGGAACAAAACCATGAGCAAGCTCAATCTCCATTTGGGCATGTAACCCTTTTACAAACACAATTACAGCCAAACACTATTGTAACCTGATTTGCATTTGCACTAACTAAGTTACAAAGCACATTGAAAATGCCTGCTATGCATACTACCGACTTATTAGGAGAATATATTGCAGGGCTTCTGTGAACACTAATTAAAAAGGTTTTATCTTTCCCCTCTGGTCCACTGAAATTGTTCAAATGCCTTGCCTGCTACAACTTTGTTCAAAAACAGTTTTCAAACATGTGATCAGAGCTGGGCAACTATTTCAGGTGGCTTGATTCTGTTTCCACGGTGGATAAGGCCTGAGAGACAAAGTTTCAGTCTAAACTTTGAGCTTCCTTTCCTTTGTCATTTTGTGTTGCAACCTTAGCATTATCCAACTGTGGACTTTTATCTGTGAATATCTAAATCCTGTCTTGTGGAAAACTAATTACTGAACCACTGAGAGCTTCATAATGTCCTGCATTTAAGTCCTGAGCATCATACATAATGCATAGGCAGCAGTCTCTGCACTCTGATTACAGAACACTGTCATTAAGTGAGCAAATTAAAGATGTGAATAATTCACTGGCTGAGCTTATTGTCAGTGCTGCATTGTGAAATTAGAATTTCTAATAAGTACTGCAATTTTTTTAACCCAATTAACACAGAGAACATCTTGAGACTGATTAGTACAATAAAAATTATTACCTTATTCTTTTGCTTCACAACAGCCAAATTAAATACTGTACTTAATTATGCAGCATTCATTCCTTCTCTGCTAAAAAAAAAAAACCCTATCATTTTAATAAGAGTTCTAATATTTGTAGGTAAGCTAAAAATACAGCACATGCATCTGTAGCTCACTGTCTTTTTGCAAAGTTTTTTTAAGAGTCTGAACATCAGTATTATCACCACTGGTTGATTATGGTGACACTAGTCTATTCTTGAACCAAATATTTTTTTTCTAAAAAAAAAAAAAAAAAGCACACATGGAATTGACAAAGTAACTAACCTCCTCAAATTGAGTTGAACACATTATATCTCTGCTTTTTCTTAGATCCTTAAATGCAAATTAACAAAGATTTGCCCCCACTATACTGTTTGTGATTGAGGCTGAAACATATATTTAAGAAAATTAATTGATAGGAAAACATTAAGTATCTGTAAGAGTGGGTCTTACCTCAGATGCTCATTTAGCACACAGTGATCTGTCTCACTCCTGCCACGCAAGTGGGAAAGTCCAGTTTATGCTCGGCATGATGATCCTACGCAGAGAGTGTCTGCTGCCATGTTAAATAAAGAAAATGATCATTTAAACCGGGGCTTTTGTCTCCCAATATTTCCTCCTGCTGCCCCTTTCGCATCAAAGCCCAGAGAGGCAGGCACATCTGGCGGCGGTCCCTGCCCCTGACCGCAGCTGCCTCTGGAGAGCTCCCCCCTTCCTTTCAGCTCCTCTGCATCCCCTTCCTGGACAACTTCAGCCCCCTAAAATGGGGGAAAGAAACGATGACATTGCAGGCAGAATATGAGATTGTTTGTTCAGCCTCTGCAGCCACCTCCTTCCTGTCTAGATATTTTACAGAAAGGGAATGAGAAGGGGGAAACAGCGAAGGTGCTCTGAAAATCAGTCAGACACAATGCAATAGGGAGATGGAGAGGAGGGAAAGGAGAATGAGAGAGCGAGAGAGTGTGTGTGTAAGGGGGGGGATGCTGTCAGTGCAGATAAATCTGCATATGGAAATTAGGGTTATCCTGGGTACAGTTTTATTTAACTATGATCTACTGTTTTTTTAATTAGACCAGAATTTTAGCAAAGGAAAGGAAGAAGGAAAGTGAGTCTTGAAACCAGAGAGAGAAAAACTTCTAATTCAATAGATTTAAAATTTCATAGCAACTGCAAATAGCAGATTCAGAAGTTGTAGGGAAAAGAAAAGGCACAAAAACAATAAGAACAAAACAAAACAAAAACCAGGGAATTTTTTTCCCTGTTTTGTTTAATAAACAAGAAAACCTCCCTACCTCCAGGGAGGAAAAAAAAGAAAGAAAGAAAGAAAGAAAAGGAAATTGGGATAAGAATGTGAAGAATTTAAAAGCCTTCTGTGGTCTGTGTAAAACCTATCCTTAAATGATAGAAGGATCATATGGGAAAAAGGAATTGTCAAAAGTAGATAACTGACATTACATGTAGAAACCAGTAGGAACACATTCTGCATTTTAATAACAGAGGTATAGAATGTTTTTTGCCTTCCTTAGAGAATACCTTTGCAGCTCTCACCCATGGCAAAGTGCTACTGACTATAATCAGTTTGAGGTTGTCATTGACACCAGCCAACTACTCCTTTTGAGGTGCTGGGAGTAAAACAATAAGGAGGTGGAGTGACCAAGACTACAGGAGATTGGCTGGAGTGCTGGGCAGTGAGCCCTCCACCAGAGATACTGGCTGATAGCAGTTTGACCAGAAGGAAGCATGAGTTGATTTTGTAATGTGACTGGGAAATTTCATGGAATGGACTAATGTTTACTGGTCCACCTAAAACATGGCAAGCACTGAATCATTTCTCTTCTCAAGAAGTCAGAATTCAATGGAAAAAAAATTAAAAATGAGATGGTATTGCACTGTTATAAACAAAGGAGAGGTTCAGATAGTCTGGATTTGAGCAGTGTGAGGAGATGTCAATGCCCTCAAAGCTCTCCATGCACATGGTTAACTGGATCCTTCAAGACAAGCTCAGGCACTCTAAGCAAGTTACTTTGTCCCTTTGAACTCTAGTTTCTTCACCTGTGAAGTAACTGTTTTTTAAGTTTGTGATAAAAGAAAAAAAAATTAAACATCTTTTGCCTGACTCATGATAATGGCTCAAAAAATATCAAACCTATTGTCAGTTCAGATGGCACCTCCTCTATGAATCCTTTCCCAATACCTGCAAACAGGCTCAGAGGCTTCTTCTGCAAGTCTCCCACTGTTCCCCATTACATTATATCCTTGTCATTTTCAGCAGGTCTGTCTCTTTAACAGTCCTTAACCAGGAGACATTGTGCCCTCAGGAGACATTTGATAATGTCTAGAGACATTATTGATTTTCACAACTCAGGAGGGTTGCTGTTGGCATCTAATACATAGAGGCCAGGGATGGTGTTAAACATGCTACAATACACAGAACAGGTCCCAACAACAAAGAATTATCAGGCCCACAACATCTACACTGTAGTAATGAGCACAGCTAGCACCCAGATCTTGGTTTCTAATAAAAGGAACTAGGGGTCCTTAGACAAAAGTCAGATTCTAGGTCAGGGGCAAGAAATATATAAGGTGATCCTAGAGCAGCTTGTAGTGATAGAAAGCAAGAAGTACTCAAAAAACAACAAAAACTACAAAAAAAATTGATACGGGTATATCAAAGAGACACAAGAACAATCTGAAAGATCTCCCAAGGGCAAAAGTTGGAACTGTTTGAGCAATAAATACACAAAATAGTATTGGGTTTAACCTAAACTATGATATAAATATCTGCAAGTCCATACTGATATAAACAAATTATTGAAAAATAATTAAGTGAGAGAAGAGACAAATCTTCTTCACAGAAGAATCCCAAATCATTTATATAAATAATCCTCCCTCCAGGAGATGCAGCATAACTCCCCACTCCTTAAGTGTGGGACTCTCACAGTAACTTCCATATTTGGGAGTGGAGAGGCAGGACTCAAGAGAGTAACTTTATAAAGGAGAAATCTGACATAACACTACTTCAGCCAGGTGGTCAAGGTTAACATCAAACATAGTGTATGTTTGTGCCCTAACCCCAGTCTAATTATGGGGAAAAAATCAGACAAATTCCAATAGAGAGACATTCTACAAAACACCTGACCAAGACTCCTCAAAACTGTCAAGGCCATCAAAAATAGGAAAAGTTGGGAAAACTGTCAAAACTAAGAAGAGCCTAAAAAGATATAAACACTAAATATATGGTGGCTTATACGCAGAGAACTACAAGACATTGACAAAGGAAGTTAAAGATGACTCGAAGAAATGGAAAGATATCTTATGTTCTTGGATTGGAAGAATTAATATTAAAATGGCCATATTACCCAAAGCAATCTACAGATTTAATGTGATCCCTATAAATTACCCAGGACATTTTTCATAGAATTAAAACAAATAATCCTAAAATTTATATAGAATCACAAAAGACCCAGAATTGCCAAAGCAATACTGAAGAAAAAGAATGAAGCTGGAGGAATAACCCTCCTAGACTTCAGACAATACTACAGAGCTACAGTAATCAAAATAGCATGGTATTGGTGCAAAAATAGACATATGGACCAATGGACCAGAACAGAGAGCCCAGAAATAAACCCACAAAGTTTTGGTCAATTAATCTTTGACAAAGGAGGCAAGAACATACAAAGGAGTAAAGACAGTCTCTTCAACAAATGGTGGTGTGAAAACTGGACAGCTGCATGTAAATCAATGAAGTTAAAATACTCCCCTATACCATATACAAAAATAAACTGAAAATGGCTTAAAGACTTAAATATAAAACAAGACACTATAAACCTCTTAAAAGAAAACATAGGCAAAACATTACATGACATAAATCTCAGCAATGTTCTCCTAGGGCCATCTATCCAGGCAATAGAAATCAAAGCAAAAATAAACAAATGGGACCTAATTAAATTTGTAAGCTTTTGCACAACAAAGGAAACCATAAGCAAAACAAAAAGACAACCTACAGAATGGGAGACAATATTTGCAAAAGATGAGGATGACAAGAACTTAATTTCCAGAATATATAAGCAGCTCATACAACTTAATAATAAAAAAAAAATAAAAACAACCCAATCCAAAAATGGGCAGAAGATCTAAACAAGCAATTCTCCAATGAAGACATACAAATGACCAATAGGCACATGAAAAAATGCTCAATATCACTAATTATCAGAGAAATGCAAATCAAAACTACAATGAGGTATCACCTCACACCAGCCAAAATGGCCATCATTCAAAAGTTCACAAATGATAAATGCTGGAGAGGGTGTGGAGAAAAGGGAACCCTCCTACACTGTTGGTGGGAATGTAGTTTGGTGCAGCCATTAAGTAAAACAGTATGGAGATTCCTCAAAAGATTAAAAATAGACTTACCATATGATCCAGCAATCCTACTCCTGGGCATATATCCAGAGGGAACCTCAATTCAAAAAGATGCATGCACCACAATGTACATAGCAGCACTATTTACAATAGCCACGACATGGAAACAATCTAAATGTCCATCGACAGATGATTGGATAAAGAAGCTGTGGTATTTATACAATAGAATACTATTCAGCCATGAAGATAATAAAATAATGCCATTTGCAGCAACATAGATGGGTCAAGTGAAGGAAGCCAGAAAGAGAAAGAAAAATTCCATATGATATCATTTATATGTAGAATCTAAAAAAAAAAAAAAAAAAAGAAAGACAAATGAATTTATTTACAAAACAGAAACAGATTCACAAATATAGAAAACAAACTTATGGTTACCAGGGGGGAAAGGGAATGGGAAGAGATAAATTGGGAGTTTGAGATTTACAGATACTAATATATATATAAAATAGATAAACAATAAGTTCATACTGTATAGCACAGGGAACTATACTGGATATCTTGTAGTTAATTTATGGTGAAAAAGAATATGAAAACAAATATATGTTTGCTCATGTATGACTGAAGCACTATGCTGCACACCAGAAACTGACTGTATTTCAATAAATATATATATGCAAATAAATGTATGGTGGTATCCTGGATGGGATCCTTGAACAGAAAAAGAACTTTAGGTAAAAATTAAAGAAGTCTGCATAGAGTATGGAATTTAGTTACTAGTAATGTATCAATTGATGGGTGTATTAATTGTAATAAATATACCACCTTAATGTAAAATGTTAATAATTGGGGAAAGTAGGTGTAGGTATACAGAACTCTGTACTTACTATCTTTGCAATGTTTCTGTAAATCTAAAACTGTTCTAAAAAATCAAATGTATTTAATTTATTAAAAAGCCAGATGGGCCAAAGTGAAGAAATCTTGCCCTATACTATACTATAAGCCTCTGAGAGAAAGGCGCTTTGTGATTTTGTTGAGTACGTTTATAGGCTGATGTTTATAGGTGGTAGCTTGTCCTCAAAGATGACCCCCAGTGAACCATGCCTCTCAGAATTCATACTTTTGTGTGTTCCCCTCCACCTGAATCTGGGCTGGCCGTATGACTTGCTTTTGACTAACAGAGTGCAGCAAAAGTGACACTGTGTGACCTCTGAGACAAGGCCCTAAGAAGTCTTGTAGTTTTCACCTAAGTCTCTTGCATTGCCTGTTCTGGGAAAGATAGCCACTGGGTAAGAAGTCTGAATACACTGAGATCTCCATTCTATTGGAAACCCCAAGCCACCAAATGGGGAAGCTTATAGAGGGAGGAGACAGGAAGAATCAATGAGAGACAGAGAGAGATTGGGGGGGGGGGGGTCCAGTCATCCCAGGCTGTTCTGCCCAGTCTAGCTGACAGAATCAATAAATGTGAGTTAAGAAACCACATTTGACATCCAGTACATTCAAGCCTACAGATGGCTATAGCCCCAGCATCTATTTGCCTGAAACAGTATGAGAGAAACCAAACAATAACTACTCAGATGATCCCAATTTACCCATAAAACTATAATAAACCATAATTAATCATTTGGTTAAGACATTAACAAATTTAGAGGTGGCTTGTTGTGACGCAGTAGATCAGTCAGTGCCTCTTAACTCAGTAGACATTCCAGAACAATGAGAAAGTTGCTTCTATGTTGTGGAAAGAAAATAATGGTGAGATTTCTTCTAACATTTTAGACCATTTCCATTAAAACAAAAACAAAAACGTATCAGTTGGTAATTTCAAGATAATGGGTTTTGCAATCAGGTATTAAAAAAGAAAGAAAGGAGGGAAGGAAGGAAGGAGGGAAGGAAGGAAGGAAGGAAGGAAAGAAGGAAGGAAGGAAGGAAGAAACGAAGAAATTTGCTTAGTATCTGAAACAGGAAGGTCAAGCTGGGATGAAAAGACGGAATAGTTTATGTGGAAAGAAAGAAATTAGTTATGGGGTTTTTTTTAGGTGTATATTTTAAAACACATATTTTCCACTTAAATATAATTACAATGATTTTAAAATTTATTGAGTGCCAGTTACCTTTACATGTAGTATTAGCATCACAGAATTACATGAGATGGAAGCTACTTTAACCCCAATTTTACAGATGAGGAAATAGTGCCTCAGAATAGCTAAGTTACTTGCCTAAGGTCACCCAACTAGTGTATGTGAATAGGATTTGAATCTGGGCATTCAGACTCCAGAGTCTATTCTCTTGGCACAGTCTAACAGAGAAGATAAGCATAAATAAAATAATCATCGAAACTGCTGTAAGTTTCATAAAACTAAGTGCAGGATGCTATAATTATAAAACACATACCTGGGCCAGTTTGGGAGTTTGAGGAGGCTATGAAGGGGTTGAGGTTGAGGGGGTCACCTGGGTTAGTAAGGTCAGGTGCTTGATAGATAACTGGCCCATGAACCAGAAAAAGGCAGAGACAAAAATAGGTGTACAATTGGCTGTTGGTCGAGTATCTTTCTGAGAATTCTGATTTGTAAGGCCCCGAACACAATTTCTCTGGCACTCACCATTTTGGTAATGATGGGCTGTCACAGTATGGAGGAATGAGAGGGGAGACAAGGGGAGAGAAGAAAAAGAGAATTTAGTTTTGCTCCCCTTTATTTAAAAAAAAATCCTCAAAGGTTGTCCAAGTTGTGATCTCCATTTCCCCTCCTCTTGCCCCCCTCTTGATCCACTCCCTAGAGCATCTCTCCTCATCATTCCCCTGAAGATGCTTAGACACCAATGACCTTCATTTTGCCAAATCTATTGGTAGTCTATTCTCAGACTTCATTCTTTCAAGCTACCAGCAGTATTTGGCAGAGCTGACCATCCTCCTTGAAACACTTTCTAAGCTTGGTTTCAGAGATACTACGCTCTCCTGGTTTTTCTCCCATTCCAGTAGCTATTCTACTCCTCTGTGTTCTTTAATGGAGCTTCCTCTCATCCCTGAGTTCTAAATGATGAAATGCCCAAGAGCTTAGCCCTTGAACTTATTATCTTCCTCATCTATACTCTTTCCCTAAATTATCTCAACTAAATTAATGGCTTCAAATACCATCAATATGCCAGCTCTTAAATGTATAATTCTACCTAGATCTGACCCCCACTCTGAACTGAAGCCAACTTTGTATCCAACTGCTTGCTGAATGTATTCATTTGGATAGATTCCAGAACAGATTCTGGAGCAAGGCTCTCTAAATTCAGATCCTAAATTTCCTTTGTCATAGTTAGGCAGAGGATACATAGCTTCTCCGTGCCTCAGTTTCCTCAACTGCAACATGGGTACAACATTATTACTTTATCTCCCAGAGTTGCTTAAATGAGCTAATATGTTTAAAGCACGTCTTCCAATAGTGCCTGGTATCTTCCAAGTGGCATTTGTTAGTTACAGATAGGCATCTTCTTTGTGACTCCTCATTTCATCAATGACATCTTTAGTCACCTAGTTGTTTAAGCCAAAACTTAATCAAACAAAAATGGAAACTCTTCTCTTACACAACTCACAACTGTCACATCAGCCCATCCTGCCAGCACCACCTTCAAGCGTATCTCAGTTATATCTCACCACTTCTATGTCAGTCTGAGTTACTAAATTCTCTCACCTGGAGCATTCTAAGAGTATACTGTTGGTCTCCCTGTTCCTAGACTTGCCCAAATAGTTTATTCTCCCCATTGCAGTTGAAGTGATCTGTTAAGACTTGAGTTGTTTTATTCCTCTGCTCAAACACTCCAATGGTTTCCCACAGCACTCAGAGTAAAAGCCAGAGTCCTTATGGCCAGGACTTGGTCCTCCCCACTTCACATCCGCTCCAAGACTCAAGCATTTACCACTTTCCTTTCTTACTTTTCATGGGAAATCTTGCTCTTGCTCAAACACATGAGAATATGCTCCCAGAGATCAACCTGGATTGCTCCCTCACTTCAGTCAGATCTCAGCTTTAAATGTCACTTTATGAGTTAGGCCTCCCTATATAAAACAGCATACCTGCCCAGGCATTCTCTAAATCCTGCCTTTGCTTTATGTTTTTAATAGCATTCATCCATATTTTTATTTGTTATTGCCCACCCTGGCCCCCATTAGAACTTCAGCAGTAGGCCTTATGCTCTATCTCCAGCACTTATAACAATACTTGGCTTTTAGCAGTTGCTCAAAAAATATTTGTTGAACTAATGAATGTATGTAATTTTTTTCTGGGCCAATTATTAATTCCAGAATTTTTTGAAAGTTTTTTCCTAATCAGCCCACATGCTCCCACTCCTACCCAACCTCACTCTAGTCATTCTACCCATTAAAGATAAGATCTGGCCCTGGTGTTAGCACACTGAATTATGCCTTCCTAGAGCTGTTTCACATATGCACAGTCTCAGCCATCTCTTTCTTTTCAAGCTGATAAGTAAATCTTTTCAAAATGACTAAGCCACAGTTTTCCTGTGATGCCGCTTTTCTATTTAGAGAGAGAAATCTAGTGTATTAATTATGATAGTTTAAGGAAAATGAGATAATTATAATGATACATAATTGTATTCTTGAATAAAAGGGTAAGAGCATCGATAGGTCACAAAAGTTATCAGAACTAGGAAATTTAAAAGCCTTTAAAAACAACTCAGCTCTTCTCTCAGTTTATTTTTTGCTTATTCCCAGCCTCATTCTCATTATGTTTAATTCTCTTCCCTTTCTTTGGCCACAGGGTCTTTGATTTGTACTCTTCTAGGCTTTTTTCTCTTCTCTCTGTTATCTGGCTATCTCTAATTATTTCTGTATGTGGTGGAAGGTGGTTGTCCCACAGCTCCTGAATCAGAATCACCGCAGATCAAGAGCCCAGGACAGAATAAGCTAGCCCTTTTCAGTTCCCATTACAAATCCATTAGAGACAATCCTTTGGCTGACCAGAGAGGCAGTCTTTTACCATACACATGGTTGCCAAAAGGATGACTTTCTAGAATGTGTAGGGGGAAGGATAGGGGCAAAAAGATTCTTAAGGAATGAAGGTCGTGGTGAACTGAACAGATAACCACCCAAAGTTTCCACTGCCACTAGAAATCAGGTGTAAATAATCTGCAGTCTGTGGAATCTGACACCAACTAAAAATCAGGATGATTCTTCTTTCCACCTTAGATTGGTTTGGTCATTTCTAATATTCAAACAATAAAAACATGTATAGAGTTTTTTTGCCCCTAAAGTGTGCCTTCATTTCCACCTTCCAAATTTTAACTAGTAACTTTTTGGTGTATAATCTCCTTGTAATCATACACATATAACTTCAGTGTGATATATAAATGAGTTCAATAGAACAAAAGCTACTTCAACTTTCAACTACCCATTTCATCAACTTCACCTTCTTTAGCTGTATATCTCGCATTACTCCTGTTAATGAAAAATTGTCCTTGATCCTATTAGAGGTCAATATGTCATCTGCGTGGTGAATACAATTCCCCCTTGTCTTAATGCCCGCAGTCCTGTAATCATTCCCTTCCTCTTCAGCATCATCAACTTTTCCCTTTATACTTGATTGCTATAACCTCACACACATGTTCTAATACTGCCTATCTTTAAAACCTCATCTCCTGATCCCCACATCTCCCTCTTGCCCTAATTTTCTGTTTTATTTTAAATTAAATTCCTGGGTAAAGCTTCTATATTTGCTGACTCACCTCCCATTTTCTATCCAACTCACTCCAGTCTAACATTTTCCCCAACCACTACTCAACTAAAATGGCTTTCATCAACATCAGTAATGACCTTGCCAAATTCAATGGTTAATTTGTTTTCTCTTAGAATTCCATTTATCAGCAGCATTTGATATAGATTTCCCATTCTTTTATGAAAATCTCTTGGCTTTTGTGACAGATACCACACCATACTGTACACAGTTGAGTTTTCTCCAGAGAAATGGCTTTACTTCTTGCCTTTCTTTGCTGCCATTTTCCTGTTTACTAGCCCTCTGAATATCTAAATTTTTATTTTAGCTTTTAGATTTAGGACTATGATCCACATTGAGTTAAATGTTGTAAACAGTACAAAGTAAAGATCAAACTTCATCGTTTAGTGTATCATATCCAATAGTTTTACCACCATTTGTTGAAAATTGTCTTTTCACCATTGAATTATCTTTCCCCAAAATCAACTGACCATATCTATAGGGGTCTATTCTTGGATTCTATTCTGTTCCATCGACTATGTGTCCTTAGACCAATACCACATAGTTTTGATTATTGTAGCTTTATAGTAAGTCCTGAAATCAAGTACTGTGAATTTTCCACTACTATTCTTATTCAAAATTGTTTCTAGATGCTTTTCATTTCCCCATCTATTTTTGAAAGCATAAGTGAATTTCTATAAAGAAAAGACCACTGAGATTTTGATTAGCATTCAACTGAATTTGTAGACAGATGTTGGAAGAACATCTGTATCTTCTATGTCTATTTAATTGGGTATACTTGAACTTCTCTCAGAAATACTTCTTACTCCTCAGCATACAAAATCTGGTGCATATTTTGTTAAATTTATCTCTATGTACGTTTGATGCCATTAAAATGGTATTGTTCTCTAATATTCAATGTCTAAATGTTCACTGCTTGTTTATAAAAATACAATTCATTTTGTATAGTAACATTGAAACTTGTGCCACCTTGCTGAATTCATTATTAGTTCTAGTAGTTGTTTTTGTACATTTTAAGGATTTTCTACATAAATGACTATTTATGTCACCTGAGAATGATGACTAGTTTTCCTACCTCATTTCCAATCTGTGTGACTTTTCTTTCTTTCTCATACTTTGCTGTATTGGTTAGTTACCTCCAGCACAATGTTACATTGAAGCAGAGAAAACAGACATCCTTGTCTAGTCCTCAATCTTAGGAAGAACGCATTCATTTTCATAATATTAACAGTAGGTTTCTCACGGTTGCCATTTATCAGTTTAGGGAAACTTTCCTCTATTCCTACTTTTCTGAAAATTTTTATTGTGACTGGATGTTGAATTTTTCAAGTGACTTTTATTTTCATATTGAGATGACAGTGATTTTTCTTTTTACAGTCTTTTGATATAATGAAGTACCCTAATTGTGTTTTGAAATCTAAACCAAACTTGCATTCCCAAGATGAACTTGATTTTTTTTTTAGCATATGTCATCTTTTTTATGTACTGCTAGATTTTACTTGGCAAAATTTCTGCCTCTTTGTGCATGATATTGTACTTTCCTATTCTTGTCCTTGTCATTTTTTTAAATCAGTGTAATACTGGCCTAATTAAATGAGTTTTGAAGTATTCCATCCTCTTCTAATTTCTTTAAGAGTTAGTATAGAATTTGTATTATTCCTTCCTTAAATGTTTGGGAGAATTCAATAGTAAAACCATCTGGTCCTGGAGTTTTCTTGGAAGAAGTGTGTGATGTGTGTGTGTGAGAGAGTTTTTAAACTAAGGATTAAAATTATTAAGATGAATATAGAGATAGTTGAGTTATATTTTTCTCCTTTCGTAAGCTTTAGTAGTTGGTATCTTTCAAGGAATTTATCTATTTCTATTTTTCTAAAATATATTCTAATTTTTAATGATTTCAATCCTTAAAAGTTGATAAAATTTATTTTATGGCTCAAAATATGGTCTTAGTGAATGTTCCACGTGCACTTGTTGAGTTTATTCTGATATTGCTAGATTGAATCACCTATAAATGTCAATTACATCAAGTTGGTTGGTAATGCTGTTCAAGTCTTCTTATCTATACAAATTTTCTGTCTACTTAGTCCACCAATCACAGAAAGAGGAGTGCTGAGGTCTCCATAATTATTGACTTGAATATTTCTTCCATAAGTGATAGTATTTTGTTCTTTATGTAAATTGAAGGTCTGTTATGTGATACATATATACACTTACTATTGTGCTTCTTGATAAAATTGTCTCCATTTCTGTCAGATTCGCTATCTTTCTTCAGCCTGAATGATACCCAATGAGCCTGAACTTTAGAGGTTACATCTTTGCCCTCTGCTTTTAGGTTGGTTTTAGCAATGAAAGACACCAGTTAGACATTGGACTGTGGAGGGAAAGAGGTTTGGGTATAGGTTACCTCAGAGATATTGTGGGTTTGTTCCAGACCACCATAGTAAAGCAAATATTATAATAAAGTGAGACACAAATTTTCTGGTTTCTCAGTGCAAATAAAAGTTATGTTTACACTATACTGTAATCTGTTAAATGTACAGTAGCACTAGGTCTAAAAAAGGTACATACCTTAATTAAAAAATAGTTTATTGCTAAAAAATGCTAACCATCATCTAAGCCTTCAGCAAGTCATGATCATTTGCTGGTAGAGGGTCTTTCCTCATTGTTGATGGCTGCTGACTGATCCGGGTGGTGGTTTCTGAAGTTTGGGGCGGCCGTGTCAATTTCTTAAAATAAGACAATGAAGTTTGCCATAGCGAGTGACTCTTTCATGAATGATTCCTTTGTAGCATGTGATGCTGTTTGATAGCCTTGTACCCACAGGAAATCTTTCAAAATTGAAGTCAATCCTCTCAAACCCTGTCACTGCTTTATCAACTAAGTTTATGTAATATTCTAAACCCTTTTTGTCATTTCAACAATTAAGTTCACTGTCTTACATGAGTCCAGTTCGTAGCACCCTAAAACAATTACAAGAGTAACATCAAAGATCACTGGTTATAGATCACTATAATAAATGAAAAGCTTGAAATATTGTGGTAATTACCAAAATGTGACACAGACATGAAGTGAGCAAACACCGTAGGAAATATGGCGTCTATAGACTTCTTGGGCGCAGGGTTGCCACAAACCTTCAATTTGTAAAATACACAGTATCTGGGAAGCACAACAAAGCAAAACACAATAAAATGAAGTCGGCCTGCACTTAATCCTTCCAGCTTCTCCCTGCTGGGTTCAGGTTGGCAGTGTCTACGCTCTTCCATGAAGGCACCATAAGTGGCTATCGGGTAGGTGGTTGTCTCCTACAGCAGTAAGTCTCCCTGGGCCCTGGTAATCCCTTTTCCCTTACCATTTAGGCTTAACGGTAACAATGACTCTCATTAGTTCTGGGTGCCGCTGATATAACAAGTGTTATACTACTAGCTTAAATTATTTACAGAGAAGTCATTTAGTTCTTCCATTCCACTCACTTGGTTCAACAAAATTGATCACGCAACATCAGGTGCTTGAAAAAAGAAAAGGGGACCTATTTGGATGTTTTGAGTAGAGGAAGAAGGAACAACGACTATCTGTTGACTTAGTTCTCCTAAACTCAGTGTCACGGCCCAACATTCTCATATCTAGGCACTATTTCCTAGAAATTGTTGTAGATGACACTATGTGTAATGCTAGAGACGCCACATGGACCATTAATGAGACGTAGTGAACCCCAACAAAGCATCAGGTCTCACAGTACAACAGCTGAGCGTAACAGACAGCATACAACACAGCGGCCCTAGGTCGCAGTTGAAATACAGTTTTTTCCCACCTCATTCCATTTATCAGAAACTATATGGTATTGGTTTGAACAGAGAAAAGTGCTGACAGTTCACTATTTAGGAATTAAACCCAGGAAACTGTATTGTGGAGGATGGGCAATGGGGAATACTCAAATTATAGCAAGACATTTAAATGGAAATTCTAATGTTTTTTCTTGAAACTGAATACAGTCATAAGCTGAAATGTGCTATCTCCGACTCAGACTGAAAAGTCTTCTGAAGAGTAGATGTTAAAAAACACTTTAAAAAGATAAAAATACCCTGCATGGACGCTTTACAAAAGCGCCCAAGTTTAAGCGACTTAAAACTGTCCAGGTATGTTGCAGAGGAAAAAAAAGAGGGGAGAGGAACAGTTTTTATACCGAAAACAAGTACCATCTGACCTACTCAGTGTTTCCATACGTTAGAAAAGCCTCCTTTTTGCACCTGCCTTGCCCACAGTCCATGAACAGGCATCCTCAACCTCAACGAAAGAGCTGCCGGGACTAGCGCGTAAGAGGGGGTGGCGCAGCCTGAGACGCTCGCTTCGGACTCGCTGAGGCAGAGCTCTTTTCTCAAGCCCGGCCTGAGGACAACCCCGGTATCCCTAAGCCTTGCTCACCTCAGGCTCAGTTTCCTTTCTCAGTGAGGCCCCCGCCTTCAGGCCCAAAGTACCAATTAAAACTACAAAAAAAAAAAAAAAAAAAAAAAAAAAGAAGCTTGTCGCTCTTCCGAGCGAACGCGCAGCTGACAGACTCTCGCGAGAACTTGCACAGCGCCGGTGGTTCCCGCGGAGACCTCGCGAGCGGACCTCCGGGGGCGGGCTGCGCCTTAGCCCCGCCCTTCCTGAGCGCGAGCGCGCCTTGGCGGGAATTTCACCTGTGTGGGATTTAGACCCCACCGAGTCGCAGGCTGCGGTCGGAATCTCCGGGGCGGATCTCGGGGACTGAAAGTGTGAGCAGGTACGACATGCAGCTAACCTGGGACGCCCGGGTGCGCAGGACGCCGGCTCCACTCGCCCTGTGGTCGGCGTTCCTATCGCTGCCTTGTGAGGATCTGGCGGGACTTGCCCCGCGGCGGGGTGGAGTAGGGTTTTGCGCCGGTCCCTTCTGATCCCCTACCGTAGTCTGCAAGGGAGCTTACAGTTCCCGACAGTGCCCGGAAACTGGCTGAGAGCGGTTTAGTAACGTAGTGGAGGCCGCAGGTCGAGGCGGGCTCAGGAGTTGAAGTTGGATCTGTCCTGAAAACATTTCTTTCCTCTCCACCCTGTCCTGGGCTGCGGTGTCCGACTAAAGGGGATTTTAAGTTCCTGCTACAGCCAGTCGGGGGTGCATTCGCTCTAAGTTCTGACGGCCTTGATCTCGGGAAGTCGGTAGTGGGGAGAGTTGTTGAAGATTTGGCGTCTCGGGTTTTTCCTTTGTGTGTGTGTGTGGGGGGGGGCGTTTGGGGAACTTTCTTGAGGTCACTTCCAATTTCTCGGCCCGCCCCACCTCCAGGAATCTCATTACAACTTATTTGGAGCCCTTAATGATAATCATAACGAACCCCAAACATTTCAGGACATGAAGTAAACAATGGATAACTGTGCCTCTGCGTCGACATTCCTGACCGACAGCTTGGAGCTGGAGCTGGAGACAGAGTGGTGCAAACCCCCTTGCTTTTCTTGTGATTTTGACCACAGAGGAGGAAAACATTTTTCTGGGGAGTCCTACCTTTCCAGCGGAGCCCTTAAGCGGTAGGTAAAAAATCGAAAACTTTGCTCTAACCTATTCAGATTTGTTACCAGTCTGTTTAGGAATGTTATTTATGATTTCAATCAATTAAACTTTGATGTTCATCAAGCAATGTATTTAAATTGGCTTACTATATCACACGGTTACAAGCTATTCTGTTGGTTTCCTGCTTAGAGCATACCTAAAAGATTTTTGGAAGGTCTTCCTCGTTACCTGATGTTTTCTTACCTCACTGCTGCCTCACGTTTGGGGTAGGGAGCTGGGCACTATTTTACCTTTTACATAAAGTGAATTCTGAGCCACCTGGGCTTTTTGAAATGAGCTAATATTCCAAAACATGAGCTAATATTCTGAAGCTTCTCAGTAATTCTTAAGTAAGACATAAACCTTTTTTGTTGCCCCAGTGCCTTCTAATTCTGCATATTTATGCATATAGAAGTCTTATAGACTTCCTTTTTTTTTTTTTTTCACTTTTCTGATAAATACTCCCATAAGTTCACAGCAACGTTATTCTTCAACGCTCTTGTCTTGAACAGGCGTATATACATAATGCAGTAAAATTCCTATTATTGAAATATCTTGGCAATACCTGCTGAGGCAATTTCAGTCAGAAAGGAAATCATTTTTGTTGATTTTTATAGTTGTACTTTCTTTGAGACCTTAAAAAAAAGTTACTGAACGTGATTATGTCCTTCTTTAGACATTGGCTCAGAATAACTTTCAACTATTCTAAAAATTAAATGTCCCCTTCAAGGGTGCAGTTTTACATCTGAAGACCACTATTGAAGACAGATGAAAGTATGTTCCCTAGACTCCTTTTCAGTTTTTTCCCCCAAGTTATAGTGCTATTTAGTTATACTTTTTAATCCCAATGTAAGATTGAATTCTTAATATAGTCTAACTACAATAGTATAAGGTATCAGACATTTCATGATTTTATAACATTGTTAACATGTCATGTGTAATATGGATTCATATAATGTCAAAAAAGACGTGCTATAGTATGGAATTTAGCATAGTTTTTATGAGATTAAATCAGAGTTTTCATTTCAGACTAATTTTGAATCTTGATCCTTTACCAACTAATTTTGAAGAGGACACAGTGGAAATATTTGGCGTTCAGTGGGTTACTGAAACAGCATTAGTGGATTCATCTAGAGTTCTTTTTCATCTATTCAGGTATGTTTTGGGTTTTTTAAATTACCATTGAGTGTAAATGCTATTCAGTTTTAAGTCACATTGCTAGGTGGTTTCTAATACCAGTATTGCTAAAGCACCTAGTAGGATTGTGCTTGTTGCTCACTTGGTTATCTTATCAGTAACAACAGTTAAGCAACAATGTTTGATGGAGTAATGATTTTGATGAGTTGTTTTTTAGTGATTTTCAGAATTTTTATCCTTCTGTATTTGACATCATGCATTGAAGACAAATATTTAAGGCTTTGAACTATACCATAATTTTGGAAGAAAAATAAAATACTTTTATTACTTAATAGCCATAGTTTTTCAATAATCTTTAGAGAATGAACTCAGACTTCCCAAATCTATTTTTTTACTGTGTAATAGAAATGTGATTAATTAACTTGGACAATATTTTTAAAATTTTAATGAAAATTTTCAAATGTACACAAATATAGAGAGAATAGTGTGATAATGCCCCTCAGTTACAATAAACATCAAGGTTTTATTACATTTCCTTCATCTCTCCCTTTCCCTCTATTTTTGGCCTTTTCTTTTTTGGCTTACATGTTTTTAAGCAAATTCCAGGCATCATGTCATCTCACCCTTAAATGCTTCAATATACATTTCTTAAAAATATGAACTTTTTTTAACATAAACATTATCTTATCACAATTAATGAGATTGGGATAATTTTTCATTATTATTTAAAATCCAGTCCTAATTCAGATTTTAGATTTTGAAATGGAATTGTTTATCAAAGGCAAATTAATTTTTATCCCTGAATCCATTAAGAATGTATACATGATAGTTCTAAAATTTATATGGAACCACAAAAGATCCAAAATAGCCAAAACAATCTTGCAAAAGAAGAACAAAGCTGGAGACATCACACTTTCTGATTTCAAACTATATTACAAAGGTATAATAAATAAAATAGTATGTTATTGTCACACAAACACATAGATGAATGGAATAGAATTGAGAGCCCAGAAATAAACCCACAGATATATGGACAATTAATTTACAAGCAAAGGAGCAAAGAACATAAAATGGAGAAAGCACAATCTCTTTAATAAATGGTGTTGGTAAAACTGGCAGCTACATGTAAAAGAATGAAACTAGACCACCATCTTATAGCATACACAAAAATTAACTGAAAATGGATTAAAGATTTGAATATAAGACCTGAAACCATATAACTTCTAGAAGAAACTATAGGCAGTAACCTCATTGACATCAGTCTTAGCCAAGTTTTTGTGGCTCTGACTCCAAAGGCAAGGGAAACAAGCAAAAATAAGTGGGACTACATCAAACTAAAAAGCTTCTTGCAGCAGAAGAAACCATCATCACAATGAAAAGGCAACCTAGTGGATGGAGAAGATATTTGAAAATCATATATTTGGTTACTACGTAAGGGGTTGCTATCCAGAATATATGAAGAATTCATACAGCTCTACAACAACAACAAAAATCCGATTAAAAAATGGGCAGGGGGTCTGAAGAGATGTTTTTGCAAGGAAGACTTGCAGATGGCCAAGAGGCACATGAAAAGATGTTCGACATGACTAATTATTAAAGGAATGCAAATCAAAACTACAGTGAGATATCACCTCCCACCTATTAGGATGGTTGTTGTCAAAAAGACAACAAATGTTGGAGAAGATGTGGAGAAAAGAAACCCTTCTGCACTCTTGTTGGGAATGTAAATTGGTGTAGCCACTATGGAAAACAATATGGAGATTCCTCAAAAAACTAAGAATAGAACTACCATACCCAGCTGTTCCACTTCTGGGTATTTATTCAAAGGACATAAAAACACTAATTTGAAAAGATATATTCACCCCTCTGTTCATTGCAGCATTATTTACAATAGTCAGGATATGGAAAAAACCTGTGTCCTTCGATGGATGAAGGGATAAAGAAATTTGGTGTGTGTACACACAATGGAATACTACTCAGCCTTAAAAAATGAAATCCTGTCATTTACAACAACATGGATGGACTGTGAGGGTAATATACTTAGTGACATAAGCCAGACAAAGAAAAATACTGTATGATTTACATGGAAACTAAATAATGCAAATGAACAAACAAAATAAAACAGAGTACAGATTAATGGTTGCCAGAGAGGAAGGGGTTTAGGAGGTGGGTAAAAACGGTGAAGGAGTCAAGTGTATGGTGATGGATAGTAATTAGACTTGTAATTATGTTGTAGTTTACACAGATGTCGAATTATAATGCTGTATACTTGAAACTTACACAACTTTTAGTAAAGAATGTATACATGGTACATTTAAATGAAAATGGAAAGTTGGAGGGATTTCTCCTCTTACCCTCATCCCATGGGACCTGTGCTATAATATGGGTTTTATTGGGAAAACAGGCTGAGTGAGTGGTTCTCTGTAATCCTGAACATTACTGAATGAGTTGTCTTATTCAGGACACAGGTTATGAATATGAGTCAGTCTTTAAGGAGTTGAAAGGTAACTAGGGAGAATGGCAAGAGAAGATGATTCTGAGAAATTAAAGGAGAACATCATAAAAGTTTCCCTGATAACTCTAGTCTACTTTACCCTTCCTTTTCAGAACTCCTATTGTCTAATTGATATAGTATAACATTTCATTATATAACTGTTAACTTAGGGTGTTTTATGTAACTATTTTAAACTTATTGAAGATACAAATAGTATCTTGATAGTGAAATCTATGATATTTTATATAATTTTTGAGATAAATACAGCTTTTAGGAGATATTTTTGGGCTGTCAGACAAAGGTGTGTTTTATCTTCTCTCAAAGTCCTCACTACCCGAGGCTGACACTGATAAACATTCATGATGTATTATTAAACATTTTTCACAAATGAGAGGCATTGAAGCTGTGTAATAGGTTTGGAAACACTATCCATGTAATTGTTACATCTTTTAAACTGTTCTAAAACTAATTCTCACCATATATTTTTAAATTAGGCAACAGCTATACAACTTGGAAACCTTATTACAGGCCAACTGTGATTTTGGTAAGTTCTAAGTATGTTTAATGGTAAAAAGGAATAGTTCTCCATTACATTAAATTGCACGTGGGTCTATGGCTTGTCATTGGAATATCATTATAATATGGAGCAAGTGTTAGTTTGGAAGTTCAGGATACAGTGTATTTAGTGTTCAGAAAAAGTATGACACTTAAATTTTGTTGTAGATGAGAATTATAGTACTTTTCCAAATCTGTAAGTAAAATCAACTTAAGGCTAAACTTCTCTTTAGTGAAGTAGTAACTTGCTTTGGGGATGGGGAGTGGGATGGAGAACTTAGAAAGTGCCAGACCTCCTGCTGTTTTCTTGCTCTTTTCTGCTTTCATTTTTTGTTTGTTTTTGGCATTTAGTGGACTATCGATTTTGGAGGGAATTGGTATAGTTAAGATAGTGAAGAGAATTGAAGGGCAGTGCATTTTAGTGCAGGATAGCTTCTCCTTTCTATCAATTTTGGTATAGTATTTAGAATCATGACTGATTAGCCTAGGTTCCAATCTTAGCTAATTGTGGATCTCACACCGGGTAATAGTTCCCACTTCATTGAGTTCTTATGAGGATAATGCGTGTTAGGTGCTTAGCCCTTGTGTCTGTTATTAGTGATGCCTAGCAACCACAGATCACCTGGAACAAACCTTTGGTCAAAGGGCTTAGTAGCTCAGAAAGCAAGGGAGAAACAGACATCCTGAGGGACAGTTGAGGCTTCTCAGTAAGAGGAAGTAGGGAGGGGCTTGTGACAGGATATGGGCCCGTGCAGGCTGATTTTGGGTAGAGTTTAAGGGTGCTAGGGCTTTATTCTGGATTTCATGCTGTTAATAAGCAGAGGCAATTTAATGACTGAGTGTGTAATTCATACTGGGAAGGTGGGACAAACAGGGAGGTGTGGGAGGGTTCTATTTAGTAAAGAAGCAAGAGTCATATTAGCTGAAAGAAGGGGATATTCTGTTTTTGCATTTTGTTTGTTTTTGTGTGGTTGTGTAGTGCCTTGTTTCTGTGTCAGGCATGATTACAGAGAGGTTTTGTTTTTTTCTTGCTTCACCATAATCATGGAGTGACCTTGTGTGGTTATTTTTGATACTGTATAACAACTGTTTAATTTCAGTGGGGAACATCATGGCCTAATTGTTAGCTGTTAGCTGTCAGGGCTATTTTATTTCTTTTGTTTTCTCAGTTTGTGCTTGGTAAATGTTGAATATTACTGTTTCATTCTCACATGAGTTCCTGCTTCATGCCAGGTAGTGTGTAAGGTGGTGACGAATGAAAGAGGAAAAATATCCTGCTTGAGGAGTTTGCAGTTAGTTGAGTAGGAGAGAGAAACAAGCAGACATAGTTCAGCTTGGTAAATGGAAAAGTGTAGTAATAGAGGCATGTACAAGCTGCTGAGGGAGCCAAGGGCTTCATCTGTTTATGTGCCCATCTCTGAGTGATGCCAGATCTGGCTCTTCAAGGATGAGGAGGAATTAGCTAGGCAAAAGATTTTGGAGTTTTGTGGGGTAGGAAAAGTTCCAAGTAGAAACAGCTGTATAGACAAAGGCATTGAGTACGTAAAAACATAAAAAGTTCAGGGAGCAGGGAGTAAGTAGTAATTATGTATGGTTGGAACAGAGTGCATATGAGAGTGATGAATTTTTAGAAGGTATGAAATCATAGCTGTCTTTGTAAAACCACACTAGAGTAAGAATTTTATTTGGAACCCCTGGGGCGCCTTTACAAGGTTGTAGTGGGAACAGCAAAAATACCTTTACTATATAGATAATTAAATTGGGTTCATGGAAGGTATTTGTTATGTAAGATTATTCCTTGAAAAGCACTTACCGACCTCAAATCACTGCAGTGGACTATTTGTTGAAATGGTTACTTGACATTTTGGTTGGTTTTGTGGCTTAAAAAAAAACTTTC
This sequence comes from Camelus ferus, assembly GCF_009834535.1. Taxonomy (NCBI): domain Eukaryota; kingdom Metazoa; phylum Chordata; class Mammalia; order Artiodactyla; family Camelidae; genus Camelus; species Camelus ferus. Next base: position 3,571,076 of record NC_045703.1, read on the forward strand.
AGTGACAGATTTGTTGGGCAGGTTAGCAGTATTAAAGATTATCCCAAAGTCAGCTTACTCTTGCCGTGCAGCTGTGTCGGGGCTTTGTTAATAAACTCAGGTGGTTAGCCTTGGCCTTCAGCCCAACCCTCCCCCCCGCCCCCCCACCGAAAGCTCTTGTGTAGGGTCCCTTACTGAAGTACATATGGTTCTTGTTCTCCTGTTGATTATACTCCTCGGATTGTCTTCCTGTTGAGGCAGAATAACATACATAATATAATGTTACTTTTTTATTGATACCTGTTCTTAAATATAGTTGTTGATGGTACCCCTTTTTCAGATCTTGTGGGGTTTTTTTTGTCTCTAGACATTGCATTTGGATTTTTTTTTATCTTCTGTTTCTGTTCTTACGCTTTTTAAAATCTATCTTGAATATATGTATAACTACTTTTTTTTAATTTTATGTTTTATTGAAGTGTAGTCGATTTACAATGTTAGTTTTAGGTGCACAGCAAAGTGATTCAGTATATAACCGCTGTTTTTAACTTTGTTGACTCCAGAGGCTTTCATCACTGTCATTTCTGGGCCTTTTTGTATTGATTGATTTTCCTCCTAGTTCTGTGATATGTTTTTCTGCTTCTTTGAACATCTAGTAATTTTTCTATTGTGTGATGGGCATTGTAGATTTTACATTGCTGCTCTCTGAATTTTCTTGTATTACTAATACTGGTGTTGAATTTTGTTCTGGCTAACTGCTGAGTACTTGTAATTCATTGGATCTTCTTGAGGCTTGTAAATTTTCTTAGGACGTCTAAAAAGTAGCCTTTAGTGTAACATTAATTTACCTGTAGTAAGGCTTTTGAGGATTATTTTTGGAGTATTACTTTTTTTTTTTCTTTCATTCTTGCTAATGGGAACTTGAACCGTTCCCTGGCTTGAATAAGCTTTGCAGGGAATCGTTTTCTTTTTCCTTTTTTTGGGGGGGGGGTCGTTTTCTGGTGTTTTTCTCTAGGCTACAGATCAGTCCTTAGCTAAAGACTCAAAACGGACCCTCTGTACCCTCCAGGGCTCTTTTTTTGTGTAGCTTTTTTTCTTCTTTGGTACTTTTGCCCTCCAAATTTAGACTGCCCTAAACTCTGATCTCATTTCTCCTCAACTGAGTGACTTGGGCTCTGTTTGAATTCTCTAACCCTGTGCTGCAGCCTAGAAACTGTCTCTAGATGGAAACCTGATGCACTCTTAGGACTTACCTTCTCTCTAGGATAACAGTCTTGCATTGCCTTTGTCTAGTGCCTGAGAACTGTTTTATGTTTTTGGTTTGATTTTTTTTGTTGTTGTTTGTTGGCTTGTTTTGTTTTTGGTTATCTAGTTTAAGATGGGAGATAGTTAAAACTGATTCTTTTAATTCCATCTTTGCTGGATGCAGCAGTTGTTCTTAAGAGTACTGACTTTATGGGCTAAGAATTGTCACTGCGGGATCATTTGACTTTTATAAGGGAAATGTAATTAAGCTGTTAAAAGTATACTGCACTGTTTTGTGTATGTTTGATATGTAGATAATTGTGCAATATCTTTACATTTGGGCTCCTGTTGGTTTTGCCAAAATAGTGTCCATGTTTGCTCATTTGAGCACAAATTTAGAAATAAGTTTTGCTTTATGTTTCATATAGATGATAGTTTGTTGCTTATAATTCTCAGCATGTTTTCTCTGCCTTTGTTTTCTGGTTGACTCATTATCCCTATAGTGGTTATCTGTGTTTTATACATAGTAACCACCTGATAATTTTTGCTGGTGTAACTGTTGATGTGAGGGAAGGATAGCATGGGTTGAGGTTGAGAGATAGGTAGGAATAAGTCATTCAGGGCCTTATAAGTCATTATAAGGAGTTTTGACTTCATTCTAAATACAGTAGATGGCCTTTCATGCGTTTTGGTTTAGGAGTTACAGGAATTGATAAACATTTAAAGCAGATTTTGTACTTAGATTATAGAGGGGCAAAGGAGGATGTGAGAAGACCTGGTAAGAATCCTGTTGCAGTAATTCAGAAGATCATAGGGAAAATGGATTGGTTGAAAGTGTATTTTGGTCATAAAGTTAATGGGAATCTGATGGATTAGATAAGAGTTTGAAGGAAAGAAAGTCAAGAATGACATATAGGCAACTGTTGACACCATGTGATGAGTGGAGAAAACATGGGCAGCATGAACTGGTTTTGGAAGACGTCTGCACTGTCTGAGTAATCCGAGGATAGATATCAGGCAGTTTGACTTGCAAGGTCTGGAGTATAAAGGAGAGGCCTGGAATGTAGGTTAACCTTTGGAGTTGTTTCATTTATAAATAAAGGAACTGATGAGATCATACATGTAGGAAGAGAAGTACAGAGGGATACTCGAGCTGAGCCCTAGGAGCCCCATTATTAGTAGTAGAACTGAGGAGGAGGGGCCAGTAATGGAAAGGCAAGAGAAAGGACACTTGAGGAAGAAAGAAGACTGACAGCACGTGGCATCCATGAAGGCAGGTGAGCGAATGCTGCTACAAGGGCAGGTTAATTGAGGACAGGTCGTGTCCCTTAGATTGGACCACATGAGTTTCACTGGTAACCTTAATAAGAGTAGTTTTTGTGGGCATGCTAAGAACCATGTAGCAATCAGTGGGGAAAAAAAGATAGAGAATTGCTGCTTATATGGGCTTATAGAATTTTTTTGTCACTGCCCACTGATTATTTAAGCAATGATTATCATCTCTTTTGGTTTTAGGGAAGATATCAACCCTACATTGCAAAGCAGACAATATTAGACAGCAGTGTATAAGATTTCTTCATTATGTTAAAGTCTTCATCTTCAGGTAGGATATCAGGTGAATATTATGATTAATGCATGAATTCCTGGGTGCATATTTATCCAGACTCTGGTTGCTTATTGTATCTAATCATTTTTTAGGTCCCTGAAAGTACACAATGCTGAAACTCATGTTCCTGTTCATCCCTACAAGGCTTTGGAGGCACAACTTCCCTCCGTGTTGATTGATGAGCTTCATGGATTACTCTTGTATATAGGACACCTATCAGAACTTCCCACTATAAACACAGGAGCGTTTGTAAATCAAAATCATACTAAGGTTTGACTTGTTTCGTTCAATTTTTAAATTATCAGGGTTTTTTCCTTCTCGTAAGGAATATCCATTTAAGAATGAAGGAAATTAGTCAACAGTGTAGTTCATGGACCAGGCTACCTGAGTTGAAATTCTGGCTCCTCCTTTTATTAATTTTGTGTCATTGGGCAAGTAACACCTCTTGCTTTAGTCTTTCCATCTGTATAATTGGTATAGCCTCCTTGAGTTACTGGGAGAATTAAGTAAATTAAAATGCATAAAGTGCTTAGCACACTGTTTACACTGAATCAATGATAGCTTTTTTTCATTCCATTTTATAACTGCAAATATTTAAAAGTTGCAAAGCAAATAAAATACCTTTATTTTCTAAAATTTATATTATCTTTCCTATTGATAAAGTTTTGGACAAATCCTAGTTAATACTGTAGTAAGATTCAAGATCACCTTTAAAGTTACGCTTTCAAAACCACATCTTTATGTCTATTCTGACTTTTGAGATCTTTTTTTGGAATATGATTAGGATTGTTTTGACTATGTCCTTTATTTTTCTGCCTGTGATAATCAATCTCTCTGAAGTTTGGTTTTTAAAAAATTTGTATTGTTAGCATGACCCAGTCTGTGGATGTAATTAACCAATTCTCCATAGATAAATGTGAGTTTATGTGAATGGCAATTTATAATTCCCCATGGGATCCCCTAAACTCTCATCTTTACCATTCTATTTGACTTTACCAATTTGAAGAACATTCAGTTTTTAGGAATGGGTTTTTGCCCAAATAAGCTACAATCAAATGTTTATATATTTCTCTGAAGTTTAACAATGATTTAGAAAAACTGACTCTTCTTATCAGGGATCAATATATGTAAACATAAAAGTAACTAGAGTTCCAACTGAATTCTAATCTAATCCATAGAAACCAAATAGGCATTTGCTTTTAATCATGTCAATTAATAAAGATTCATGGGTAGATTGTGGGGGAGGGATGTTTTTCCTTTGTTTTAGTTTCTATAAATTGAACTGGTTTTTATTTTCTGAATATCCATCAAATGCCTAAGAAAATAAAAATTAACAATTTATCTAGCAGCAGAAATAAAAAATGTGTGCAAGTGTCCTCAAACTAGATTTTGCTTTTCATAGGCTTTTGAATTGGGCAGACTTGAAAAGACAGGTTATTTGAAGATCAGAAGACTGAATTTTTAAAGTAGGGGAATGGAATCTTCAACACATAAACAAAAAAAATCATACACTAAAATACTATTCTTTTCTCAAACAACAGCAAAAAAAAAAAAGCTTACAAAATAAAAAGCATCTTTCAAGACCATGTATTTCTTACATTTTATCAATCTCATAAAAGGTAATGAATGCCTTAATTGGTATTTTCAGCTGAACATCTGTTATTCTTTTTTAGGAATTTTAAAAATTTGAGAAATTATTTGTTGAATATTATGTATGACAAATATTTTCAGTAATTTATCTTTTTTCCAGCACTTAAGCTTACTTGCTAGGTAGATAGCTGTTTTAATTTTTTTATATAGTTATATTTGTCAACTTTTTCTTTGGTATCATCCCTATGCTGCTGTAAAAAAATTTTTTTTAACATTTATGTCTAATTTCTCTCTTTAAAAAATACACTGTGAGGTAGGAAATCTAACTTTAGTTTCTTGCAAATGAATAAGTTCTTAATCCTGTCTCTTATAGAAAGACCTGCACTTTCCCCACTGATTTGAGATACCATGTTTATCCATTTCTCTTTTCCCTATTTTTCCTATTTATTTATTATCTATTCCTGAGCCAGTACTGCTTTATTAGTGTTGGTGTTTTGTTTGCATATTTGATAAGGCAAGTCCCTCCATCATTCTTCCTGGTTGTCTTAATAGAAAATGTATGTTATATTTTTATAGTGGTACGAAATCATAACTGGAGAAAGTTTATTGATAACCTACTACAGCACAGTAGTTAAGAGCACTGGCTTTTGGATCAGATAGAATTAGGTTTGCATTCTAAGGCACAAATTGAGGGGTAAGTTTCTTCACTGCTTTTAACTTTAGTTTCTTAATGAGCACAACAGTAGTGTCTAAATGAGAGTCTGAAAGTTCTCCTGTTAAAATATATCGGTGTTCTTGGGTATTCATTACATTTGGAAACACATATCTCCCAACTAAAGTCTAAAACAAAGTTATGAAAATAAGTGTTTTAAAATTTATTGCCTTGCATCTGTAGTAACATCTCATTTGACTGGTAGGGACCTTTACTACACAAGTCTATTCAGCAGCCCCAAGGCTGGTCTGTCTTAAACAACATCAGATAAAAGTGTATCCTGCTTTCAGAGATCTCCAGTGGAAGAATCCCATAGTGAACAAGGTAGAGGTTTCCCTTGAGCTTTTGGAGGATGGGTACGTTAACTTGTGCTTATGGAGGAGTGTTGTGACATGCTATGGAATACCTAATAAAGTATTATGAATTCTCAGTCACAGTTGATATTGTCATTCACAGCTTTTCCCACCATCATGGCATTTATTACATCTCCACTTAGATATCCATTGGCTGGTGCTGGAAATTCTTCACATGCTTGGTGAAAAATTGAGTAAGTTTATGGATTTCTGATTTATGTCCTTTTTTAATCTAACATTTATATTTTTGTAAATCACACAAGTAATGAGTGCTTCCTGACTTTTTTTTTTAATCAAATAGTAACCAAAGTAAAAAGTGAAGGTCTTTTTTTTTTTCCAGAGGTAACTACCGGGAACAGCTTAGCCATTTATCCATCCGTATTTACTTATTATCTATTAGCATACATATATAGAAACTCACAGGTAGAATTTTTTGTTTTGTTTCTAACCACAAATTGTATCATCATATTGTTCTGTGTAGTGTTTCTTTTAACATTTTTTTAGGGATCTGTTCACGTTAGTACATATAGTTTTACTTGATTTATTTAAGGGCTATATGTTATGGACTTATCATAATTTATTTAGCCAAGTCTATTTTTTAATATTTCAGTTATTTCTGGGGTTTCTTGATATTACAAATAATATTTCACCGAACATCCTTGTGCATATACACATCTTTGAATATTTGTACAAGTTATTCTGTAGCATAGAATATTCTTAGAATTGAAGTGGCACATTGCACTTTTAATAATTGTATTTGATGCTCTAGTGCTGTATAGTAAGTTTCCCCATTTTATATACACTATTGAGTGTGCCTTTACCTCATACTCTAGCCAGTAATGGATATTTATTTATTTGTTTTCGCCAATACATGAAAAATGATATTGAATCGATTTTTGCGATTTCCTGATTACCAGTGAAGTTGAACATCTTTACTTAATTTTATTGTTTTTTATATTTGCTCTGTTAATTACTTATTCATTATCTTTTGCAAAATATGTGTTGTATTATCTTTCGTCTCATTATCTTTCCTGTTTTTCTTTAATTAATTAGTAGTAGTTTGTATGTATTATGGATAGTAATGTTTTATTTCACATGTTGCCTATTTCTTGGCCTTGTTCTTTGGCATCTTCAGATTCCGTTATCAGTTTAGCAGTATTCTCTAAATATTATTTAGTTGTAAATTATTAATTATTTAGGTTATAAAGACATTCTTTACCTCAACACCTGCTTTTCAATGAATTAATAAATACAAAAATACACATACATATATATGTGTATGTGTGTGTACTCATATACATAGACGCGAATATACAAAGCTATGTATACAGAAATATATCATTTCCTCTCTCATGTGGACTCTGTATTTCAAATAATATTTTCTTAGAGCAAAACTAAGGTGGACTTACTCTAATACAAGTACAGATTTTGGTATCTGTTACTTTGGTTTGCTGTATTTCATGCCCACAAAACAATTGTGCATGGTTTATCAGTATTTTTTGGAATAATAATGTTTTAAAGTCTTTATTTGTTAGAAATCTAGGTAGAGATTTTCTTGTGTTTCCTCTTTTATTTTTGTTTCTCTTAAGTGTTGTTGCACTGTTGCTTTTCAGATGGCCTTATTAAGAAAAGAGAATCTGATAAATGGTACTTGGGAGGATTGAAACTTTTTAGGTGATGTCTATCAGTGCTCATATATGAAAGGAATTGTCTTCAAATTTAACTTTTATTTGCAGAAAATTTGCTTTTAACTGTGTTGCAGTTTTGTTATTTAAAGGTGTACAGTCACTTTCCTTCTGGATTGGTAAGGTCTGCTGTACTTTTAAATACGATTTATTTTTTCATTCCATTTTTAGAACAAGTTGTATATGGTCAACAGTTTATGAATCTGGCAGGTGACAATTTAACCAATGTCAGCGTATTTGAAGAACACTGTGAAAATCTTCTTTGTGATTTAATAAGCCTGTCTCTCAACAGGTATGACAAGGTAATGCTTTAAGAGTTTATTTGCATTTTTGGTACTTAATGGCAATAGTCAATACTTAGAGCATGTGGTATAATCTGTAAGAATTTAATCTAAAATGGTTTACTTGTTAATTCTTCTAACTTTATATTTACTATTTGGGAGTTAGATGGGAAAAGTATTTGAGTTAAACATTTAAAACAGGCCAAAATTAGTGTTTTTGAACTGTTTTTTTCCAAAAATAGCTTTTCCATCTTGTCAAAAGTAAATAAAAACAGAATATTTATGATAATGATTGTAAATTTAACTACTGTTCAAATAGGAAAAACTAGCCACTTAATAATCTATTGTTTGTTGTTATAAAATAAATGAGTACTTAAATAAAGTAGTTGACAAATTTAAAGAGGTTTTGTTTGCTTATTTTCATAAAGGGTCTAGAGGCCTGGGGGAAATACGTGTTTTTACTAAATTGCTTATCATAGAGTGTTTAATGCAAATAGTGATTAAAAAATGCTACTATATACATTTATTTTCAAGCAATGGAAATCTGTCAATTATCATCACTTATTTCAGATTACAAGCATAAACCTTACCTATGAGGAATTGGGATTTATAACTTTTTAAAATTTAGATTGTGTTTTATATATTTTTATTAATATCTTTTAAATCTAGTCTGTATATTACAATTAATATAATTAGTAGGTTAACCAGATATGATATAGTAATATCTTAATGGTTGTTTTTTACTATGTATTATGTTAGAAAAAATATATGTAATATGTGAAATAATGAATGTGTTATAAGTTGCAGAAGTCTAGCTGTACTTGCAAATACAGTACATATTCTCTATATTATTTAGGGCCATTGAGGATATATTTGTTACAAAAATGTTAAAGTTGCCTAACCTTTATAAATTTCTAGTAATTATATTTATTCATACTTACATCTGCATTACAATGAATCAAAATTTATTTTCTAATCATTTCTTACAAGTCTTTGTATTTGGCTGATGGATTCAATCAAGGTTTGGAAACCATGGCCCTGATGCCAAACTAGGACGCTACCTATATAGAAATAAAATTTTACTGTGACACACCCTCCTTTTTTATCCAGTGCCTGTGACTGATGTTGCACAGTGGCAGAATTGAATAGTTGTGACAAAGACTGTTTTACCAATAAAGCCTCGAATGTTTATTGTTTAGCTTTTTACAGAAAAATTTTGCTGACCATTGGACTAGATGATTAAGGCAGAGGGTTTTTTTTTTTAAGTTGAAAATAAAATTCATTCTATACTTTAGTTTTTAAAATGGGAATTTATTTTCAAAAGTAATGAAATGGTACATTTTTTGTAAACAGTTTTATGTAATGGAACATAAAATTTAAGTCATCTAAGTCATTCTTTTAAAACATTTGGGGGGATATGTGGTATGTAAAATTCTGCTCTCTTGTAACTCTTTTTGCTTCTTTCCTGCAGGTTAGACCTTCTGAAGCATTAATGAGTCACCATTGCCCATGTCCATGCATTAAAGAATTATGGGTTCTACTCATTCATCTTCTTGACCACAGAAGTAAATGGTCTCTCTCAGAAGTAAGTTGTAAAATTTATGTTATTGTTACTAATGCTTGCATTGAATTTATGCAGTGGTTTTGGCAAAGAAAAATCTTAAAAGTTCCTTCTTTATAGTAAGACAACCACTACTCCCAAACAGAGCATTAATTGAGTACTAAACCTCTATTATATATTTAATCCTAAATTGGTAGTATAAAGCATTTAGGAGAAATACAAAATTTAACTTTTATTTTCTCAAGTTATTTTTTTGTTCTGTTAAGAATCTTTTAAACTAAAATACTTAAAAACTCTCTAGTAATCCAGGAAACATTTTAGTCAGGAAATGAGGCAGATTTAGACTTGGGGAGAAATGAAACCTAGGTTTCTAGTAATCAATTTTACAGTGTCTTATTTCAAGAAGAGAGAAAGAAAAGCACAAAGGGGAAGGTGGGAAATTTTCTTTCACCTCATTTGGAATCAAGTCTTCAAGTTAGGGATTTATTTTATTTCAAGTGCTGTGAATTAGTGAAAAAAGAGAAATATCCATAGACAGAAGTAAACACAAACAATTCATTATGAAATGATACTTAAAATGATTTATGTTATTGAAAAAGTACTTTAGATTTTTTCATAGGTTTTTGACTTTCCCAATTTCTACACTTTGGGGATAGTAACTATTTTTGAAGGTTTATAGCATTATATTTATTTTGTGTTATTATTAGTAAATTTACTAGGTATAAGTAAAATAAATTTACTACATATAAATTTAAGTTTTTATCTATTATTGAATAAGAAAAAAATTTTTTACTGACATTTTAGTTTGTCAGTAGAGTTCAGCTTTCTACAGTGAGATTTAAATGTTACAAAGTCTCAGCAATTTTTTTCCTTTGATTATCTGCCAGGTTATTTTATTTCACTTATGTGGTAAACATCAGTTTTACCATTTTTTGCAAAGCTAATCTTTATTTTATGAGAATTCTACTTTTTTTTTTAATATTTGTTCTTACTTTATATATGTCAGACTTGGAAGTATAAACCACATATTGTTAGTGAAAGCATATTCATACTTGTTGCCATGAGTCTTTTCCTGGATTTTAAACAGAAAAATAGGCATAATTTAAAATATTATACTGTAGAAATTTGCATTTTTATTTTTAAAAATATACATTTTAACCTAAATGACTGTTATGTTCTTTCTTTTGTATAGTTACCAGACTTACTGTCTTAAAACAATGAAACTCTGAAGTCATTTCATTTTTTTAATACAACTGAAATAAGTTACATTATTCAAAGATTTTGAAAGTTATTTTATTTTGAAAGTTAAATTGGAAGTTTCCCTTCCTACCAGTAAGATAGTTTGACCTTCCTTCTAAAAAAATAATGTAATATAATCGTGCTCAATATCATATAAGCGTTTTAAATGTGTTAGTATACTTATTGAAAGTAAGAGATACTGAGGCCAAATACTAAATGTTTAAAGGGAGAGCTCAGGTTAGCTGAACACAGAAACTTAGAGACAGTTGCCGAATTGTATAAGCCTGAACATTAGCTTTCAATTTGTTATAAGACACAGGAATAGAAGACAATGCTCAGAGATGACTCAAGTTGGTAACCTGATATACACAAACTACCCGTAAGTCTGGGCCCTCAACAGAATGAACTGGAAACTCAAGTAAATTTGTAAGGAAAATTGCCTGTCTTTAGCTTTGTTGCTTTGCAGTTTAAAATGGCTTCAGTGTGTTTGTTACTATAAGCCAGCACTCGTGCAGGTTTATACTGTGAATTCATGTTGCCTAGATTGTACTAAAAATTTCAAGCCAATGACTTCTAAGTAGACAATGCATGGACACTTAAACCCATATCTTCCCATGTAACCTCCCCCAAAGTATAGAATAGCAAGAACAAATAAAACTGCACCAAAAACCATGTCGATAGCATAACTGCAGCATAGGAATGTTCAAAGCTGTAAATTAAAAGTAAAAACCACCACAGCTCTACCATACAGCAACTACTCACAGGAAAGAAGAAGAGAGCTAGCAGTGGCCATAAAATTGGTCTACAGCCATTGCAAGAATGTGAAAAATACTGGAAAGTTTTCTTATAGATCAAAAGGATAGGAACATAAAAATGTGTGCATGGAGGAAGCAGTCTCTGAAGGTAGAGCTTCTGGAGAGTAAGAAGTCAAAAAGGGAGTGGTTTCCCCTTGGTAATTAGGTGGTGAAGGGGACAGGAAGTAAAAGCAAAAAATGTTGAATCTTGTAAAAAGAAAAGAAAAAAAATGAAGGAATTCATACCCACTCTCCCACTACCACCACAAGAAAGAAAGGAAGGACGGAAGAGAAGGAAGGGAGGAAGGAAGGAAATGGGACTTCAATATTTTGGCAAAAGGAGGCTTCACTGAACTAGGAATCTTTTAAAGTAGTCCAAATTTACAAAATGAAAAGAAGGAAACTAAGCAAGTCTTTATAAAGTAACTACAAGAAAATGGAATTGATATACTTTAGCTGACGACACCCTCTGCCCTAGAAACAACTATAAAGCCGAAGAAAATTGTAAGACAGCACTCCCAACTAATTAAATTGACAAGCATTCTAGCATTTGTGGCTGAAAAACTAACAAACAAACAAACAAAAAACACCTAGAATGAGATATTCAGATGTTAAAATAAATAGACCAAAAGCTAGGAATGAATGGAAAGAGTAACCTGAATGCAGGAGAGAAATGGAAGAAACAATCATTTTAGAATTGAGTAAATTACAAGGTGCCCAAGGAAAATTGACTTAAATGAAACTTTAATAAGGGGCATGGAAGAAAGGCAGAAAAACAACCAAGGGAATAAAAATGAGATAAAAGTATGTAAAGGGTTAGAGAGAAAGTGGTTATAATGAAAGGGAAAGAGGAAATAGCCGTATGTTTAAATGAAGTCCCTAAAAAAACCCTGAAAAGAATGGAATACAGCTAACATTCTGAACTATTAACCAAAAAAACACTCCAGAAATAAGGCCTAAATCTACATATTGGGAAGGCCTACTGGTCTACTGGTTAGTGAAAAATTAATACCAAACAGTCCATCCTGAGATATATCATTCTGAAACTATTTTGCTGCAGACATACATAAAGCATCTTCAAGTCTTCTAGGCAAAAAGACTAAATTCTTAGAAGAGCAAAATAATTTTACCTGCACTAGACTTCTTAAGAACAACATAAAAACAAGGCAACAATGGAGCATTTAAAAAGACTCAAAAACCCTTCCTCTTTGTGAGGACATAGCCCGGAGTCTGTGACCCAGAAAAGGTCCCTCACCCGACCATGCTGATACCCTGATCTCAGACTTCCATCCCCTAGAACTGATGAACAACCATTATGGCACAGTAGAACAAGCCCTCAGCTTAGAGAAAAGCAATTTAGTCCCACCTTTTACTCTGTAGAAATTAATATGATCTCTAACTGTTAGATATACTCCCTTGATAGAAAGCTCAAGACTAAGAAAAAGTGACTAAACCAAAAGGAAACAAAACAACAACAAAAAAGTCCCTTCTCAAACAAGAAAGAAGCAAGTTAAAAGTTACTCTTTGTACTGACTGACTGATATACAATGGCTTTAGGGACCAAGATGGACTTGGATAAGCTGAGAAAGAAAACAGGAAAAGCAATGGAAAGATTCAGGAGGAACAGGGAAGCTTTCCATTTCATTCATCCAGGAGTTAATGATGTTGCAGACGATGTGATTATTCCATGCATACTGACAGTGAGCTAAGCTCTGTAGAACCTATTCTTAGGAGCTTTCCAGACTGCTGAAAGCAGAGATTTTTTTTTTCTCTTATGTAAGTATTTTAAAAATTTATAATGTGACAGCACTGATTTCTACAATGCATTCAGTTTCTTTTTTCAAAAAAGAAGAAATTATGTGTGTCTGGCAGAGCAAGCTAATATTCTTCCAGAAAGAAGTATTGACTCTAATCATCTCACGAAAGATTAGCCAATTTTGTAATCTTTTTAAAAAACCTACTTTTGGCTGTTTTGATCTTTCATTGATTTGCTCATCTTTGCTGTTTTCAACTTCATAAAGTTGTTTTACTTACTACCTTTTACTTTCTTTGGGTTTATTACACAGGAATTTTTTTCCCTAGCTTCTTGTAATGAATTCTTACTCATTAATTTTCAACTTCTTTTTCTCTAACATTTGTGTATAAGGTTACATGTTTTCCTCTGTGTCTTTAGCTATAGTCCCAAAGCTTTAATTAGTAGTATGTTAGTTATTTACTTCAAAATATTTTATAATTTCCATCATATCTTCTTTGCTTATGGGTTATTTAGAAATGTATTTCATTATTTCTAAACAGATGTATTTCTCCTTGTAGTTTTGTCAATGTTTATTTTCTACATTTAACAGTGTATTATTGGCCACATAAAAAATTAAATTTATTTTATCTTCCTAGTGAATTGGACCTTTTATCAGTATGAAATGACTTTATGCTTTCATTGGTTTTAAAGTCTAATTTTCTCCAATATTAGTTTAATATGTTACCTTTCTTATATCTTTATCAATTCTGAATCCTTCAGAATTTTATGTTTTAGATTCTCTCTTGTAGACAGCTTACAGTCTATTCTGACAGCATATCTTTTAAATGAGCATTTAGGAGTCCATTTGCAGTTAATGTAATGACTCATATATTTAGTTTTAAATCTACCATCTTATTCTGTATTTCTATTTATACACCTATTTTTCCACCAGCAGTTCCTTCTTGCCTTCTTTTGGGTTGACTATTTATTTCACTTTTCCCCTTCATTAGCTTGTAAGTTAAATAACCTAATTTCTCTTCTTTTAGTGATTATCTTAGAAGCAACAGCATACATTGAAATATCTTGGTAATAAATACATGTCTTTGCTCTTATCTTAGACCAAAGGACCTTAAAATACTCTAACTCATTTATGCCCTACCCAATTTATATGCCAGTATTACTGTGTACTTTAGCTTTATTTTTCAATCCCACTAGATTATTGATTTATACAAAACATTTACTACTTTCTTTACTCTTTATTCCTTCCAATAGCTCAGACACCCTCCTCTCCCATTTTGACATCATTATTCTTTTGCATAAAATTTATCTTTCAGGATTCCTTTCAATTTTGCTTCATTGAAAACTTTTTTGCTGGATGAAGAATTTTATGTTGAAAATTATTTTGTTTTAATACAATAGATATCATTCCCACTGGCCTCCATTGCTGTTGAGAAATCAGCTATCAGCCTAACTGCCATTCTTTTGAGAGTAATATATTTTTCTGTCTGAATGCTTTTAGTCTCTTCTCTTTGTCTCTGATGTTCTTCAGTTTCACTATGATGTATTAAGGTGCGTTTTTCTTTTTAATTGCCCTAAGTGGAATTCAGAATAAAGTCAGAATAATGATTATCCCTGGATGGGAGAAGATGTGATTGTGGGAATATGTCAGATCTTTCTAAAGTACTAGTCATTTTCTGATTCTTAACCTGAGTATTTTTACTACTGTTTAAGATTTGTATATGTGTTTTGAATTCTCTTCAGTGTGTATATTTCCTCATAAAAATGGAGGAAAAAACCCAAATCAAAGGTTATTGGATCAGTGCCTTAATTTAATTGAGTCATATTACCTCTGTTTCTATAGTCATTTTGGAACTGGCTGAATAAACTACTCAAAACACTCTTTGAAAAATCAAATGACCGAAGAAAATCTTCTGTGCTTGTAATCCAGCCCAGGGATCCATTAGGTTTTAGTTGGTGGATTATTACTCATGTGGCATCATTTTACCAGTTTGATCGTCACGGTACACCAGATGAAATGGTAAGATTTTATTTTTTTAAACTTTCATGTGTTATCAATTAATATGTATTTTTTTGTAGACAAGTTTAGAAAGTGAGCAAAAACAATAAAAATCAGATCATAATCCTACAGAGATAAATTCACCTTCTGAATCTAGAAGCTGTAGACCTTTCTGTAAACATCTTGAAAAATTGTTATCTTTATGCTTTTATTGTTTGTTTAAGGAAACGACTTGGGATCTAGTCTTAGCTCTGCTACTGAGTAGTTGTATGACCGCTAGGAAATTACTTAAACCTTTCTGGGCCTCTTTTCTCTCATCCAGAAATCATGGGGTTGGATTGTTCTATTCAGAAGATTCCTTCTAGTTCTAAGGTCTCTAAGGTTACTGAAGGGAAAGCCTATGTCTCTAGAAATGAATTAGAGAAGCTTTTTGCAAAGATATTTCAATCTGTTAAATAACCATGAAGTGTACTCAAACAAAAAGAGATTTTAACTAGTATATTAATTTCTAATTGGAAACATTTTTTCATTGTTATTTAAAAAGCCCTATGAAATAAAACAAGCTGGTAGATGTATTTATTTGAAGCTTTATTTGAATATAACTTCTTCCATGTTCAGAAATAGTATAGTATTATATCAGCCCATCGGTTCCATTAAGTAAACATCTAGAATCTTGAAGCCAGTGTGTCTGTATTTTCAAAATTGGTCTGCTTTCTGGGAGTAGTTAACAAAATTGGCTGATCATCAGACCCATCTGTGAGTTTTTAAAAATTCAATTTTCTCAGATCTAGAGATCCTGATTTAGTAATCTGGTCTAGAGTTTAGGAATCTTTATTTTTTAAAAGGTCCTTGGATCTCATTCTCTATCAGCTAGGGGAACGATTGCTTTATGAAGCATGTTCCTTGATGGGCTTTACAGATTTTCCTCTTTTGGGAATACTGGAAAGAGCTCAGAAACCATCCGTGGAATCTAAGGATCAGTTAGTATCGACGTACTGTCGCAGAAATTGAAAGGGCCTCAAGAGTTCTTCTAAGTGATCCCCTAGTAATAAAAAGGTCCTCTGGGAGGTCCCAAGATATGGTAAGATAGTAAGTCAGGAAGTGCTCTCAGAAGTCCACACCTAACTCAGTATCAATGTATTTAGGCATTCTATTAATTTATTAAGGGAGGTCAATAGAATGAGCTTCTCAGAAAAAGACTGTCCTTTGTTTCTGTACATGAGTACTTCCCATGCTGATATAAGATAAATAATAAATGTTACAGATTGCCATTATTACTGTCATAGTTCCTTTATTGAGTATTTTAATGAAGTTAATATGGTTATGGTTCACATCTTTTAATTCTTAAAATACTAGAACAATGAAAGAATTTTTAAAATTTACCTATAATTCAAAGGTCTTTACAAAAGCACTTTTATTTCTCTTATCATTTAGCCTTAATTTTTCCAAATGCATATTTGATTTTAGTCAGGATAAAAAAGTATGGTAATTAGTTAAGAACTTCTGAGTTCCTATTGAGTGGCCATCATAATAATAGGTGCCAATGATAGGATACACATGAAATTGACTGTACTGCCTCTTGCTTCAAGGAACGTGCTTTCAGGTTGTTAATACTTGCTGTAACTGCCATTAACACTTATTTGAGTGAGTGGTGTGTTTCAATAGTGGTTGATATTGACCCCTTCATACTCCCAGTGTGGTAGGTAATCTGCCAAGGTAATATATATCATTACTATTACTGTTGTAGTGTTGAACTGTACTGGTTCAACCACCCTCAGTTGCACTGCTGAAATCACTCTTCTCTTTCATATAGAGAACTCCATAGGAGATTATTGCTTTCATTAGCTCTATATCAAGATAGTAAATGAATTGTCTGTATTTAGAATAGCTTAACCTATATCTTTTAATATTTGTCAGCAGTTCCTTTATGCATGTTCTTTTGCCAAGATATATATTTTTAATATCAATTTTTAAAATTATGTAGGTTTTAAGAAGAGAGTCATAGTATTTGAAAAAATTCATATGATAAAAATAATAAAGATATATAATGTTATATATTTTTATATATATATGTAAGATAGACTTTGCCTTTGTTCATGAGTCATCAAAGAGTTTCAAATATTTGTGGACTTCTTAATGACTTTAAAAGAAAAACTCAAACTCTCTAGTTAATAATAGTTTTCATTTGGGGTGATACCTTCAACATAATGCATTTGCAAAGTGTTTTAATATCTCAAAGTGACCTTGGATTTTATCTCATGAAGTGTTATGAAGTAGATGAGGGGTTAATATTTCATCCATTTTACAAATAATGATACTGAGGTACACAGGGGTTAAATGTCACCCTGTTTTTATCACTTAGATAAATTTTCTATGAAGATCCTCCTAAGGACTGCCTCTCATGGCCTTTGGTAGGATAACCATATAAACCAGTTTGCCCAGGGGCAGTCCCAGTTTATGCCTATTTTCCCCTCATCCCATCTGGTTAGTTTTTCTCTTTTACTCTCAAAAATGTCTCTGTTTGGTTTATGAATCATATAATCATTTTAATCTATGAACATAAAGGCGTATTGACTCATTCTTTCAGAGAGATTACATTGGGTGTTGATTTCATTTTGGGATATCCTTAGATCAGAATTTTGAAAATTACCTGAATTCTTTTTTCCTCCTTATGATATATTGGCATAGCAAGCTACCATATAGAAAATAGTTATGCATTAAGCATGCTTTATTCCACTGAAGAGTAATCTGGTGTGAGAGGATGATGCAAAGGAATAATGGTTATTCATATTTTCTAGAGCAGAGAAATAACCCCTGGTCTTGTGATAATCATAGAGATGTTTCAGTTTTTGAGCGTGAACTGTTTGCCCTGTAGGTTAATGTGAAATCTTTACATTTTAAATAGGTTTCAGATATGGTTAAATTTTTTTTTAAGTTATTGTAAACTGGACGTTTGCTATATGTGGATTTAAATCATAGAGCTTGCCAACTGCTTAATACAGGCCTATAAAGAAAATTTGGTATCTCACTTCTCATACTAGAGGCTTTGATTTTTTATATTTCTGTTTAATGCTTTTCTCCCAACCTACATGAGAGTGTGTTATCCTCTCACAATCCCAGTCATCTATTTTAAAAACAAATATAGTTTAAAGAGAAAAATTACTTCGGGGCATTGCAGGGATCATTTTAACAGTGCTTTCCCTGCCCAGAACATAGTGCAATCAGTCAGGCCAGCTGATGCTCGTCTTTGAAACATCTGAAATGGTGACTAGATAAAAGGTGTGAAATACAACCTTAAAATGAGAGTTGTACCAGGTTACCTAGTTGATTGGAAGTGGAAGGTGGGGGATCTATTTTATATTTCTGTTTCTGGTGGAGATACCACCTGTGTTGAAACTTAAGTGAATGTCTTAGTTTTAATATTGGGACAAGAAATATAAAACACAGTCCCCAAATGATGGCAGTTTACCTCCTTTCTATTCTATAACTTAGTATATAGAAAAAAAAATGCTGGTCAAAGTTAAGTTTTCCTGTGGAAGTAAAAATCTGTATCCCTTTTATACATATTCTGCCACTCAGACTTGATTTGGGTATGATATAGTTGCCATTTTTTTCCCTGAATTATGGTTTATTTTTGTTTTAGATTGTAACCACAGTACTGATCCATAGAGATGAAGTTCCTCGGACAAGAGTTATAGTACTTCTCCATAATTTGTGTGATTCAAATGTTTAGAACAGAACAACTGAAACACACTCATTAGCACTACAAATTATAAAGCTAAATACATCAACCCTGTCAGTTCCTGCTTAACTAAGACGTTATCTTAGTAAAGAGTGATTTTTATAAAAGTGAATTGCTGAAAGCTGAGGGAAGGCTTGTTAGAAAAAGAAACTCAGTTACTGATAGCATGGTAAAATGGAAGGAACACTGGCTTTGGAGCCAGACCTACTTGGATTTGAATCCATGCTCTGACTTGTATACACATGACCTTTCTGAAACTTAATTGTGTTGTCTATGAATTGGAAAAGATTTTTTAAAAGAAAATAAGAATGTAAAGACCCTAACATAATGTATATATAGTATTGGTAGAACAAAATAGTCTCCTCCTTGAGAGAATTTTAGGGCCAACTACCAAGTTTTAGGGCATTGCCTTCAAAGCTGCTTCATTTCTCATAACAACTATGAACAGCATAGTTGTTTTAATAGAGATAGTAGGGTGTGAGGAGGCTCTTTGCATTTGCTCTTTAAAGCCTTGGGCTTAGTTTTATGAGGTCTTATGGTTAACTTTTTGCACATTTTATTCCTCCCTTGTCAGAAACTAGTTGTCACTTGCTTCTTCTTAGAGGCACTTTCTTTGCTTCTGGTTACATCCACATATCCAAACGTTTAAGAACTGAGTTTCAAGTGAACTGAGAGTATCCTCTGAGAAGGTCCTCCAGGCTTTCCTGTTGGAAAAGTAGACTTGTTCTTAGTGCCTAGCCTTTGTGAAATATTTTGGCTTTGTGAAAGTTCTCTTTCGCTTTCTTCCATATTGTAGGAAGTCTTCCAGGTAGTTGAGGTTGCCAGATACGTGACCACTGGCTAAGTGAAATGGCACGTATAAAATTTTTAGTTACTTGTTTACTAGACTAGGCCATCTTGAGTTTATTATGCATAAAATGAAGGCAGAACTCTGCTGAGTAAAGTACAGAATAAAGAACACACAATGTAAAAACTCAAAAGCATATGTAATTTTTTTTCCTGTTAGATTATAATCTCACAGCAAATATTCAATATTTGTTAAAACATTTGTAATTTTATAGAAATACCACTGTTTAATAAAACAATTCCTAATAAGGTTTATACTGGATTGGAGTAGTTGTATATTTTTTTCTATCAAGTCTCTCAACTAACTCTTTGCCGAAGTCATTTTAGACATTCAAGAAACTAATGATATCTGATGATAGAGAAAATGTACTTCACATTTAGCTTGGCTATTTTATAGTTTCAGTGCATAATTAAGAGCAATAATTCTGATGCAGTATTTTCTTCCTTTCTAGAAACAAATGGAATCAAATTGGAATTTTGCAGAAGAACTGCTGAAAAAGTCCGTCAGTGTTCAGGTACCCATTTAAAGTGAGGCAGTTTGTGGGCTTTGCTAAATGTTTATGTTACAGATTTTATTTGTAACAATCAAGCAAACGGTTAAAATGATTTAAATGACAAACTTGGTCTACTTTTTAAAAACCTGAGAGAATTATCATTCTTTGTTAATGCACGGTCCATGTTTCCATTAGTGCCTGTTCTTTGAAGATTTTTGTTTTAACACTGAGTTGCCGGTTAAAGGACAAAGATAATTATCCTAGTTGGTGACTTTGACAAAGTGTATTCAAAATAAGTAGTAGATGCTTCAGAACTATAAGCCATTCCTTTACTGTATGATATCAAGTCTAGGAGACACGATGAGGGAGATAGTGGCATTGGAAATTCAGCTATATCCTCATCACAGCAGGAAGGTGACTTGCATTGCTGAGCAATTTGTCTTACAGGCTTGAATCATACTCCAACTGATAAGGTCCTAGTTTCTGAGCCCTCATTTCATACCTTATCATTTTTCTTTCTGCAAAGCTGTTAATGTAGTGCTTCATGGCCCAGAGGTCAGATTTGACCTCCTTTTAAAATAGTTTTAAATGTGCTCTTCATCACATCTTTAAACATATTGTATTATAGTTCTGTATAATTTTGTAGCATAAGTTATTTATGTAAGAGTTTAAGGGGAAACTTTAATATTTTTAGTTTTGGGAAATAGACTACTTTTCTGTTAAGAAATGAAGATTGTTAAAACTTGAAGAGGAGTAAGAAGGAAATAATGTAGTACAAGATTGCTACACACACACATTTATTTTGTAGCCATTTCTTTGAAAATTACTTTCATAGCTTGAAATTTTCTTTTCCTTGTTATCTATACAAACTCTTAATTTTTTAAGGTGAAAATGTAAGTACATGTAGTTGTAATATGATCTCCTAATTATGAACTGAGAATTCTAGATAAGAATGACAAAGAACTCTGAATATGTGAGTTGTGTCAGAAACAGAAGAGGCATTATCTCAACCATTGTAAAAATTTTTATTTTCTTTTTTCTGTATCGTTTAATTGGCTTTCTCCTTTGTTCTTTTTGAAAGCGTATTGATTTGATAACTCAGAAAATTTCATCCATGTATTTTTACTTCAAGAATGTACAGAATCACTAAAAAATGGTTATCATTATTTACATCAGCTATTAATCCAATCTTAATGCCTTAACCGAGTTTAGAAATCTCTTGGTTAAACTTGCTTTCACTTCTAACAGTATATGAATTTATGATTTTGTTCAGCTAGGTTTTAAATTACAGAGTATTTCTTAGAAGGCACTATCATATGAATAAATACCCATATACCCATAATGGTCCAGGACGAACAGGAGAATTTATCATTGCCTCTCTTACATAGAAATGTTTGCTTTTTGATTAAGAGATTAAAAACCCTCTTTAAACACTTTTAGGTACTTGAAAATTAATGCTTTTGTTCCTTTGGATTGTGGCTCCCTATAATTTTGATTTTTAAATGAAAGAAAATCATTTGCTTGGGGGGAAAAAACTTAATTGAAATATCTTACTCCCAAAGTGATAAAACTTACTCTGATACTGCATAGTATACTTTGATAATGAAACTAGTATTTTAATGGTATCAGCTAAGGATGTTTTGAAGATAAATCCCTAATTCTTGGAAGTAAGTAGGATAACCATCTGGAACTTACCTGGCTGGGAGTATCCCAAGATACAGGTTTCCAGTGCTAAAACCAGGAAAGCCCTGAGTAAACCGGGACGAGTCAGTCACCCTAAACGCACGGAATAGTACAGCTAAGCTAAGAAACTTTCTCTGTGAATTTAGTTGTAGCATAAAGTCAAAGTAATATCTTTCCTGTGAGAGAAGAGGTCATTATAATATATAGAAAGAAGCAGTCCATTCTCTCTAGTAATCTCAATTTTGTCATGCCTTGATAGTATCAAATTAGATTTTATAAGTAGTAGAGGACTACTTGCTGGAGTTCTTGAAACCAATTTTGTGGGTGCAGTAGGTGGTCATAAAGAATAAATAATATGTTTGGATAGAGCTATCAGTTTGATTATATCTGTTTTCCCCCATTGAAGTAAATTAAAATCCGACTATGCTCATGTGCTTTGACTTGATCTCCAACAGTGAAAGAGAGTCTATTTGCAATATTAAAAAAAAAAAAGTTTCACATATAAAGCAGTCTTTAAATAAAATTGGTAGGCAATCCACTGTAGTTTTAATTAAGCAAATAATGTTCTAAAATTTTTTCTAGCCAGAGATGATCTTCCAGAAACAGACATTGAGTTTTGTTAGTAAAGAAAGCATATATTGTTTAATCTTACTTACATAGCTACAGTTGAATAGTTAAGTATTTGCTTTAAAAACAGTTTTTTGGAGGTAATCCTATTTAATACTTGTGAATGCTACCAGTAAATATTTGTTTACCTTTAAGATAGCATTTTTGTATTCATATGAAAAGGGAGATTTTTAGTTTTGTGCTACAGCTTTTTAAAAGCTCATTATTTTCTGAGATCACAGAATAATTTCCTAACAAAGATCATGGAAAAGTATGAAAAGAAATCCTAAGCAAGCTTAATATTTTTTAATTATTGTTTTCATTTGTCAAAGAATTTGGAGAGTCCAAGGTTGTAAACTCAGAATGTGATAGGATCTGAATAATGTGGGACAGTAATCTTACAATTACTAATCCAAAAATCATTGTTTTTTGGACAGAAGGATCTTGACTGGGATATTGAAGTCCAACTCTCTTTATCCAATCCTAAAAAAGTCTCTCATCAGGTAGACTAACAGTTAGCAATTTAGCTTACAAATAAATTTTATTCTCCTAATGGTGTCTGACAGGTACATTAGTTACTCAAAAAATGAACTCTCAGTTGTTATATTGCATTTCTATAGAATAAGTAAACTAGAGTAAATGTTTTCTTTTTTAGTTCAATAAAAGAATTTGATATATAGAATATGCCTGAGTTGATCTTTCAAAATAAAGATAGGAAGACATTCTTTTAAAAAATGACTAAAAATTTTTAAAATGACTGAAAAGGACTAAAGTAGAGATCAGGACCAGGCACTATGGAATATTCTAGGGTAACTTTCTCCATTAAATAGTTCATACACGCTAACGCAGGTGAGATGAAAAACCCAGAGAGCCCTTGTGAGAAGGTCTTGTGAGAACTGCGGAAGTTGGGTAGCAGGGCTTGGGATTGAGACAGGCAGGTGTATGCCTGTGTAGAAGAGAGCCCCACAGACCTGGTTATCAAAAATTTTTAGTCAGCGGGTGTGGATTTAGATGTTGTTAATCAAACCTCTTTGTTTAGATATGGTTTGACCTCAACACTCACAAAAGTGAAATATATGAGCTTAAGGTACAATACTGTGAACCTGTTACATTTAATATTTGATCATCAAAATACCTAATGTTTAGGTCTAAAAAATTCATTTCTCTCTTGCAGGGAACAAAATGATAGCTATTCCTCTGCAAGCGCTGTACATAGCACTTAGTGTACATTCTTCTGCTTCATGCTTATGACAATCTTGTGAAGCTCCATTTTACACATTAAAAACTGGGGCCTAGAGGGAGCTTGTCCAGGTTCACACAGCTGGCAAGGAAGTAGCAGAGCTGGGATCCGAATCTTCATATGTGTTTTACTCATTCCGCGCTACCTCGGAGCCATTTGACCTTGTTGGATTCTTTGTAAAACTTTTTTTCATTATGTCTGTTTTAAAACTTTTTTGCTGCTATGTGTTTGATTAGTAATTCATTTTGGTTTCTAGATCTGTTGGTAATACTTGTGGAAAGTATCTAAATTTTCCATACTATTTTTTTTTTTCATTTTTTTGTGTGTTTTCTTTTCCCTCCCCAATAAGTGTATGATGGGAAAATGTAGGAAGAAATTAATATACTCAGATGTTCTCAGATATCCCTCCTCACCGTATTTCAGCTGTGGTTCTTCATTATGAATTTGAGCGAAGATGTCTGTTGCTTCTTCTACTCCTGACTATTGTATATTCTTATCTCTTTGGCTCTCTGAACTTGAAGATGGGCAGATCCTTTCTTTCCTTAATTCAACTGATGTACATACACATATTTTTTAAAGGGGATTTTCAAGAAAAACTGTGGGAACGTGGTTCAAAACAAAATAATGGTTGAATATACAGAATATGAAAATGTATACTATCTGTAATTAATTTAGGCTGAAAAAGAGAAACTTGCTTTTTAAGTTACATTCAACTGACTAATTATCTTTCCTTCTAGAACTCTGGGGGAAATGGTATTTTCTAAGCCATTTCTTTTCATTTTCATCTGCAGCCACTAGCAGGAAAATTAAGGAAAAATCGTCTTTTTTCCTTAAAAAAAGAAAAAATCTCCCAGGATGCCATATTTAATTTTTTTGATCGGATACAGTGAAAAGAGCACGGGCTCTGGCTTCACAAACTTTGATTCAAGTCTTGATCTGGTCACGAAGAGCAATCTTGACCAAATCTGGTGTCCATTAAATGTTCATTTCTTTTCCCTCCTGTTTTTGGAAGGTGGCATAGAGTAGCATGTATAGTAGACTTTTGAGTCATATATCATGGCTCCGTCCCAAGTGGACTTGGATAAACTATTTGTAACTTCTGGACCGGAACCTTTTTTTCTATAAAATGAATGTAATAAACCTGGAATGGTATGAGAAATACATGAACTAACATGTAAAACATCACACAATGCCTGACACGTAGTCTGTATTCAATCTTTTGCTTTTCCCAAACTTCATAAATTTTTAAGGTTTAAATACCATTTTTATGGATTTTTGATGTAAAATGAGTTTCAGATATCAAATAAAACAATACAAAACTCTTCAAAATGAGCCCGCTTTTTAAATATAACCTACTTTTTAACCTTGCAGCATAATAAAATTAGTATGCTTTCATTCATATCAATAGTGTGCTATGGGAATAAGCCTAGGTCTAGCTTAATATTTTCATAGTAAAAGAATATTAGTGAACCTTGTCTTGGGTTTCATGAGTTTAACTGTCTATTAGAGACGCTGAATATCTTTGCCTAAGCCATGCAGCTATTTGGTGAAAAGGCACCAGAGCCTAGATCTCAGTTTTGTTTGTGAAACATTTATGGAGTCTTTTGGTGAACCAGGCACTGTGTTGGGCCCTGGAGACATTATCCCAACCCTCAGAGAGCTTATAGACACTTGAAGGCAGATAGACATTAAAATTAGCAAGCTAAGTACTAGAATACAGGTGTGTAAAGTGTGCTGTGAGCATAAAGAAAGGCCCCCGAATAGTGTGAAGTTAGGAAGTTTCCTAAAGGACTTGAAACTTGAGTGTATTCTAATAGATTAATAACTAAAGGAGTTAAAAGCTTTCTCCAAAAAAAATCTAGTCATGTTTGGTTCACTCTCATTCATTGAAAGATTTAGCACCAACATCACTGTTTTCTTCTATCCCTGTATATTACTTTTATTAATGACCCTGACATTATTGTGTAAATCCACCTGTCCTCTAAGTTTTCTAATATCCTCACTGCTTATCAGATTTTCTTTTACTTACCTCACCCACCTCCTCCTGTAGTTATGCTCTACATTTTTTCATTTTTTTTTCATTTTCATTCTGCCCTTCTTTGTTAATCTTTTCATTTTTCTGTCTTCTTCCGTGTCCAAACTTCCCTCCTTAAGCATTTTAGATTATACAACCACTACTATAATCACTCTACCACAAACACCTTTAGTTCCATAGCCCTTCTCTGTTTGAAACTTAGCAATATTGAATCCTCTTTTACCCTCTGCCACCCTCACCTCCAGCTGAATGTTGCTGGAAAAAAATGATACAATCATTCTTACCAACTGATCTGACTTTAAATTCTTGATCATAAATCTCAAATGGCAGTCAGTTCTAGAGTGTTTGCTTTTTTACTCTCCAAAATGGCCTATTTCAGAATTTCTTTTTTAACACACAATTCAACACATGCTCTGCCCCAGTCAACTTAGCTAAGGATCTTGCCTCATAAATCATTGAGAAAATAGGACCAGTCATTTGAGAATTCCTTTATCTTTACACCTTCAAATTACCCAACATGTCTGCTTTGTACACAACCTCTCAATCCGCTTTTCTGTTATATTGGAAGTGTCACTGTTTCTGTCAAAGTCTAATTCCTTTCCCTGTGCACTGGATTTTCTCTCTTCTCACCTGTTCAAGGATTTTATATATCTTCACTTAAATATCTCTACTTCCTCACCTCTTCTTACCTCCTCAGCCTGCTATAGTTAAGCTTCTTTCTCTGCCATACCTGAAACAACTCTTATCAAAGCCATCAATGACTTCCATAGTGTCAAATCTAAGAGTTCTTTGCTCTCATTTTAACCTCTCAGTAGCATTCAACCCTCTTGGCCACTGTCCCTTTCTGAAATATTTTTCTTGGTTTCCATTATGCCTGGTTTCTTTTCTACCTCATTGGCCATCAGTTTTTGCTTAGAGACTCCTTTACTTTTTGCTTAATACCTAAATTTTGGAATAAACAAAGGGCTCTCATTTCTGGATCCTTTTCTGTTTTCCATCTATAGGCTTTCCTTTGTTGATCTTAACTAGCCTCTTAGCTCTAAAACCCATTAATATGAAGATAACATCCAAATTTTTATCAGTAGCTCTGACTGTCCCGTTGAGCTCTAGACCCATATGTCATTTGTCTGCTTCATGTTCACACTTGCAGTCTCCCATCTTTTCCTCCCCTAGTCTTTGCCGTTTTAGGAAATGGTACCATCAACCCATTTCCTTAAGCCAAAACCTGGGAATTCTCTTTAATTGCTGTCTTTACTCAATACCTTAATATAACTCAGCAGCAAATCCCATTGCCTCTGTGTCCAAACATATCCCGAAAGTTGTCTGCTTTTGTTAGTCTTACAGTTGCACAGAATTGCCTCCTAACATTTTTTTAAACTTTTTTTTTAAATTGAAGTGTAGTTGATTTACAACGTTGTGTTAATTTTTGGTGCACAGCATAGTGATTCATTTATACATATATATATTCCTTTTCATATTCTCTTTCATTATAGGCCATTATAAGGTATTGAATATAGTTCCCTGTGCTATACAGTAGGACCTTGTTGTTTGTGCATTTTATATATAGTAGTTAGCATCTGCAAATCTGAAACTCCCAGTTTATCCCTCCTCACCCTTCTTTACTCCCTGGTAACTGTAAGTTTGTTTTCTATGTCTATGAGTCTATCTCTGTTTGGTTAGTACTTGAAGGGGGGGGGCTCCTAATATTTTGAGTTGGCTGAAGGAGAAGGAGGTAGAAAAAAAAAGTAGATGTCTTAATGTAATCTTCGGTAATGGAATAACCATGCAGGTTTGTTAAAAAGTGACACACCACTGAATCCCAGTCATTCAACAATTATTTATTTAAAGCTTCCTGTATACCAAGCACCTTCAAATTTCCTAGCACATCTACTTTGTACTTGACCTCTCCATCTGCTTTTGTTACATTGGAAGTGTCACACTGCCTTCTAATTGGTTTTACTACTTCTGTTCTTATCTACTATATTCTTTCTCCATGCATGATCTAGTGTGGTGTTCTTGAAATAATCATTTGATGTCACCCTTATGCTTAGAGCCTTCTAGAGGCTTCCCAACATAATTAAAATAAAATTCATACTTCTGACTAAGACATATAAAACCTCAAATGACATATGGATCCTGACGGTCTCTTGACTTAATCCCATAATACTAAGCTTTCTGCTAATTCAGGAACTTTCCATGTGTTTTCTCTGCCATGAATACTTTTCTTTCAGGTCTTTAAATGGCTGGTTCTTTTTTCATTCAATCATTTATCCCAAATGACGGCCCTCAAAAAGGCCTTTCCATTCATAGTTCTTGATATATTAATGGCCCACATCCTCTACCAATTACTCTGACATATCACTCTGCTTTTGTTTTGTTTTTCACAGCAGCCATAACTGTTAACATTTATCTCATTTGTTTCAGTGTCCTCTTTTTCCATTTTCCCCAGAGTGTAAATTCTGTTAGTGGATGTACCATGTATGACTTACTCATTGCTTTATGTTTAGTACCTTAGAATAGTGCCTGATTTATAGTAAGCTTTGAATAAATGTTGAATGATTGGAATTCAGTGGTGTGTCACTTTTTAACAAATATGCATGGTTTATTTCATCACAGAAGATTAAAGTGTCGCATCTTTTCTTCTCTCTCCTATTGCCACTTCCTAAAAGGTTAAAATATATCTACTCTGCCAAGCCTCTGTTTCTTAGAAGAAAATCTCTTATATTCCCATAAAGAATCTGACCTAGTCCTTAAGTATGACCAAGTCCTCTGAATTTGTATACATCTTAATTATTAGGTCATTTATGCTACTTCTTTCTGGTTTAGGTTTCTTTTTTGGTCTCTGGGTTTTATACCATTCAGTTATGAAATACCTACTATAAGTAATTGAGTTAAATATCAAATTGAGTTATGTAATTTCAATTATCTGAATATACTAATGCTCTCTAGAGCAAAGTTTTAGTATACCTTATGCTGATTTAGACCTGGTCTGAAACTGAGAATGGGTATGATTTGGTGATGTATACTCATATTTTTTTTAGGAGCAGATTACTTGGTGCAATATCAAATGATAATATTTGTGTTGCTCAAGCCCATTTACTTCCTCACAATTTCAGTTTATTTTTTAGGATGGTATTTTGGAGGAGCAGTTACGAATGTACCTTCACTGTTGTTTGACCCTTTGTGATTTCTGGGAGCCAAACATTGCAATTGTCACCATTCTATGGGAATATTACAGTAAAAACCTGGTGAGTAAATAGAGAATGAATTTGTTCCAGGAATTTGAAGAATTTGTACATTATATTTGAAGAATGTTTTTATGGCTTAATTATAAATAATTATGGGTTTTTCTTAAAATTAATTTTTCAAAGTAGAGTAGTTCAAGAATAGTTTTATCTTTCATATTGTATATAGAGCATTGGCATAAGATAATGGAGCATTTGGGGTCCCTTTTCTTTTAAGAGTGAGAATAAGCAAAGTAGCCAAAATTGTAGCAGAAAGGTATTTCTAAATATCATTTGTAGATTTTTCTAATAATTATTGTTTGCCTATGACACATTGAACACATTGATTGAGTAAGACACAATTTCGACATTTGAGTAGCTTATAGGCTAGTGGACAGATGCACATATATTGTTGGAAAAGGCTTATAATACTGTGGGATGCTAGAGGAGGGAATATCTGACCCAGTTTTTGGACTTGTAGAAGACTTTATGAAGTCATAATTTTCTAAGTTGGCCTGAGGAATGAGTAGAATTTTCCAAGTACAGAAGAAAAAGAGCATCTGAGCAAAAGGAACAGTTTGGACAAATATATAGAGACATGAAAAAAACATGATTTATTCCTACTATGATAGTTCTGAATCTGAATGATGGCTCTGAGACGATTATGAAGAGATATGGGAGATAAGGAAAGTAGAGAAGTTAGTCTGGGACTCGATTATGAAAGGCTAAAGATAATGTGCAATTAACTTATTCAAGAGACGTTGGAAAGCAGGCATGTGACATATTAGGTATGTGTTTGAGAAAGTGTTTTCTGAAATTAGTATAAAGGAATTGAGTATAGATGAGTTAGTAGTCCAGTATAGTTGTATAGGCAAATAATGCAGTGAAACCTTAAAGTAGGGACAGCGGATTTTAAAAGGAGAGGATAAATTTGGGAGATGAACATTTTAAAGGTAGATTTAAAGGATTAAGTTACTTGTGTGTGAAGACAAGAGAAGATTTGGAATGTTTGGTTTTCTGGGTAAATACATAGTGAACCCCTCAATCAAGATAGAAAGTGAAAGTGGAAGATTACAATTACCAGTTTGAGATTGTTAAAAATGAGAAGAATACCTTTCTCTGAAGTGTAATGTCAGGCTGGTTGGAGAAATAGCCGATTCTAGTTCTGAGTCAGGATGTGTACAAAATAACTAGACTCATCTCAGAACTAGAATTGGCCATTTCTCCAACCAGCCTGACATTACAGAGTATGTTGCCATACCTGAAAGCAGGGTTGTATCAGAGTAAACTGGAGCCAACTTGAAGGAGCTCACATTGCCCGACACTGGGTAAATTTGAGCATGAGAAAGAATCATAACTACTGTGAATTAAAATATGCCAAATGTGTTTAAATCCTTGAGTTTATGGCATTTTTAGAAAAATTATTATTCTGAATAAAACTATTCTGAAAACTATAAATAAAGGAAAATATAAACTATATTTCAGAGTAAATTTCTGATGAGCTAATTTAGAAGGAATGATAGAATTAGCAAATTGCTATTTTGTTATGTCTGATGAAATAAGCCATCTGGACGAGGACTGTCGATGACTGCTAAAACTGTGGGGATCAGACAGCATGATCAATCTTAACATCACAAAAAGAATGACAGTCAGAATTTATGTGCCTCTTTACTTACTGAAATAGAAAGTAACCAGTAAGTACTACCGATAAAGGATTCTTACCAAAAAACTCAACCTAAACCCGATCAGTCCTCTAGATACAGCTACCAGTTTACAGAAAAGATAAGAGGATAAAAGAATACATGAAGTGACACTAGGGAGGTACAAGCAGCTAAATCCAGAATTTAGGAAATTCTGCACAATAAATTATCTGATAAATGGTATGACAAAAACATTGGGGAGCTGATAGAATAAAAGAGATTTAAGAGGCATATCAATCAAATGCAGTGTGTGATCTTGTTTGTATCCTAATTTGGACAACCTTACTGTCAATAAGACATTTGGGGATAATCCAGGAATGTGAACACCCCTTGATGTTCTGTGCTTTATGGAATTTTTTATTGGCAGGGAATATATGGTAATGACTGTGTAATCTTTCTGATTAACAAGAGTCAAACTTGCAGTGAGCTCATTGGGATTTATAGCTTTCCATTTTTCTTCAGAAACTTAATACTTGTTTTCTATCTCTTGCTTTTAGAATAGTTCTTTCAGTATTTCTTGGCTTCCTTTGAAAGGCCTTGCAAATATTATTAAGTCACCCTTGTCTATGCTGGAAATGGTGAAGACCTGCTGTTGTGATAAACAAGACCATGACCTGTATAAATCCAGTAGTAGCTACACTATTTTCCTTTGCATTTTGGCGAAAGTTGTTAAGAAAGCAATGAAGAACAATGGCTCTCATCTTTGGAAACAAGTCAAAGGAAGGTGTGTGCCATGTCTTTGTCGTGAATGTTCACTTATATCTTTAAAGAAGTGTTAGTGTTTTTATTTATTTTTTAAGTTAATTTGTGCTTTGAGGTCTTTATTGTTCACAGTTCAAATGTATTCATTAGTTTAGGACAGCAAAATATGGAGCATTTTGATCTTGCCAATTTGTTATAGTAAGGAACAAACCTAATATTTGTAACTTGGGAAAGATTTTGATTTCTTATTGATCTCATTAGCCCTGAAGATTGAAATCTCATATATTAAATGCAGAGATATAAGAAAACTATTGTTTTTCTTGCCAAAGTTAATTGTCATGTTTTACGCATATATTTTATTAAAATTTGTAGAAATGAAAAGCGTCTTCAAATTGTACATTGGCAGGTGATAGATTAAGTCTATAAAACTTTGTGTTTTTTGATCCCACCAGTCCCACAAACCATCCTTTCTTGAATGAAAACTAACCAGAATATAGTAGAACTGGATAACTCTGATGTCGTTTGAGGAGTATGCCATTTTCATTTCTGGTGTGGTGAAGGGAACTTTTGGTCGCATTTGTCTATTGTTCTCCTTTTTTTGAAAGTTTTGTTTGTTAAATGGATGTGACTCTTAATGGTCTTCCCGTGTTCTGCTACTTTTGCCTATTGCCCCTCTGTGCAGTGCACTGCCCTCTACCACTTGCTTAGCTTATGTGGTGGGAGCTCTCACAGCATGATGATTATTTTATTTTATTTATCTTTAAAAATGTTTTTTAATTGAACTATAGTCAATTACAATGTGTCAGTCTCTGGTGTACAGCATAATGTCCCAGCCATAAATATACATACATATATTCATTTTCATATTCTTTTTCATTAAAGTTTATTACAAGATAGTAAATATAGTTTCCTATGCTATACAGAAGAAATTTGGTTTTTTATCTCTTTTTATATATAGTAGTTAATATTTGCAAATCTCGAACTCCCAAATTTATCCCTTCCCACCCACTTTCCCTCCGGTAACCAGAAAATTGTTTACTATGTCTGCAAGTCTGTTTCTGTTTTGTAGATGAGTTCACTAGTGTCTTCTTTTTTCTTTTTTTAGATTCCACATATGAGTGACATCATAAGGTACTTTTCTTTCTCTTTCTGGCTTACTTCACTTAGAATGACAATCTCCAGGGCCATCCATGTTGCTGCAAATGGCATTGTTTTATTTTTTACGGCCAAGTATTATTCCATTGTAGAAATATACCACAGTGTTTTTATCCAGTCCTCTATGGACACTTTGCTTGTTTCCATGTCTTGGCTATTGTAAATAGCGCTGCTATGAACATTGGGGTGCTTGTATCTTTTTGAATTAGCGTTCCCTCCAGGTATATGCCCAGGAGTAGGATTGCTGGATCATATGGTAAGTCTGTTTTTATTTTTTTGAGGAATCTCTATATTGTTTTCCATAATGGATGCACCAAACTACATTCCCACCACCAGTGTAGTAGGTTCCCTTTCTCCACACCCTCTCCGGCACTTACTGTTTGTGCACTTTGAATGATGGCCATTCTGACTGGTGTGATATATTGATTTGGGATGCTTCTTATTTTAGATAGAGACTTAGCAAGAATCACTAAATGAAATTCCTGTTTGATTCCCACAATGACTAATTCTTACAAGTTTATGGTGATACAGTTTGGGTATTTTATTTAGAATATAGTTTTTTTTAATGGTAGTATCGTTGTAAAACCTCCAGTAATTATGTGACCCAAACACTTTTTTTTTCTTTTGTTCTGTTTGCCAGTTTGTTTTTGAATCTTAAATCATTTTATGGAAAACATAAAATTCAGAACTTTATTGCTAAAATAAATTGGAATTCAATAACAAATCTGTATACCAAGCACTATGGTGGGCATGATGGGGATATAAAGATAATTAAACAGATCTTTATTTTGGAAGCTTCATTATTCACAAACAAACATTTAACCTCTCATTAGCATTAATCATTTCTATC
Source organism: Camelus ferus (assembly GCF_009834535.1). NCBI lineage: Eukaryota > Metazoa > Chordata > Mammalia > Artiodactyla > Camelidae > Camelus > Camelus ferus. The sequence goes on from NC_045703.1 coordinate 3,604,147, forward strand.
TTGAATAAACCAATTATAGAAGTTATGAAATTTAACAATCCATAAGTAGGATTCAGAATGAATCGTTTTCAATTCTAACCCATTAATTGATAAAAGAAAAGTACATCAACTGTTAAATTGTATTAAGCAATATTGATAGTATAAAATTTTAAATGGCTAGTCTTGGACATTTGAACACTAACAATTTTTCTTTGTGAATGGGTAAAAATTTTTCTAGCACTTCAAATTGTCTTAAGTATAAGTATAGCAGGACCAAGTCTATGAGAGGTAGAGGGAGAAAGGTGTAAGGAAAATTGCTATAGAAAATTGCCCTGTTAAAATTCATGCAACTTAATAAAAACAACAACAAGAAACAACCCAATCGAAAAATGAGTAGAAGACCTAAACAAGCAATTCTCCCATGAAGACATACGAGTGGCTAATAGGCACATGAAAAAATGTTCAATATCGCTAATTGTCAGAGAAATGCAAATCAAAACTACAATGAGGTATCACCTCACACCAGTCAGAATGGCCATCATTAAAAAGTTCACAAACAATAAATGCTGGAGAGAGTGTGGAGAAAAGGGAACCCTCCTACACTGTTGGAGGGAATGTAGTTTGGTGCAGTCTTTATGAAAACAGTATAGAGATTCCTCAAAAAGCTAAAAATAGACTTACCATATGATCCTGCAATCCTACTCCTGGGCATATATCTGGAGGGAATTCTGATTTGAAAAGATACATGCACCCTAATGTTCATAACACAATTTATAATAGCCAAGACATGGAAACAACCTAAATGTCCATTGACAGAGGACTGAATAAAGAAGTTGTATGTTTATGCAATGGAATACTACTCAGCTATAAAAAAAAAAGAGTAAAATAATGCCATTTGCAGCAACATGGATGGCCCTGGAGATTGTCATTCTAAGTGAAGTAAGCCAGAAAGAGAAAGAAAGATACTATATGATATCACACATATGTGAAATCTTAAAAAAAAAAAAGAAACAAAAACACACAAATGAACCTATTTATAAAACAAACAGACTCACAGACATAGAAAACAAAATTATGGTTACCAATGGGTAAAGGGTATGGGTGGGAAGGGACAAAGTGGGAGTTGCAGATACAAACTACTATATATAAAATAGATAAACAGGTTTATGCTGTATAGCACAGGGAACTATATTCAATATCTTGTAGTAACCTATAATGAAAATGAATATGAAAAGAAATATATGTATGTATATATGACTGAAACCCAGAAATTGACACAACATTGTAATCTGACTACTTCAATAAAAATTTTTTTAAATTAAAAATTGCCCTGTTAAGATTTCTATACACCACATCAAATTGTACTTAAAAAATTGTATATTCTTTCTTATTTGTCAGTAAAAATTTTAAAAGAAAGGTAATGAAGGGGACTAAAATAAAAGGAAAAGCCATGTACTAAATGAAAAGAACATTTCTACTGTCCTTTGGGGGAAACCACTGAATTCTTTGGTTCACTTATAGATGCTTGCTGCATCACTGAAAAATTTGAAGGTAGTGGGGGTGTTTTGTGAGATTTTTCCAAGCAGGAAAAGTGACATTGTAGCACCATACTGAAGAATTTGCTAAAAATTTAGAGTGATGAGACTGTCATGAGTATTGAGTGAAATGTTATTTTAAAAGATGGATTTTTGTGAATGAAACAGTTTTATTAATTCAATTTTTTTTATGTTTTACAGAATATATTCTAAATTCCATCAAAAAAGAATGGAAGAACTAACTGAAGTTGGTCTGCAGAACTTTTTCAAACTTTTTTTGCTGTTAGCAGCTGTGGCAGAGGTGGAAGATGTAGCAAGTCATGTTTTAGGCCTCCTAAATTTCCTCAAGCCTACCTTTATAACATCGCCTCTCATTTGGAAGGGTCAGATGGCCTTCCTCTTGATGTATACCCAGAAAAATCTGGACATTGGTGTTTTGGCTGAGAAATTTTCAGGTGCTTTCCGGGAGAAAGCAAAGGAGTTCTTAGTATCTAAGAATGATGAAATGGGACAAAGACATACTCTCTGGACGCTTCTTTCCATATATATTGATGGTGTTCAAGAAGTGTTCGAGACTACCCATTGCTTACATCCTTCCCATGAAAAACTGCTTAATGATGGGTTTAGTATGCTTCTGCGAGCTTGTCAAGAATCTGAACTTAGGACAGTATTGAGCTTTCTACAAGCTGTTCTGGCCAGAATCAGGTATGTTTTCTAATAATGTGCTAATTTATTCATTTGTTTTATATCATCACCTATGTTGATTCTATATTAAAGTTTTGCTTTTGACCTACTAATGCAATTCAGATGTAGAGAGAGGAGTTAGAGGAGTTTACTGCAATGTAACATAAATCAGTAGCTTTCAATCTGTCCTTTCAAAAAGTGCTTCTTCCAAAAAAAAACTTATGTCCAAACACATAAAACTAAACTAAACTAGGAGTAGCTCTGGTGCAGGACAATAGCTATGCCTCTTGGCTCCTTTCCTTTCTCCACCTCTCCTAAAAGAGTATTTTTATCCAGAGGTGTATTTCAGATATTCTAAGTAAGACTACGAATTGGCTTTCATTGAAACAGGCAATTTTGTGCCTATAAGGAGATTTTGGTCACATTGTACCATTAAAAAAAAAAAATAAGTTTCTTTAAATATTTTGCTGCAGAATTGTAGCCTCAAAGGCAAGAAATACTCCCAGCTAAAACAGTTTATTCTCAGATTAAGATAGGATTGTTCTATTTATAACACCAATCATCTATACAAAACTTACTGTTTTCAGAGCCATTAAATTATGCAGATACACTTGCACCCAAATAATAATGGATAAGAACAGTGGTTATGACATTTATTGCCCTTTTCACATAACAGTTTTACCTTTGAAGTACATGTTCTTAAAGAGTTAGATACTGCCACTTTGTGTAGTCACGTCACTGAAAAATGTGTAAAAGTTATTTATGGAAATATAATTTTATTTGAAATTGTGTCTGAAGTCAATGAAGAGACTGCTTCTCTCTATTTAACTGTACTTTACAAAAGTAGCATCTGTTTTTCAAAGGTACTAAACTTGGCAGAATTTCTGAGTTTTGGACATATAGTCATTTATCACTAATTTATTTAATTTCTTTCAGTTGGGCTATGTGTTCATACAGATTAATCCTCAGGTTCTCACTCCTCATTAGGTTTTATGTTGTTTTTATTCTTCTGCTCTTATCAGTTTAAATTCTAGAGGTTTAGCCAGATTCTTGACCAGATAATCATCTCTTGTCCCCTAGTGTAAGCTGTATCAAATTTTTAGATGGATGGATGGATGGCTAGATGGATAAATAATGAATAACCAACTTCATTAGAAGAAGCTTTTACTGATTCTGGATCTTCTCCACGAGGTGCATTTGTTTGTTCTTGGTCTAGTTGAGTTTATTAGCAGATGTTATGCTCTTCCAAGTGCCAAATTCTTTTTGTTTGTTCAGTTTTTAAGTGAGTGGTAAATAGTATTTTCCTGTGTTTCCTGGGCAAAATTACAAATTTCCACATTTCTGGTACCAGTTTTGGTTTGTTTATGTTTGTCTTAATCTACAAAACAGAAAGGAAGAGGAGGGAGCTGGTCTAAACCATCCTGGGGGTGGTACTAGAGCCTGGGCAAAGAGGTAGAAAATGAAGCAAGAGTAAGGGTATCATGAGAAGGTGCAGTCATGGACACCAAGTGACAGAATCCATGCACCTTTCTACCTTTTCCATTGAAGATGGATAAGTCTTAACAATTATATCGCTTCTTACATAGGTTTGTTTTTTTTTTAAACAAAGTTTCATGTCCTACAAATACTGTTAATTTTTAGTTAGAAATTTGGGGAAATCTTTTTTTGTTGCGAATTTTTTCTTTAAATTGCAGATGGAGTATATTGGCATGGTAAAAACAGTAAAAGGAAAAAAAAAACGAGGTATAAGATGACAAGTGAAAGTTCTTATCCCCACCTTCCTTCCTTTATTCTCTGATTCAGTGGTTCTCACCTAGGGGTGAGTTTGTCCTCCAGGGAACATTTGGCGATGTCTGGAGAAGTTTTGATTGTCATATGAATGAAAGGTGCTAGTGGCATCTAGTAGGTAGGGATCAGGGATACTGCTAAATATCCTACACGGTACAGGACAGTCCACACAACAAAGAATTTCTGGTCCAGCCTCAGTGAAGCTGAAGTTGAAAACATTGCTCTAGTTCTACTCCATTTAAAATGGTTTGTATAGAACCTTCCAGATTTTTTCCCATCCATAGGCTTAAAACACAAAACAGGTGATCTTTGTTCTGCAGCTTCATTTTTTCACTTAATATTTCCTAAACATCTTTTCATGTTACTAAACGGAGACCTATCTAATTCTTTTTGTAGGCTGAGTAGTGTTTCATTATATGAATATACCAAACTTTATTTAGCCAATCCACAAATAATATGAAGTTTATATTATTTACCATTTTGTTATGATAAATAGTTTTATTTAATATCTTTATACATGCATTCTCTGTGAACTTTTGGAGGTTTATATGTAGATTAATTCCTAAGGGTAAATTGGTATATGTGCATTTCAAATGTGGATTATGGATATTACCAGTTCCTTTTAATCGGTCCTATTAATTTAAAAAAAATTTGCACTGGTTTCACTCTCCCTAATAGTGTATAAGAAGGCCTCCTTTCTCATTTTTAGATTAGTGTGTAAAGTATGTTTAGAAAAGATGCATTCCAGAAAAAATTAAACACAGAAGTTTGTTAAAAATGTTAATAGAAACTCGGTAGTAGGGGAATGAAATTTATCTTAAAGGTTGGAAAGACTTTAAAAATGAAAATACAAAGAAAGTAACAAAACAGGAAAGTATTTTTTCTTCATTTACTGACTTCTTTTTGTCTCCAAGCTCCTAATTGAAACTTTTTAGTCATTGTTCAAAAGTAGTAACTAAAAACACAAAAATAATTCTTGTATTCAAAAAAATGTACCCTTTACAAACACTGTCTCATTTATTTCTTTACCAATCTTGTCATCCCAGTTTATAGATGAAGAAATGGTAACATGGAGACTTTTTGTACCTTATCTAAAATAACACAGTTAAGTTTCAGAATCATCACTCCCCAGACTCTCACCCACTATACCATAGCTGCCTTCTTATATTTTCTTTGTAACAGTTGGAAAGTAACTAAACAGAAACTAACTATATCACTATAGTTTTTTATAAATTAGGAAGTAATTAAATGAATGAAATCTGCAAACTGTTTGCAAACCTGAAAGTATTACCACTACTCATATATACTTCTCAGTGCTTTTACCATTTATTTTTGCTGCTCAGAAAAGGGTAGTTGCTTATTGGGGACTTTTGATTATTTTGTTTTTATAATCTTGCAAGTTACGTATTTTTTGTAATGAGTTATTAGTTGGAAAAAAATCAAAAAGAGGTGTGGAGACAAGTAAATCACATTTCATTTACAATAATTTATGTTTGATCTATTCTTAGCACCCTTTCACCCATCTAAATTTCACTTCTTGTAAAATAAAAATCAAATTTTTGCTCCTTAAATTCAACTTAATAGAAGTTCTTTAGCATTAAAGCCAAAGCTGTTTCAGGAGTGTTGGAAAGATATTGCTTATAAGTACCTTGTACACGGTAATGCATCTATTTTAATCCTTATCCTTGGGGGTCACTATTCAAAAGTACAGAGGTACAAATCAAGAAGGCATAATGGAGACTGTCAGTTATAAAAGGTGAGAGTAACTTTACATTAATATTAGGAATTTCTTTTAAACTAGATCTGGTTTGAGTTTGTAATTTGCTGTCATCTGGAGCAGGGGGCAAGGAGTGTGTTGTTGCTCTTCAGGACTAATGAAGAAAAGGACACAAATGGTTATGTTGGTAACATTTAATTCCTTGCACAAATGTTTATATTTCATTTTGTTTTCTACTGTTTGTGTATACAATGATTAAAAACAGTTGCTGTAAGTGAATGTGAGATCATGTATAACTTCTGTTGCCAAAATTATAAATATGTTTTAACAGAAGTATGAGGTCAGTGTGTGGATAAGAATGGTGTAGTAATGTGCAGGTCATTATTAATGCTGTCGTGGTTTAGGCACTGCCATCTTTTATATTTCTGAAGCTTGCACACAGTCCTTCAATGAGGCTGATTGCAGTATATAATAAGAGGGGCTGTAACTTGCATAGTTTTATTTTATTTCTTCAATCTTCAGTACTTCCAAGACAGATATATCAAGATAAACTTGCTTTTACTTTGGAATCTTCGGTGAGGAGAGGATCCCAGAGATCATTCAGGATTGTTTAACTTAAAAAGAGAGAAGGAAGGGAGGCGAGGAGGGGAAACACAAGAAAAGTCCTGTAGGTATTTGATCGTAGAGATGTGTTCCTAATTTCTTAGCCCAAAGTCTGGAACTTCATTGAAGATCTTTTCCTAGGAGTCTTTTAGGTATACTGTAATATTTCTACTATTAGTATTATTAGAAAATTAAAAAATATTTTGGAATAGTTGTTAAAAATTAAAGCATAGACTTTTTTTCTTTTAAGTGAAGAACAGAGCTAAATTCTTTGAATTTTGGTTTAGATAGGGAAGATGGGTTACATAGATTGATGATATTTATTCCTGGCTGCATCCCTGACAAGTGAAAGAATGAAATACTTTACTTTAGCAACCTCTTCTGTTTTCTAATTCAGGTGGGAATAAGGTACCCGTCCTTGCATAAATGTGTGTGTGTGTGTGTGTGTTGAGCTGGGTAATAGTTTTATAACTGTATGACAGAGAAATTACAGATAGGAAGGAACTAAGATCACTGATTAAAGAGAGAAGCGGCTCCCTGTAGGCTGTTAAGAAATAATAACTTCATATGCCACTTTCTGCTAACTGGAGCTGATGGCTCACCAGAGCATTCTTTATTGCTGATTAAGTAGCATTATGAAAATACTGACTTGGTTATGTTAACTAAATGCCTCCGTGTTTAAAACTTCGAATGTCAAATAGTTTTAGCAGTCATCTTTAACATTTCACATTACCTTTCTGGAATCACATTTCTAGCTCTCACTTGGCTGTTATTTGAGGCTAATATAAAAATGGCAGTCTTTCATTTGTGGAGTTAGGTGTAGCCAAAAGCTTTTCTTTAATTATATCCATTCATGCTGCTATAGTTAAGGGTCTGTCAGCATTTCCATTATAAACCTCCATTTCCAGGGTTTATAACACAGCTATGAAAATTAGCTCTGGGCAAATTCTTGACATACAAGGCCTCGTGAGATTCTCCCTCCTCCTAACCCCTCTTTTTCATTTTTACTGAAGTAGGGGTGAGTGATTTCAAAATGCCTTTTGGCATCTGCAAATATCATCTGGAATTTAAAAAGGAACAATAAATTTTCAGGCTTTGTACCTGTTTGTTTTAACACTTAAGGGAGGTTGTGGACTTATGAATTTAAGCCAAATGGGTATTGATCAACTGACATCCTATTTTGTATTAAACAAGAGCCTAGTTTCAAGGAGGTCTAAAGGCAGCTGAAAACTTGTCTAAGATGTTAAATCTGGAGACTAAGAAATAGTTCAAAAGAGATGATTGCCTGTTTTTGATATAATATGTGCTCAAGTACAGCTCCCTAAAGGGTTAAGATTCTTTTTCCTGGCTTCAAAATACAAATACTTCAAATATTCAAAATACTTCAATACTTCAAAATTTTGAAAATACATGTTTTTAAATTCCTTTTCCCATGAACTTGGAAGTTCATCTGTTTGTTATGTATCTTTTTTGACACTTGGGATGGGTGGATGTGTGCATGCATACATGTGCACAGAAGAACTGCATTTATTATTCCCCTCAAATATTTTCTATGTTCAGTAGTTCTAGTTATTTTAACCTTCATTGGTATGATATCATTAATTCTAAACAAAAACAATTTTTTTAATCTTTCCTTTGGTGAGAGACCTGGGGGTTTTCTAGGTAGGAAAAGGAGGTGATATAAAAGGAAGTATTTCTGTGAGACTCTGCTGAATGCCAGATAATTGATATGATTTTTCAGGAAAAATAGAAAAATTACTCTCTGTGGCATGCAAACCTTTTCCTCCTTTTGTTATTGGGTGTTCTATTAGTATGAATGGGTTACACCTTTTTTTTTTTTTTTTTTAATGGAGATATTGGGGATTAAACCCAGTACCTCCTGCATGCTAAGCATGCACTCTACCACTGAGCCATGCCCACTCTCCTGGAATACAGCTTTTAATTACTGAAGAATAGTTCACTACAAAACAACTTTGAAACTAGTATGATTTTTCAAATAATCAAATTATGAGCTATTTATTTGCAAAGTTTGATTACTATATACCAGATTGCCAAAAATAACTGCTGATCTGCTGTTACATCATGTATATGAGCATATGTATACATACACATGTGTATCATATATATGAGCATATGTATGTATATACATATATGTACTACACACATGTTTGTGTATATGTACACACTTGTGAGTACACATATGTACAGACATATGTACACATGTGTTTGTGTATAGTCATGTGGGAACGTATACATACGTGGGTGTATTGTGTATACATATGTAAATCATTTAAACTATATATAGATATATATTTGATGTAGATTTTGATTTGATTTGCTGCATATTTGGGTGCAGTGTTCTAACAGTTTGGAAGAGAGAGCACATGTGTATGCTCCCTGGGAAAATATATTTCCAGCTTTTATTTGAAAAATCAGATAGGTGTGTTGCCCACTAAGAGTGATCCATGTACCAGTTTTGATTCCTTCAGAGAAAGTGAGCATTTCTAAGGGAATGTACTACAAATCTTATTTGGGAATATACAAAATGTAAAGATTTCTTTTCATTAAATATTTCATGTATCTTTCAACTGAGATTTTTACATATATACTATGAATTAGCTTTTTTGTTTATTTATTCTTTACCAGTCTTGAATTTTGCAAAGCATGTTTACTATAGCCCTTTTTTAATATTACATGTATTATAAATTCATGCAGTGATATAAACTACTTACCCTAATAACTTGGAAATGTTTGTGAACTCTTTTTTTTGTATTTTGCTGAAACATAAGTTATCTTTTAATTTTTCATGTATAGGAGTTAATATTTTGGGCCATTTATTAGTCTCCTACTAGATCTATTACATAGGTATAAATTCTCCTTGCATAAGTACAAAGTGATTCTTTTAAAATATTGTAAGGGAAAAAGTTGTGTACCCGAATCTCAGCTTCATTGGGATTTGGGGGACGGGAAAGGTGTTTCAGACTTCAGTAATAAGTAGATCAGAGCTAGAGATGGAATCAGAGAGCATCGTGTAGGAGCATCATATATGGGAAGAGTCACAATTTCAGGCAGTAGGCATTTCCACAACAGCAAGTTGTGCTTTTCACCTCTGCTTCTTAAGGGACCCCAGCAGTATTGAGAGTTCCTACTGCTGCAGCATTGTGTGAAAAACAAGGGCTGTAGTCAATACATCTAAGATCAAACTATCCCTTCTCCATTTACCAACAGTGCAATCTTGGGAAATTACTTAACCTTTCCTAACTTTCAGTTGCATATTTGTAAAATAATCCCTACAGATTTCTGTGAATATCTGCTTAGGTCTCTGCTGTCCATACACACTAGCTATGTGTAACAATTTAAGTTAATGAATAGAAAAGGACAAATTTAATTCCTCTGTCATACTAGTTTCATATCAAGTGTTCAGTAACTATAGTGGCGACTGTAGTGGACAGCAGCAGATCTCCTGGATGGCACTGACTTGGGTGCTGCACCTATCCAGACTATGGGCCGTGGTAATCTCTCAATATCTGCTTGTTTTCATTTACTTTTTCTTCATTTTTATGTGAACAATGGTATCCTTTATTCCAAGGTTCTCTTGAAATACATGTTTGTCCATGTGTCCCCCACTCTTGAATAATCTCACTTTCCTTAAAATTTTTGTAACACTCTCTCTAATGCCCTTTATTGCTTTCTACTTTGTATTGTAGTTTTCTTTTTACAGAGGATACATATTCATTAAACAAATTATTCAGCAAATCCAACTAACATTTATGAGTGCCTACTGTGATAACAGGCATTATTAGAGGCACTTGTTATACATCTGTAACCAGTTAAATGCAGCACATATGGTATGCACTCATGTTATTTATTACATGAATGACAGACTGAGAAAATAGGTACTTAAATAAATGTTTATTGAGACCATCACCTTTTTATCATTTCATATTTTATTATTTCAACCTTTCAGCATTATTTGATAATGATTTATACTTGTCCCCAAATTTTACCTGCTTATCCAGCAATTCTTGCCAATATCTACATGAAACTAGAGAACAGTATCTGAGCAGCGAGGCTCTGGATTTCATGGATTTAATGCATAATCTGAATTTCACTTTTGTGCTTATTGTCTTCTAAGCAGCACTGGGCAGAAGGAACTTTCAGAGGGATGACAGAGGTCCATTCTTCTCAATTAATTGAAAGGTTTTTGTTGTTAGCTGAAAAATGAAACTCATGTTTACTCTAGTTGAAAATTTTTGGACCATTTTTATTATTTTATTTTGCCAATTCCATAGTGAACACCAAACTATTCTCCCACTGAAATAGGGAAACAGGTGGAGTAAGTGGGCCTTTGAGCTTTTACCGTGCTTTTGAAAGTTTCCAGGATTTCTCCACCAAAGCTGGGTCCATAGGAACACTCTGAATCTAAAGGTAGAGATCATCTGTATTTGGATTGATCTGGAAGCAAGGTATTTGGAAGAGGGAACTGAAATAAAGGTGGAGGAAACAATTTAAAGCAGTTCCCTGGAGTGGAAGATTCCATATTGAAAGGGCCTTTTGAGTGACTGCCGCATACTGTAAGAAAATAGACGCACAGCAAGACACGTCTGTGTGAGTTTCAGAAGGCTGGGTACAAAGAAAAGGTACCAACATTTCCACGGACTTCTTAGTCTTACCCACTCTTCTTGCTCGGCTGTTTTTTGGTATTTGCTGTGCCCCTAGTCCTGTAATCCTCAGTTATAATCTAGAGTGGATCTAATATTTAACCATGTCTCCAAAATTATAAAATTAAAGTAAGAGGTGAATAGACCTGTATGTTATATATTTTTTTCAAGGCTATTTTCAATGACTTCTGATTCATTTTTGTTCTCAAAGTTTGAAGTTTCTAAAACCCTGGTTTTTTTTTCTGGGATGAAACTGTAAATTCCACCTCTAATAATTAGGAAGAGGAGGGTCAGAGTGGCAAAAGGATTCTGTGAAACAAATCAGGATGAAGAACATTGGGATAAAAGGACAAGGACAAAAGAGATATACCCTGGAAAGGAAACATTTCATTCTTTTGAAAGTGGATCAGCTCAGGGAATAGAAGTGCCATGATTATTTTCTGTACCAAGCACTGGAATATTTCTCTTTAGCAAAACAATAATAAATCAAAAGACATTGGGGTGAGGCAAAAGCTACTTTTTCCAATCTTGCTTATGTCACTGTGGTTTCTTGTCTGAACCCCATGGTTCACTGTAGGTGTTTAGACCACCCAAATCTTTCAAGCTTTGGATGAAATTCAGCAATAAGTTTATAGGAAGGCATCTCTACTGTGTTCTTTCATGGCACCATACAGGGCTATGTTTCTTAAACCAAAGACAAGTTATAATAAATATATTGAAGACTGGTAAATCCCATTTGTGATGCGTTTGCTTAAGTTAACACTCTTCTAACCATGGGGTGGGTAAGGACACCTGAGACTGTGGACTCAGTGGACTCAACCTTAAGAAACTCAGTAGATAAACTGTCATTGTAGCTTTTGGTTATAAAAGGGAAGGACTCAGAGGAAGCAAGTAATAATTTAAACATTTATGCCCATTAAGTGTAGTACAATAAGCTACTCAATGTGTTTTTTAACGTGATGTGTCGGTAAGGGAAGGAAACCGATCTCTTAATTATCCCATTGTCTTTAGATGAATAAGACCTCAAAAGGCACTATAAGTTGTGGGAAAAGTAGGTTCATTGTAGTTTTTAAATATCCCTAGCTATCCTCACCATCTTCTGGTAATTACCCCAAAGTTATTTTCTTTAAGATGTGTTTCTTAGAAAACATCAGAGTACATTTTTGTTTTATGATATGAATTTACTTTTGCCATCATATGGCCTGTAAGGAACAATTCCTTTCCTTTCTTCATCTACCTTGTGGAGAAGGGTAATTGCTCTGTTTCAAATTTTATTTATATTTTAACAAAATTGGGAACAAATATAAGGAGTGAAACTAGCCTTTGGAACTCTTAATTTCAATTGTTTCTTCTTTACCTTACAAGATACATATTTTTCTCTCTTTAGGATATCTCTTGTCAGATTTAAGGCTTATTTAAAATGAAAAGAAAGCTGGAGCAATTTTCTTTATTCCATCTCAGTCTCCTAAGGCCTATTTCCCCCTGGTGAGCTCATAGCAACAGGGGGGTTTAAGGGAATTCAGCTTTCTGCAAATTAATGTCTCACATCATGAAAATTCAGGACTTTTTTTTTTTTATCTTGAAAAGTAATACAGTGAGTGTGAGTATTATTTCTTGCCAGCGGGTGGAAGATGAATGATTTTGTCACAGTTTTACTGCTTGATGAGCAGTATCCTGAGGGTCAGGCTTAAGTCTGTGTCACTATGCTGCTCATTACTCTTGAGCTAAATAAGGGCTGATTGGATCTAAATTGCCTAGCACATGGGCCACAGATGAGCTCAGTGAGCAGGGGATGACCTGCTATTCAGTCTGGGAGTAACCCCGGTGTGCAAATGCAGCATTAGAACACCGTGGGAGAATGAGAGGCTACCGGCTGCTGCCAGCAAAAGAAATCGAAATGTAAAAACTCTTTGATGCTGTGATGTTAGAATTTGAAATGTAGGAAGTGACAGGTTGATGGTACTTATCAGCTTTGGCTGGATTAGAGAACAGTGTCATCTTGCTTCTATAATGACAGAAGAATGAAGCCAGCAGCTAACTACTGTGGAGAGTAGAGCTGCCGCTGTTGTCACGGCCAGTCGTTGCTGCCTCCTACTGGCAGTTTTCCTGGAAACCAGTAAAGATAACGAAGAAAAGAGCATCTGTAAATTTCCAGGAATTTGGGACTCTTTGGTGATGAAAAGCTGCCAGTGGTAGGATGCAACGGAAAGGGTATTTTAGAGCATACTTGATAGTAAATTGCTTTAAAAATCATCACTATTGGGAAATCGGTTGTTCCCAAATTTTCTAGTTAACCAAGAGTTAATCCATTTTTGAAGTGAAACTACCCGGAGCAAGAAAGCCCAGTATACTCGTCTGGAATAGTGTTCGTTCAGACGGCCTCAGTTGGGTTGTTTGGTCTCTCAGTAATGTATTTTTATAACTAACAGCACTTTGCTAACAACTAATCTTCAAAATCTACCAACAGACTACCAACCACAGTGTTAGCACAGTTTCAAAGATACCTGATAAAAATAAAAAGTGAAAAATGCTTCTAATTATGTAGCTTATGTTGCATAAAGCTCTCTTAGGGAGGGGATGGTATGGAAGGAAAAGAGTTCTCCTGTAAGTCAAATGATTTAAACAAGCCCAAAAAACCCCAGCAAAACCCTATGATATAAGACCTCTTTTGTTTCATTTTATTCCTGCAGTTGTAATTTTAAAATTATCAATACTAGGCTATTATATGTTTGTGATATAAAACTTAGAAAATATAGGCAAGTGTTTTTAAAAAATTACTTATCTCACCATGCTGAAGAGCTGCTATTGATATTTTGTTGTATCCTTCTACACTTTTCCTATTCATACACATTTTTTTAAATGGGGCTTCATACTGTTTAGTGGCCTCCTTTTACACTTAATATATCATCAGTGACATCTGAAACATTATTTTTGGTGGCTTCATAATATTCCATTGTGTGGATATACCATAATTTACTTGACCATTTCTTATTGGTAAAAGGTTACACTGTTTTGAATTTTTCACCATGAGATACAAAGCTGTAATGAATGTCTTTATGTGTTTCTTGGCAGGCTTCATGAGTACTGTACAAATTGTACACCACACAAATCTAAAGGTGCCATTCACAACATTATAAATGAGACTTCAATCTTCATGGACAAGACATGTTTGATTATATACAGAAGATATTTCTTAAATGATTTGGTTTAAAATACAGAGCCTTAGATTTAATTTTTTTTTTAAAGTGGGAGCCATGATTTAAAAACATTCAGTTTATATATACACATATATACATAATTATATATAACCTACAGAAGCAAATTTTTAACTAGTGGTAGAAAACTGTAGATCAGAAAAATTGAGATTTTGTTCCCTTTAAAACAAAACTATTGTTCTGTATGTTGAAAACGTAGAGGTAGAAAGCTCCTAGTTTGGGGTAAAAGTGTTAACTTTCACCTCCCAGAATTTAAGAAAAGAATTTTCTTGCATTTGTCAAAATACATTCTCTACTGTTTTCTTTAAGCCTTGTTTTTCCTTCTATTAATATCAAATATAAAATAAAAATTTCAATATAACTTCTAAAGCTGGAAGGCTCTAGAGAGATAATTTTTAATGCCTCTCTTTTTTATTTTTATATTATCAAACTTCATGTGTTCTATAAAGAATGTAAATAATACAAAATTGTATGCTGCAGAAAACACAAATCATTCCCCTCCTAAACCTTCCTCCTACAAAAGGAACCACTATTAACTCCGGAGAATGTTCTTCTAAACTGCTCTTGCTTTTCCTTTTACCCACACTGCCTCTTTTACCACCTCTTATTTTAAGTGGGAAAAATGGGATCAGACCTTGGAAACTTCTACCTTTAGTTTTTCAGTGAAAGAGATATCAATGACATCTCTCTGTGCACACACATTGTGTAGGCTGCATAGTATCTTGTGTAGAAAACCTTAATTTATTTAACCCCAGTAAATATTTGGGAGCTATACATGATTTTAAGTTGGCTTGGCTCTTGTTCCTATTTGATTTTCCAAGATCCTGGTTGAAAATTTGGGTTGCTCTGTTTATTTAATCAGGATAGTAGTTGTAGTTCAATTTTGTGAGTTAGTAATATATCCAGCATCAAACCAGCAGAGCACATTTCCACTTCAGTCATTCAATATGTGTGAATCATATATAGAATAATTAATGTCTTTTGCTTATAGTGAAAAATATTCCTATATTTTTGAAAAGGCTGCAGATGTGAGTTTTCATTCTGACTCCGCCACTTTTCTTTCACTTTAATCTTCAATAAGTCATGTAATCTCTTTGAACCTCAATTTTTCTAATCTGTAAAGTGTGTGTAATAATACGTATTAAAGAGCTGTTTTGAAGACCGTAAGAGATAATATATGTCAAGTGTCTAGCAGAGTGCCTAGTGATGATTGCTTTTATTATCATTTCTGCTTATCCACTGGTGTCAGAGAAATGAAGTGAAAAAAAGTATATTACAAGTAAATTTTAGATATGGAGTTTCCCACTCTAAATTAAGATTTTTAGAGCTCCATTCTGAATCAGTTCAGTGGTATTCCCTGAAAAGAATACTATTTATGTTTGAAGTGAAAACATAAATGACTAATTTCTTAGTGTGTCTTCCTTTTTTTTTTCTTATGGCTTAGAGAATTCTGGCTTTATTAATTTTGTACCTTTGTATGAAACAGAAATAACTATTCTTCAATCAATCCATCTTTACTGAGTGTCCAGAAAGTACCTGCTGTGGCAGATTTTGTACTGGTGTTGGAGAAAACAGAGATGCAGAAAATAGAGATCGCTGCTCTCTAGTGCCTCACGGCGTAGTGAGCTAACATAAAAACAAAGAAATACACTGTGATCAATAGACAAATGTTGAAGAGACTCTTAACACTCTTCTTTATCACTTACAGAATTTTCTCTGAGACTGCCCTATATGAAATAAAGTATGTGATTAAATGGCAGTAAGTCAGTCACATAGTTGATTGGTGGCAGATATATTACAAGGGAGACATTGTAACTCTTTATCAGTTTGAGCTTAGGTAGATGTTTCTTCAAAAGTTTTAAAGTTGTTTTTGACATCTTTAGCATATTCCCTCCATTAATAAATAATAACTTAACTGCTTGTAAGCATATGTAAGGTCTTTAGTGAATTGTTAATTGCAACACTATGTCATTGATATATTTTTCTACATTTCTTTCTTCTGACATCTATTTTTTTTTTTTCCTATTCCTGTTCTCTGAAACCTTAATGTGCCTTCCTCACCACTACCCCACCACCACCACTTTTTTAATGTGCTATAAAAACACTTCATCTTTTCAGGACAGCATACTCTGATCATTTAACATGACAAAATAGAATCCAAAACCAATATGTAATATTTCATTGTGCATTTTCAGAAGTTTGGTGTGGTGGGGGAGGGTATAGCTCAGTGGTAGAGTTCATGGCTAGCATGCACAAGGTCCTGGGTTCAATCCCCAGTTATCTCCATTAAAAAATTAATAAATAAACCTAATTAACCTCCCCCCTCCAAAAAAATACATAAATAAATAAAAGTTCATATAAATGCTATTATACCAGAAATGCCATATACAGCTGTGCCACTTGCTTTTTTCTTACAGTTTTATTGTTTTGAGATACACTGCCAGAGAATGTGCACTTCAGGGAACTGAAGGATTTAGCCAAGAACAAGAAATATTTTGGATTCAGAAAATAGAGAGTCCAACACAGAATCATGAAGGGGTGGAAGACAGCTGTACATTTGTCCCAGGCAACCACGATTCCAGATTTAAATAGAATGATGCTGAGCTTTGGGGAGGAAGGCCCCCAGGAAAAAGTGGGGAAAGAAAAAATTATTTTTCTAGTTCTGGAGGAGAGTAAAGCAATTTCATTTTAAAGTGACCTTTTCTTTGAAGAGCCGATAGCCCTGAATGACAGTTGTTTAATGACCTCTCACTAACTAACCTTGTTTGATTTTTTAATATTAATTTGCCATAGCAAATTATAGATTAAATATATCAACCTTATGAAAGTCATGTATGTTTCAGATATACTGAAATTTGCATTTTTCATTTTCTTTCATAGGAAAGTTTTAAGGGTTTTATGTATATAAATGTCAATCTTTAAAAAATACGTATATATGTATTTATGTGTATATACATGCACACACATACATATATTTAACAGTTAACAGTTTTTTCCTTTGGTTTCCTAGGAGGAATTCCAATGTAATTCAGCATATGTTTCTTGAATACTTTGTGCCTTAGGACTAATGAGTGTTCGGGTGTACATGAAGATGTATCTGGCACTTGTAGAGCTATGGTGTAGTGGAAACCAGCTATTTAATGGCTCCAAGTTTTTATGTCTCCACAGTCACTCTGCTGAATTCTGAAATACCTGGACTGTTAGTTTGATCCACTATATGTATGGAATTTCTTATATTCGGAAGATCATACATGTAAAATGGTAAGTGGTCTCCAGAGTATAAGAAATTCCAAGTTTGGGGTCAAACTAATAGTCCAGGCTTTTCAGATTTACATCACAGTGGAAGTTTTGTGACAAGATGTAGTTATATATCCCAATTTCCTAGAAGACAAGTGCATTTTGCCTTATTTAGAGATAGTAAACATGGTTCAGTTTTCCCATTATTTCCTTATGGACTGATAACAGTCATATCTTTTCAGATGCTATTCTGCATTTATCATTTAAATTAGGGCTTACTGTAGGCACTAGGAGCTTGTATCATTTAATATATATAAATTTTTTAAAATTTGGACAAATGGTGTCTTAGTCTGTCCAGGCTGCCATAACATAATACTAGATCACTTAAACAACAGAAATGTATTTTCTCTCAGTTCTAAGGGTTGAAGGCCCGAGATCAAGATGCCAGCACTGTTGATTCCTAGTGAGGGTTCCTTTCCTAGTTTGCAGAGGGCCTCTCACTGTCTGCTCACATGACCTTTCCTTGCATGTGCATTGTTGGGGGAGAGGGGAGACTCTGATGTCTCTTCCTATAAGGACCCTAGTCCTGTTGGGTCAGGGCCCCAACCTTATGACCACATTTAACCTTAATTACTTCGCAGAGTCCTCATACAACTACAGTGGGGGTTAGGGGCTTCAACATGAATCTAGGGGGATACAATTCAGCCCATGGCAGGTGTATCTGTTTATCCCGACTAGAATAATGATGCGGGGATTTGGGGAGAGATGGGCAAAGAAGTCAGATTAAATTTCTGTATACATTATTTCTCTTTTTTTGTCTTTTATATCTTTTTTTTTGGAATTACTGAAGTTAGAGAATCCTTATTTACTCTGTTGTTTCAGTTTCTCTGTTTATGTTTAATAGAAAGTTTCAAAGTTAATGAAATAGGTTAAAATCACTACTTCTTCCATATTCACCTATCATCTTGCATATTAAGTACGTTCTGTATCTCAAGTATTCATTAATATAGTATTTACCTTTATTTTAGGAGAGAGACCACTGGTTTAAGAATAAATTAAATTTATGTGGAGAAGCTAATTGAAATGAGATGTGAAGTGATGGAAAGATCTTTTTGTACATAAATCAATGCTAACTCCAGGGGGACCTCAGACTGGCCCCCATGTTTCAGTTCTTTAATCTGAAGGATAAAGGATTGGATCAGATTACTTAAGTGTTTCTAATTCTATCAATTATATATTGAATACTTTAATATTTTTAGGTAAATTTGCTTTTCTTTTTAAAGTTGATAGATGAAATGAAAATATGATTTACACTCCCGGCATGATTAAACTAAATTTTACTTAATTGGTTTTATTTTATCTTTTACTTATGTAGAGCTGGTTTTATCCCCTTTTTATGTAACATGTGCAAAATCAAATACAAAAAAGAATGTCATAAAGGAAACACTTTTCTTAAGTACCCAGTTATAGCAGCACACATATTATCAAATATTTTATCTTTGGCCAGTAGTTGGTAATTTTTAGTTATACATTAGAAAGAATAAGTTAATAAATATTGAAGTAGCTACTTTGTGCAGTTTATTTTTTTAGATAGAGGTGTAATAACCAAGTCATAATTATTAAACAGCATATTTGATGAGGGCTTCTTATATGTCAGGGACTTGAATCAGTTTGAGTTCTCATTTTCCTATGCTTTAGCAAGGAAGAAAAATTTAAAGATTACAAATAAATTGTAACTAAGTAGGCTGAGTGAGTGAAAGGTAGATGAATACATAGGCAAGTATTTTTTGGATGCTTTATATGGGCTTGTCCTCTCACCTGATGCTACGTAGAACATGAGACAGGCACCAGGTACTCTCTAGCTGGAGATACATAATACCACAAACAATAAAAAAAATTAGTGGGATATTGTAGTAATTCAGTAAATAGGATCATACAGTAACATTATTGAGCTCTACTATTGCAAAATACTTTATGTGCAGAAAGATACAGACTTTGTTCTTGGGGAAGTTATGTTTCAGTAAACATGAACATACATGTGTGTATCTGTAGCATAGTTCAAAGTAAAAATTAATAAGTAATGAATATTATAAGATAATGTATTATAATTCATCAGTAGTAGGAAGGAGGAAGGAAAGAGATGGAATGAGAGGATTTTAGGAAAGATATTTTGAAGTAGGCGACATTTGAACCGGGTATTAAAGGAGCTGTGGAATTTAAACTTGTAACGAGGAAGGAGATGGCCAGGAGGAAGGTTAGGAAAGGCCTTCTGAATGCGGCGGGATATAAGAATGGCAATTACATACGTAACTTGTTGAAGGGAAGGGAGGAAAAAGCTAGAATCGGTGATACAAGAACTGGAAGTTGGAGTGGGTTAAGTGTTTTGGGGGGCTGGCGGAGAATCTAGTCTGATAAAAGAAGAGGATATGAGGAGGAAATCAAGGGTTTTAAGCAGAAGGACAACGTGAGAGCCGTCCTTCAAGCACATCATGTGCTCTTCTCCCCCACTGAAACATAAACTCCTTGAGAAAAAAAATCTGACCTGTTCCTTTCCTCTTAATCCCCCTGCCTGACATGTTTCTTGATTTCTTCTCTGCCTGGAAAGCTTATTTCCCCTCAGGTACGAATGCAGTTTCCCCTGTGAAAAGTTTCCAGGCTCCACAGGCAGAGCAAGTAGCTTCCTGCCATGTGCCCCCTTGTGATACATATTTGTGTCATCCAGGGCAGTTATCACTTGAAACACCATCATTCTTTGTCCATCTCCTTCTCTGGAATGATACTTTTTGAGGGCAGGGAATTTGTCTTATTTGTATTTTTATCTTCAGCCCTAGGTATTCAGCTAAAATGTCTGACATACAGTGTTGCTTAGTTAAGTCTTTGTTGACTGGATGAACAATAGTTATATAGATGGTCTGGCATGATGGATTAAAGGGGAACTTTAGACAAGGAAGCCAAGTTAAGCTATTGTGGTTAAAAAAAAAAAAAGACTAGTGATATGAAAGTATATTTTAAAAACGGAAAGTAATTTAAAAAATACAGTGTGATAGAAAAGAGCATTAGCTTCGAATAAATTGATAGAGGGACTGATTGATAGAGGGAATAAAGGAAAGGAATGATCTGGGGACCCAGGCTGATACTGTGTATCATGGAATAATATGTAAGCAACATTTTGAGCAATTATGAAATTTTAGGTTTGGCGACTTCTTGCAGACTGATAAAATTTTTCCTGTTGATCTCATTACCCTAAGGATGTCAAAAAACTTTAATATTGTGTCATTCCTTCTGCTATTTTAGCACTATTAATGCAAAGGTTGGTAACTTTCGAGGACTTACATACTTGCACAGTTTTCTTCCTTGTGTAATGCTGTCATGCAGTTTTGAAGGGGTAGTCCACGTGTGAGACCTGTCTGTTAATTTTGGTACTCCTTCAGCAAGCTGGCTTTCTGTTGTCTCTTCAATAAGAGAAAGTCCTCTTTATCCCTGGGCAGGGTTAATTAAGCCTTAGGGCAGTGACTGGTACACGGAGCTGACTGAAAATTTGCCTGTGACTGGAAGACTCCGGCGTGAACACTGTATTGTCCCTAACCAGGAGGGGCGAGGGTAGTGGGGGGATGGGGAGCCAAGTGAGCCCTTACTGTACACCTTCTGAGAGTTCCCTTTCAAAACAGGATGAGAGCCTTTCACAGATGGTTACATTTGTGTGAGAATTTATCTTTTGTAGTTAATATTTTTCTTCCTAAAAGCAGACATTTGTAATGAAATTATGTTTTCAGGCTATAAATATATCTTAATTTCTATGACTTACATATATTATACATTTAAGTGTAACACATGGCATTAGGCTGGAGACTTCTGTTCCTTATTTCATATGCAAACATAATAGTCCAGTGGAGCAGTTGATACCTTTGATGATTGCTCTCTGAATCCAGAAGTGGTATGTTTCCAAAGCATACTAATCAGAAGCAAAGTTGATATAATCATCTGCTCTGCTATAATTTACTTACAACTCTGGAAAATTCAATTATGGAAAGATGAGTGGAACATTTTTTCTTATCTTTTTGAAGGAGTTTACCATCAATTTTTATTACCTATGTGTTTAGAGAGTTCCCACTAATACTACATTTTTTTCCGACTCTGGCTTAAAGTGCTGAGGTTTTACCTGTGCTATAAAATACTGTGATTTTAAAGATACTATGCCTTATCTTGGCCTCTACTTGTCTTTAACTTAACATTAAGTTATATTTTATTTTCCAGTTAATGATGGGAGAGAAAGAAAGAATGTTAGCACAAGTTAAAACTTCTAAATTGCTGCTGTATTAATAAAGAGTAATTTTTAGATAACTGTTATTTCACCTAAAATCTAGAAATTAGACAGTAACTTTATGCCACCTCTGTACTTGAGTAAGTTTGGCATAGTCGTGATAATGGATGTTTATCCATCTGGTTTCTTTTAACTGTATTTATGTCACATTGAGAAATTTTATTCTGGCTATTCCTCATCCCCTTCAGAGAAGACCCAAATTCTTCATTTTCTTTTGAGGCAATTTAGAAATGAGGCACTTAGGGTTTTTGTTTTGTTTTACTTTAAAGAAAAAAAAAAAAAAACCCTTATTTCCCACTTCTTAGAGTATACTTTGATAGGTATATAGTTTGACTATTATGACAAAAATTTTGATACGTGCAACTCCATTGGATTTCTTTGTCTTCTGTAAGATAAGAATATAAGAATATAAAACAAAATTTTAATTCATTGTAAAAACTGTTTTAATATAGTGCTTACATTGAAGCTTTTAGTTCTTTAACAATGTGTAGGTCCCCTTTGGAGGATGCGAAGTATGTGAAATGTTTTCCTTTAATTTTACTGAAGGTGTAGTGTACATGGACATGTGGAGGGCAGTTTTGAAAACTCTTCAGCCACCTTTTTTTATCTTCTTAAGAAATATATTTGTAAATTGTGCTTCTAGAAAGGTAGGGGTGGATGTGGTAAGAGGAAAGTAGAGGAATTAAAAATCATTCCAATAAAATGGTTTAATTTATGCCTCAGCAGTTAAGCAGTGCTCCTGGTTAACAGATATACCCTTCAGCTACACAGGATTTTGGAGGGTTGGAGGGCACTCATTTGCACATAAATAGCCATTAACTGATAAATTCCCAAAGGTCTCCTGTTGCATGTTAGTGGTTCTGACCTACTTAGCTAGCTTAAATTTGTTTTACAGAATTATTATAATTCTATCCTTGGTACTTAAACTTTGTGATTAATGCATGCCTCACAATGCAATTAAAGTATAATTACACAGTTTTGCAGTTTCCTATCGTGGGTGTTATTATTACAAAGATCTGGATTTTGCAAATATTAGAAGAGTTAAGGTTTCGATATTTATTACTTTTTCTGTTATTATGTGATTATGTTAAATGGGACCCTTTTATGTCTAAAGAATGGGTTGGAGAGAGGCAGATCATTCAGTGCAGAATTTGTTAGCTCAGAAATGATTGAATCGGTTAATGTGACCACTTTGGTATGCTGTGTGGATTGCTGTATGCCCAGTCTTTCTTGCTTACCTTTTTCAAGTGTTTTCTGAAGCACAGTAGGATCTTCACACCGTATTTTTTCCAGAAGTAATGTTAGAGTAAATGTTGGGAAGCAGTAGAAGAACCCCAGTGTGGAATTCATTAGGTCTGGTTTCCAGTGCTGACAGTTAGTTGTGAAAAGAATTCATGTTCCTGAGGGTCTCTGTCCTCATCTGTAAAATGAGTGATTTGAACTAGAAGGGGTTGGCAAACCAAGATGCCTCTGACTAAATCTGGCCCGTGGCCTGATTTTGTACAGACATTGAGTTAATAATGGTTTTCACTTTTTTTTTTAATTGAAGTGTAGTCAGTTTACAATGTTGTGCCAATTTCTGATGTACAGCGTAATAGTTCAGTCATACATATATATACAGGTTTTTACATTTTTTTAAGCTTTCTAAAACAGTAAGAATATATGACACCATATGTGGCCCACAAGGCCTAAATATTTACCAAAATATTTTGCCTACTCCCTGGCTAGCTGTTCCATAGGGTTTCTCTCAACTACTGGCATTAAATTTTTAGTTGATTCTTTTTAAATGCTGATGCTTTATATGTAGCCCTGCACTTCTGTTTGGGGTTTCATTTCTTGCGTGTTCACTATTTAGAGGGTTCTGTGATGTGACACCCAATACCTGTCTCTTTACTGCCTGTTATACATCCAGTTAGTATTCTCTTAAATTTGGTAGTGATGACTGCTTTCTGAAGCATCAGAACTTGAAATTTCGATTTCTATTAAAGGAAATTTCCAGTAAAATGAGACAGTACAGTGTCAGTTCTATTGAAAGGCAGGGAAGAAACATTTATTTTCAAATACTTAACACTATCACTTTGGAAAACTTTAAAAGTTGTGTTATTTTATAGAAACGCTACAAATAAATGTTAAATAATATTTTCTAATGAACTTCAGAAACCCTTTCTATACTTTTTTTTTCTGACTATCCTTTCGCCAACATACAGTATTGTATCACTAGAAAGGTTGGCGTTCCCTGGCCCCCATGTCTTTGAGTGTAGAATCAGGGACCACCGTTAAAACTCAGATGCATTTAAGTGATAGTCAGCTATGGAGGAATTCAGCATCCTATGTTGTTTGCTTGTTAATATGCATTAAAGGTAATGAGCTAAGTAATTTTAAACCATTTTTATTTGCTATGATGAGGATCATTTTGGGCCCCCAAAGAAAAAAAAAATAACAGTGGTCAGGAATAGGAACTGCTTTGTAAAGTTGGCATACAGTCATCACATTTCTCCAAAGAGAAAATGGTTACCCTGTAATAATCAGTCTAATTAATTCAGAAATTCATTGATTGTCCCAGCTCTGTGTAGATTAGGTAGAGACTTGCTTCAAGGAGTGGAATTTATGAAATGTTTGCTGCATCCAGCAAGCAGAGCTTCTATAATGCAGCTGCCTCCTCAGTGGTTTGCTTTGATCCTGTGGAATGAAAGGACAGGAGGATCAGCTCAGGTCTAAATGAGATTACAGCTGGTTCTGCAGCTTATCTGGTCTATTGCCAACTAGTGTGGCTTTGCACGTCCTAAGGGGTTTACAACAGAAACTGTTTATTGAGTATCATCGGTTTACTCAACGCAAGCTGGACTAATCCTTCCCGGCCTCAGCGTACTGTGGAGTTGTGCGGGAGCCAGACCAAAAGCTGGGGCAGCCAGACCCTCTGGAGCCCTTTGTCTTGCTCTATATTGATTTTTACCTGAGTTAAAGGCAGTGAAAAAATAAAACCGATAACCAGTGCCTATTCTGAGCAAAAGGTTAATCTTACCTAAAATCTTACAAAAAGCACCTGTTAACCCTAGAAGGGACAATCTTTTTTTTTTTTTAAACTTTCTCGCCAAGTGGGATTTTCTAGTTTCTAATTTTGAAGAACAAGATAAGAAAAACAGCTTAAAAGATCTTGCTAGACATTCCAAGTTAAATGCTTAGTCTCTTGTAGTGATACTGTAACAAACGGCTCTGTGCATGGAATAGAGGATGATTTGTTTCTAAACAGTAAGTTTTTGCTTTATATCCATTTTGCACACTACAGTTATTTTTTTCAGTGTGGCAAGCAAAATGCATGAAAACAAGGCTGGAAACCTTAATTAAGGAAAAGAACTCAACTACCAAGGTTAATAACTAGTAGTCATTTTGCCTGATGATCCCTTGGTAAATAGTAGTACATTTCTGTAATGAATAAGGACTGGTGATTAGGAGGATTATAAAGATATACCTATTATAAATAGTACTATGTGTATTTAAGTTTTATTTTACTATTTTATTAGGTACTTATTTAAACCTTTAGGTGTAAGATTTTAATTATTACAATCTCATCTTGACTAGAGATCCTCAGTATGGCTTATAGTGGAAAATGACTTGGAGTCAGACACACCAGGGGTTGAATTCCATTTCTGTTAACTTATTTATCAAGTTATTTGACCTCTCTGAATCCATTTTTTCATCACCATACTAGAGATGAAATTATTTACCTTGTATCTAATCAAACCAAATTAGAACATAGAAGAAAGTAACACTGAGTTAATCATGTTAGTCAAAGCTACTGTAGTTGCTCAGGAGCCCAAAGACATTGAAGATTATATGTGTAGGGTCCCTCCCATGATGCTGGAAAGGATATTTAAAGGTTGTATTGCAGTTATCATGACAGCCATGCTCTGCGTCTATAGATCAGAAACACCTATTGCCATCTTGAAAGGTGTCTGATCTTGGGCAGGTGAATAGAGAGGTTGCCTGGTAAATATCCTTCCCTTAGTGCACAGCAGCAGCTACTGAATATGCCGTGAGTATGAAATCTAGGCTAGATTAAAATTTTTAGAAAGACCTGAATAGTAAACTGGTATTTAGGGTAGGTGGGTGAGCCATACATTTATGTTCCTTCCTGTTTGAGTGATTATTCTGTTTCTACATACCCAGCTGTATTAAGTGCTAAATAAAA
Source organism: Camelus ferus (assembly GCF_009834535.1). Classification (NCBI taxonomy): domain Eukaryota; kingdom Metazoa; phylum Chordata; class Mammalia; order Artiodactyla; family Camelidae; genus Camelus; species Camelus ferus. The sequence goes on from NC_045703.1 coordinate 3,630,076, forward strand.
GACAAAGGTAGATTGTTTAAGGATATTTCAGTGGTCTCTCAGTTTACTTTCTCCTAATTGGCAATGAACATGTGTCCTCAGCTATGTGTAAGCACAAAAATGTTACTATGGAAACATTTGGAGGCTTTCTAAATGTCCTGTGTGATGGAATCAGCTAAGACTGATGTTTATCTTAAACACGTAGCTTGTCCAGTATTTAAACTTAATGGACAAGATGTGTACCAGTTGAAAATGTAATATTTATCCAATCATTTCTATTCTATCAAGCCTGGCTCTAAAGCAATAGGTTGTACTCATAGAGTAATAAATTTTTAGTGCGTCTGGAGATAAAGGCTATTGGTGGTGATTGCTTAAACTCTTTTTGCTCAATCATCTGAATGGTGCAAATCAAAGCATTTTGTCAGACTGTGAGAAGTTTCACCTAGATATTGCTTCCCACACATGCGGGTCACCATATAAATTACATTCACGGTTTTACAGCATAGCTGGTGCTGGAAGTTAAATTGATGCCCAGTGGTGGAACTCGTAAAACATTTTCCTGTTAACACGACCAGGCAGAGTTGACATTGTTGATGGTGGGTTTGATCTAATAAACCATTGGTTCTAACAGTGATTTTTACTGTGTTTCAGAGGTGATGATGATACAAGTTTAGTGCTCCAGCAGTTCTTCCTGAATGACAGAAAATTAGCTCTACTATCTATATTACCAAATGCTGAGAACACTAGAAGTAGGGGGTGATTGGAGCCTAATGTAACCTTATGTTCTGAAAGATGATAAATTTTAAGAACAAACTCTTTAACTCGATGTGTACTTTCTTCACAAAGAAAAATACTGATTTTTCTCAGAAGATGTGTTATATATCATCTTTGGAAATTTGGAAATAACTTTGTTATTACCCTGTTATTCAAGTATGTAGGCTGTGCCCTCCTTTCAGAATTTTTTACACAGATGCTTTTAGGCTGATTATCATTTCTGAAAGGAAAGCAGTTTTACATTTGGTTGCCTTTTTGTTTCTGTGTTCTCTAAGTTACTTTCCTATGAAGACTTTAAGCTTTATCAAAGGTTTTTAAATTAAGAACCACAGCAACAGAAATGTAAACATTTTTTCCCCGTAAGAGCAAATTTCAGGGGTTAATTTTCTTCTGGTGGTTATAAACAATAGGGACTATTTTAAAGTTTATTTTGAAATATTTCTTCTTTGGTCATAAAGCTTCATCTTGTTTGAAGTAAAGTTAGTTTTTGCTATTTCTAGGTAAAATTCACAGGATGCTAACAAAACCCTGCTGTTCTGTCACTGTAAGCAGAGGTCTTTCCAGTTCTTCCTTTTTTGGTCCTGTTTCTGCTCCTGTATCCCTGTTGCACATTTGTACACAACTGGTGATTTTCGTGCAGTTTGGTTCCATTTTCTGAGGTATCACAGGTTTTACCCACCTCTTTAACTTTGCTTACCCCAGTACATGCATACTTTTTTTATATCAGGAGATGAGCTTTTTGATGTGCAGATAAATATTATCAGTGGTGCTACCCAAATGAAACCTGTCATGTACAAATAGCATGTATCAAGCCCCAAGCATGCAGAACCAGATAAATCAGCTGAAGCCATGAAAAAAGAAATTAGTGCTGTAACAGAAGCCTTTGAGACTCAGCCCTACAAATGGAGCTTCACAATAACCCCCACGGATCATTGACTCAAGGAGTAATCTTTTAGAAAAACTTTTCCCCCTCTATCTTTTCCTCCCTTTCCAAGAACTATAGTAAACATGGAAAGTAACATCTCTAGAAAGAAATGGGTGTGTAACTAAGTACCTGGAATAACTACAAACTAAAATTAAGAAACTTATGAACTGTTAAATACAGGTTTGTTCTAAAGAAATTTATACATTTATGGATTAATTTTGATGACTGATCTTAAACATTAACTATTAACAGCTTTTTCTGTATAGAATTTAGATTAAGCTTTCCTTTTAAATTAGTATATTGATAACACAGGTTACAGCTGGGTTGTTGGGAACAGGAGAGGCACAGAGTGCCTGAAATGAAAAGGAACAGAGGAGTCAGGGTTGGAAAGCTAGAGGAAGCAGTTTAGTGTGAGTGAAAAAAAGATAGGATCTAATTAGTGGGTTTCATTCATTTGAGGCAGACCCTTTGAGACTCTCATGAAAGCTGCAGTCTCTCGTCACAAAAATAAATGCATTTACATATACACAAAACTTCACACATAATTTTAAGGGGTTTACAGACTTCTAAAACTTATCTACCCCAGGTTTAGCATTATATTCCAGTAGTGACTAAGCTATTGTTTCTGTTAGAGTTTGGTTATATTTTTGATAAAGAAAATTCTTTCTTAAACATCCTTAGGTACTTTTTAACTCTTTTGCTTGACTGAGTTAAAACCTGAAAACATAGTCACTTTTGGAGCTGATGAGGTTTTTTTAGATCCATTATCACAATTGGCAATGGTCAGTAGTGTCGGGCTTTGTAATTTACTGCATTTCTTGACTGTAAGAGAAATATTGAGGATGCAGAATGCTTAAGAGGTTTTAGAAAAAATTATTTATCAAAGAACACTACTTTTCCCAGTGCATTAGCTATTGTAATTATACATTGGTACAGTCTGTTGACATAGCATTGGATTTGATTTAAATGGAAGGGAAAAATAGGGACTGGACATTTTCAATATTTATTGATACACCTAGTCCATTAAGGTAAATTACAGAGCAGATTTTACTGTGACAGGAACATTTGGGTTAATGTAGTTAAGAACCAGTCAACATTACTATTAGACTCTTTCTTTTTAGGAATTTATTACCACCAATTAGGAAAAAGAGCTTACAAATGGAATTTAGCCCTAGCTTACTTGTTGTGGAATATTTGACCTCAAAAATGTTTGGGTCTTTACCTTTAATAAAATTATCCTGAATTGTTTCAAACCAAAGCATGTTCCCCCACATAGCAGCTAAACATATTTAGTAAGATGTGATATGATGATTGCAGCTGTACACCGTTGTTTTCAGAAAAGACTACTGGGATGGTGAGAATTAAGCTAGTTTTTGGAGGGTGGTTTTATTAATTAGCTATAAAGATGATCTTCATAAGTTCACAAACAAGCTACCCTATATCTGGGGAAAATTAAAATGAAACTCACTTTAAAGAGCTGTCAATTATTAATGACATGTGAAAGCAACAGAACTGAATAAAATTTAAGAGTAAATATGATCATAAGATGTTTTAGTACATGCTTGATATGAGTATTCTGTGCTGGATAGTTAGAAAACTAAAGTCGTTTTTCTTCAGATGATCCTTATCTTTGCTATTCGGTTGTCCTAAAACAAGTGTATAATTTCTGAGATAGTTGCAGATGGTCCCTTGGAGACTTGAAACATAGCTACTTTGTCTTAAGTTTGCCTTTGCACCATTGCAGGTACCTCCTCTTGTTTATACTTTTGATAAAGGTAAGTCTTTGTTCCCCCTCCTTGTGTGTGAATTCTTGAGTCAGGTCTGTATTTTTCATCTTTGAATTGCTAATTTCTACAAAGTACTTGGTATATAGTGGGTACCTGTTCTTTAAAACATAGTAAGCTATGCCACAATGCAGTGGCATAAAATACCCCCAAAACAACTCTTTATTATTATTTTTTTCTTCAGTGTTTAAGTTGTTGACTTCCCAAATGTAATACTGTAGATTCTTTAGGTCAGAATATGGAAAGTCAGGGAGAGCTCTTCACAGCTCTACTATGTCTGTGGCTTCAGCTAGAATGATTCTGTCTAGGGTAAAAGGCTATCAAAAGGCTGGAGACAGCACGAGCTGAGGCCAGAGGATCCAGTTCCTAGGTGACTTCTTCTCTAATATGGCTAGCACCTCAGCTAGAATAGCTGAAGCACAGGCTTAGCTGGGACCATCGACTCGAGTACTACCTATGGCCTCTCCAAAGAGTACTCTCAGAGTAACTGTACTTTACACATAGCAATTCAGGACTCTTAAGAGTGCATTCTCCTAGCAAATAAAGCAGAAGCATCATGGCCCTTTATTACCAAGTCTTGGAGTCACTTAATGTCATGTCTGCTGCACTCTTGGTCAAAGTAGTCCCAGATCCCAAGAATGCCAAAGAATTTGTGGCCATGTTTTGAAACTACCACAGTCTTCAGTGAACAGTGAGTGAGTGAATGAGTGAAAAAGAGAAAGAGAAAGAGAGAAATAAGAAGAGTTTGGAAATTAAAAATTGTGAGGTGTGTTTAACATCACTAGTAATTATTGGCTTTCATATTGCTAAGTTTGATAGAGTGTTCATCTCTGTTCCAGAATGAAGGCATTTTCCATAAATACTCTGTTCACGTTATTACCTATACAAACATACCCTATAGATATTGTGGGTTTGGTTTCAGACCACCACAATAAAGTGAACATAGCAATAAAGTGAGTTATATGATTTTTTTTGTTGTTTCTCAGTGCATATAAAAGTTATGTTTATACAATACTGTAGTCTGTTAAGTGTACAATAGCATTATGTCTTTAAAAAATGTGCATACCTTTATTAAAGAATACTTTGTTGCTAAAAAATTCTAACCATCTTCTGACAATGCAGGGTTACCACAAATCTTCAATTTGTAAAAAACACTATATCTGCAAAGTGCAATAAAATGAGGTATGCCTTTATTGCAAATATGTATATTCTAATTTCCTCTTTTAGCCACCAGCTCCTAAGGTTCTTCGCCTTCTCCTTTTTTCTCATGTAAGAATTCTATACATAACTTAATATTTTAGATAAGATCTAATGCGTGTATGCTTGCTCAATTATACCTATCCATTTACAGTTAGAGAAGAGAACCATATTTGAAATCCCCCAAAACCAGTTTGACAGCTTTAGAGATGTTACCAATAATGTGTACATTTTATTGTGAGACTGCTTACATAAAGAATCTTACCTCTGAGTGCCTGTTGCGTAAAGGACATAACTCCTGGATCATAACTCATGATCTTACCCACAAGGTGTTCTCATAGAAGGCAAACTTGGAAACTGCCTGGTCTTGTATTGAGCCCATATTCTCTCCCTCTCTTACCTTCATCCATTACCTTGTACCCACCTACTTGCTGTTATATTTGGAGGATGAGTTCCTGGAAATAAAGGCCCTAACTAAGGCTACTGCAGCATTATCCCTTTGGAAATGAGTTGTCGTGGTCTGGTGGTGATTGCTCTCTTGTTCTTTTAGAAATCCCTAAGTCATGACATCCATCTGCCTATAGTTTCTCACAGTGTTAATGTCAAAGGACTTCAACCAAGCCTTAATGCGGTCTTTACCCTCAACCACTTCCTTGAAGGCATCTTGAGACATAAAACTTCAGTCTTAATATCCAGCATGGTACCATTTCTTTGATTCTTTGTGTTAAGTTCAGAACTATTACTTGATCATCAGCTGATCAGTTGATCATCGACTAAACTGTTGCCCCAAACACAGAATGAATGACAGAAACAGACCACACACACACACACACACAAAACGTATATTCAACTTAAGATAGGGCAGTAGTGCATCCAGTTCCTAAGAGTATTTTCACTATACTGTGCTAATAATGTGAATGGTTGTAGATCAGGTTGGTCTATTGTGCTCAATTTTATTAAATGAGAGCATAAGATAGCATTCAAGCATCAGCAAAAAACATAAGTATGTTGTGATGAATGATTATATGTCTTTGGACAGTTGACCCTTTGAACAACATGGGTTTGAACTGCCCAGGTCCACTTATATGCAGATATTGTCCAGGAGTAAATACTACAGTACTGTTTGGTCCATGGTTGGTTGCATCCATGGATGCAGAAGAACTGTGGGTTTGGAGGACCAACTATAAATGCAGATAAACTTCTGCATTGTTTGAAGGTTAGCTGAATATGTACCAAATCACACATATACATACTTAAGAGGTTGAGTGTTTTAATGAAAATATTTCAAAGACAAGTAGCATTGTTAACAATCATCCCTGTGCAGTTACACAGGATTTTTAAGTGTATCTATGTCTAAGGTAGTCCTTAAAGCTCTAGTTATATTGGGAACATATACGGGAAGATGTATGTTGGCAAGTGTGTAAGTTGGTTTTGTCTGTTAATTCTCTCTACCTTAAAGAATTGTTTACTTGTAGCCCTAACTTTTTAGATATCATAGCCCTCCATGACCTGTTCTCCATCAATACTCTAGTTTAATTTTCTATCATTCTGCCCTTGACCGTTCATCTTCCTATAATATTAAATTGTTTGTGAGTTCATTCCTATACCATGCAGTTTCATGTCAGTGTGCTTTACTCATAATATTATAACTTCCTGAAACTTTTTGTATTATTTTTTAGTTAGCTAACAATTTCCATAATCTGATAATAGTGTGTTTCCTCCATGAAACCTTCATCAAACCTCCAGCTGGACCTGATGTTCCTTTTTTTGTGCATTATAGTACTCTGTACATACCTTTGTCTCCTCACTTAATTGTATGTTCTTTGAGAGCAAGGACCATATTTGATAGCATCTAATAAAGAACCTCATGTAATTAAGAGACATTAAAATGTTAATTAAAATGAACTGAACTACTCAGCACAGTGATTTCTGAGCCTGAATGCACTCTTAGACTCTAGGTCCAGAGTTCCAAAAACCTTTCGGATTTTGTTACTTAAATTTTCTGTTGTCAAATCAAATTGTACTCTCCTTCTGTAATAATTAACTGTATCTTCTAACCTTGTTTCCCTCTCCCAAAACTTAGCAATAACATAGATTGCTCCTTCCTCTCCTTCACAAAATGCCTAATAATTACTGTTAGCTTTCTTTTTTCTTCATAAAGTAGCTCAAATTGCACATTAACACATACCTAGATGTTTATAGAAGCTTCATAATTGATATTTCCTGTCTCTAGTCAGTTTTTATTCTAACCCATTCTGTTTGTCATTACCAGATTAATCTTTCCCAAGACACTTTTTATTATATCACTCCTTAGTTCAAAATCCCACAGTGGTTCCTTACTATCTTCAGAATGAAGTCTGGATTTTTTTTTTTTTTTTTTAATAGCAGGATGTTCCTTAATCATTTCTGTATCTCTGGCATGGGATATAGTGACTGGCATTGGGTAACTTCTTGTGAAGTAAATGAGGAGAACATGTCAATGAACAAATAACAGGCTCTATATTCTGTTCTTAAATTTATAGCCTTCTAATGCTATTACAAAAATTCTCCAGTATAGTCAGAGTGATTACTTCTTTTCCCTCCCCCAAACACCTTGCTCTCTCATATGTTCCTTTTAAGGTACACATTATGTTACTCTTTTGCTTTCCTGGCTTGTTATCAACTTTGATTTTATATAAAGTACTTACTGTGGCTTATAAGACCCTACATGATCTGGATCCCAGCTGTGTCTTTGAATTCATCTGCTATTCATTCTTCCTGCTATTCATCCTTTGTGCTTCAGCCAACTGGCCTCCTGATTGTTGTTCTTGAGCCCGTGAAACCACCAGCCTAGGCACCTGTGCACTGCTGTGTCTTCTCCCCCTCATATGCATTTGTTCTCCACCTTACTTAAGTCTTTGCTCAAATGTCACCATCTCAGAAGGTATTTCCTGATCATCCTTGTTGAAATATTAGCCCTTATCACTCATTATCCCTGTGCCTTGATTTCTTTTTATCCGTAAAGCTCACCACAACCTGAGATACTCCACATCTGTGTTTAATTATCTTTGTCTTTTAAGAATATAAGCTCCAGAAGGGCAGAGACTTTGTTTTCTTAACTTTGTATCCCTCTTGCCTAGAAGATGTGTAATACATATTGAATTAAAGAGTAAATATATGGAATTTATATGCCTTTGTGCACTTACTTTCCTCTTTTTCACCTATTCCGTCCTTAATCTGTTCTTTCAGAATAATTTTCATTCCTGTTTTCTCCTGCTGCCCTCAGTAATCTTCTGTGAATTAGTATAAAACCTATCCTTGGTTGTATACTGATGCCTACAGAGTAGAGGAATGGTTATCAACCTCCTCTAGCACAGAATTACAAATGGTCTTCCTACTCAGTGTGGTTCATAGGCTGCTTATTGTGTGACCATTTCCTCATCTGTTGCAAGAATCAAATAGGATGTATTCAATCAATGGAGTATTTATTAGTGTTAGCCAGAAAATTAAAGACTTTATTGAGAATATGTGTCTCAGCCCTATTCTAAGTGTTTGACTTTAATTAACTATTTTAATCCTATAGGTACTATTATTGTCCCCAGTTTATTAACAAGAAAAACCAGGATTTAACTGCTTAAAGTGTGGTCCATGGACTTGGAAAATCTCCCTAGTAGAAATGTAAACTCTCAGGCCCCTGCCCAGACCCACTGAGTGATAATTTTTTTTTAAAGTAATATGCTTAGACCCCAAACTTGAAGATGCAGTAGGATCTCCAGTAAGACCAGAACTTTAATATTTCTAGAGAGCTCTATATATAGGTGATTTTGATGGTAGTGAAGGTTGAGTACTCCTGAAGTAGATCCTTCTTGTCAGTGTTCCATAAAATACAGTGAAATAAAATTGAAACACTTAAGTCATTTGATCCCCGTATCATCTACAAATACAAGACTAATAAAATTAGAAGGGTAATTCCTAAAAGTAATCACTTTTTATTGGCATATTTTTATACTGTGCCCTGTTTTGGGTGGGTTGGGGGAAGCTACCTTGTCTTAAGGACATCATCAGTATTATTCAGTAAAACCGTTAAGGCAACATTGCTCTAAGCATGCTTGATTTGCTAGGCTCAGTACTGGATTCCTGATTTATTCTCTTTTCTCAGTCAATTAACTCAGCTGTGGGCTCCTGGAAAATTCTAACTTATCACATGTCATTAACCTTTGGGATCCCTGTAGACTAGTCCACACTCCCCAGAAGTATTAAACTTTTAATGTGTGTGCATCTGGTAGGCCACCAGGACTGGATGTCATACTACTTTGTAACTACCTCTGTTAGGAACTTAGCATGAGAATGAACGGATACAGCAATGTGACATTTAAAACATGTATTACTCGTTTGAGTAGTGAAATGGTGTTTGAGTTAGCTATAGCATGGTTGCCTGGTAATGTGACTGCCTGGGTTAAAATTCTGGCTTTGCTGCTTACTAGCAAGCACTATGACCCAGTCAAATTATTTATCTTCCCTATGCTTAGATTCCTTATCCACAAAATGGGGAAAATAATAATTCCTACAGGATTAAATTAGTTAATAAAGGTCAAAATCTTAGAATAGGGCTGGCACCTATATTCTCAATAAACAGTCTTTGATTCTCTGGCCAGGAATAATAATTATCCCATTTATTGAATATGGCTTATTAAGAGTTCTTACTACACATGAAGAAATGACCATGCAGCTAGTAATTGAGAGAATAGGATTTATACTCTTGTATGTCTCTCCCTAAAGCTCATGTCTGTCTAGATAATGCTCTGCTGTATATAAACTTGGTTATTAGGAATTAGAATCAGTAGCAATGAGACTACAGTGAGTATTTTCTTATCTTATAGTCTACAAATTGTTTTTACCTAAGTGGTGTGATCTGATACTTTAAGCAGCTCCATGGATGATAGTAGGGCATTATTCCCAGTTAACAGGTGAAAAACTGAGGCTTAGAAGTTTTCCAGGGTCCCAGGCTGGTCTTCTCTCTCCTAGACAAATTTCATTTGAATAATTTTTATTACATCTTGAAGAGCCGTTTTATTCCTTAATGGTGCATTATATATGACCAGAAGCATCATTGCCAGCACTGTGCTTTTTATTTGTTATAATCCCTAGAGTCAGAACAGACAACAAACTCCTTCCCTTATCACACATATTCACTCAGTCATCTGCCACCCAGTCATCTCCTCCTCCACATACACAAAAATGCATTGAGGCAGCACTACAGGGAGGCACTGCAGGCTGTGCCTGGGCTGCTACTCGCCAGCCTGGTTTCTGATTTATCACCTTTCCTCTGCCTGATAACTGGGCATGCACAGAATTCGGGGTCAGAACTTAAGCTATCATTATCCCCTGGTGAGGCTTTGAAGAAATCTATACCTGGAGTCTGGTTTTTATTTCATTTTCACTTCTTGAAGTCAGGATTGGATTGGATGATTTTTAACATACCTGCCAGCTTTAAAACTTTGGGACTTTTTTCTGGTAATGTCATTCCTTTGGTTATGTTATATTTTTTAATGGGTAGTAACACAGATTATAGCCCTATTTTATATATGTGAACAAGAATGACAAGAAGATTCAAAGTAAGGATTTTTTAGTGAGTTTAGCTGAAACTAAAAATGGTCATAGAGTAGCTTGATTCCCATCCAGTTTTTTATTCGTTAAATCAACCAGATACTTGGAATAATTTCTCATAGTCGTTTGGAACAGCTTTTTACTTTTTTATTTTTTTCCATCTTTTGGGGGGGTAATTAGGTTTATTTATTTATTCTTAGAGAAGGCAGTAGGGTTTGAACCCAGAACCTCATGCATGTCAGGCATATGCTTTATCACTTGAGCTATATCCTCCCCCCGAGAACAGCTTTTTAAAAGTTAAAACTTCCCACTAATTTTTCTCTAATATAGATTGAAGAAGGTTGGCAGGTTTGGAGTAGAACTAAAAAAGAATTCAGTTATTAATTGTTGTTAATCCAGGCATTCTGTTCGCTCCTATCAGTCACATTATATTATGCATTTTCTTTGTGGTACGGGGTCCATCAACAACTTCTCTTTAAATTTTAAGGCATAATATGTTAGAAATATTACATAAGCACCTATAATTACCAGGAAAGTGATATACAGAATGTCATACCTTGTTCCATAATTATCAGTTACAGAAGAAGCAAGAGCATACAAAGATCAAAAATAAAACCTAGATATAGTGTTCTGATAAGTGTTCCCAGAAGCCTGTCCAGGTTTTGGAGGAAGAACAGTGCCTCAGAGAGCAGGCTTTGCAGTCAGATGCTGCAGGTTTCAGTGCCTCTCCTGTGATAGATGGCTCAATACATTTGTGTGTCTGTGTGGGCGTGGGGAGGTTCGGGGAGAGATGGATAAGTGAGTATGTAAAATCACAACAAGAAGTAGCGTGATGATAAAAAACAGGAAAACAGATCTTGGAAACTGGGGCACAAGAGCAGTCAGATACAGGAAACAGGAAAGCACTTGAGCTTAAAGAGGTAAGTCAAAAGAGGCAGGGTACCAGGGCTAAAATAGAAGCATAAGAAAATCTGGATAACGAGGTATGTAAAAGTTTCAGTGTACCCATAGTGTAATGATAGGTTCCTAAACACTTTTGAGGACATTATTTCATGTGATCTTCACAATAACCCTGCTAGGGTGATAGTAAATGATTGTTCCTAATCTTGACTCTTTAGAAAACAAAAAATGGGAGGTTACTCATTTTTTTCAAGTAGCTCTGAGTAGCTTTGCTAATAACCAGCAGTGTTGCCCAATACAAGTCACTTCTATTGACTCAGTTAGTTTCCTCATTTATAAGATTTGAACAATAATTGTACCTACTTCATAGAGTGAGAAATAATGCTTACAAAACGCTGAGCATGGTGCTTGGCACATGGCAAATATCAGTAAATCCTGGATATTGGTGCTGTTTCTCCTATGAGAGCTGCAAGTTGAATAATGATGTTCAATAGATGTTATTTTCTGCTGTACTATATTGCATCTTTTAGAACGTAAGTGGGCTGGTTATGCATGTCTGTTTCCGCATATGTATTATTTCCAAAATGATTCTAACCCATGTTAAGTTGGTCTTTACTCAGAACATTTGCCAATTGTTGGGTTACTCTACATCTCTTAGGATGTTTCTTTTAGTGTTTGACCCAAAATTACATTTTATCATTTGTGCAATAAATCAGCTTTCATATTTTCCTACTGTTTGTTGAAGAAGGTAGGTCGTGTTTCATAAAATAGCCATGACGTCTAGAACGATATTATATTGCTTGTATATTTCATACATGTTTTGTGTTTTCTTTTACATCGTTAGCTCTAGTGACAGGGCTACTTTCAATGTTTGCATTTTTGTAAGTGTACCTTCAGCAGATATGCAGTCATATGTATTATAATAAATTTATTTTTCAGTAGTCTTTGTGTAGTTATATTTCTGGTCCAGAAAAAGGTGATTTTAAAAATTGCCTGTGACTTCAAGGGGCATTTCTAACTAATTTGGCTATATCACACAAATATGAATATTCCCCCAGACTCTATTACAGTACATCCTTGGCATTTCCTACATTTGCACTCTCTGATTTTTTCAAGTTAATAGAAATTATTATAAAGATTTAAATAACTTTGTTTTGTATTAAAATAGCAGATAATCATTCTTCTTATCCAATCTGATATTGCTTGAACGTTTGAACCATTGAGCAGACGATATTTTGCACAGTCCAGGATTTATAGCTTCTTTTCAAACCAAAATTCTAAGTAGATACACATTTCCAAAACAACTCTGTTTTTGGGTCAGTGTCTTACACTTAATTGGAACTCATTTTTGCTGTGTTAACTCTTACCTTGAAGAGTTATCTTGCTTTGACTTTTATCCTACTGGTTTGTATTTTTCAGAACTGTGAATCAGATCTCTGATTTAACTCCTGCTTGTGTACTCCATGATACCTCAACATTTTGTTTTGGAGTGGTCAAAAGTGGTTCATATTTGTTGGTCTTTTTCAGTATTGCCTTGAGTTGCATTTTTCTTGGTATCTCTTCTTGTAATTTTTCCTAATACAGAATTCTGGAGTTGCCCCTTCCTCTTTACAAGGCAAAACTACATGTGGCTTTCCAGCTTCTTTTCTTAGGTTTACTGCAATTTTTTCAACCCAAGTAGGGAGAGAAGAAAATTTATAAATGTTTAAATTGGGTAGGTGTGTCTTAGTGCATAAGGGTGTGTATCTTCGTGTGTATGGGGAAAGTGCGGGCTTCAAAGCAGATGTAGGTTCAGATTACAGGACCAGAACTTCTTGGCCATGTGACCTTTGGGCATATTTGGGCATATTATTTTAACTTCTTGCTATCATCTTCATCATCTTTAAAGAAGATCAATGATACCCCTCTCATAGAATTGTTCTGATTTTTAGTTAAAGAATTTCTAGCATTATAGAGGATTATCAGAAGTGACACCCCCTCCTAAGGAATAAGTTTTAGTGAGTAAAGAAAATGGCTTATTTACTTAGAAACAGTGAGCAGGGTCCATCCTTCCCAGGTACAGTAATCTATTGATTATCCTTTGAGACCAGTATACTTTGAAAAAGCTATGAATGGGTTGTACAAATGGTGGTATTATTTTACTTGGACTCCAGTGTCTTTCAGTTGCTAGATGAATTTTAGCGGTTTGATATTCATTTTACTCAAAGCTAAAGGACTTGAAATGGTTCTTTAGTCACTAGTTCAAATTGAAAGCATCTCAGTCAGGTTTTTACACAAAGAGGACATAGCAGATATTTGGTTGGCTTTTATGAGGATTGCTTACTGTAATATTCTTTCCCCAGGCATCTGTATACTTCCCCCCCAATACTTCAAGTAACATTAAGTAGTGTCTCATGATTAGCCAAGAATTCCAATGTAAAGGGGCGTAGAATCCTAATGTTACATAATTTATTCTTATAATTTCCATTTATGTGTAGTTATGTGAAAAGTACTAAGATGTGGTCTTGCAACCAGTGTGACCTTTTTGTGGAATTACTTTAGTTATTTGTGCTACTTAGTTCTGTTCTTTATATAGTTATTTTGAGTGTCCTCTTACCCTACGTAAACTGATTTAAAACATCAGGAATGTTGGAACTAATGTAATATTTCTTTCCTTTTTTTAAGTACAAATTATTTTTCTTAGTGGAATACTACTACTGTCAAAGAAGTTTTCTGCCTTAGATCCATTGGTTATTTTTCACTGCTTTCTCTTTAATTGGAGAAAGCAAATCTAAAGATGGTATTCACACATTTGTGTCTACTCTAAGTTGGTATGACTGAAATAGAAACAGGAATATCACAGTTGTACATTTAGTTTTAAATAGTATTATTAATTGCTGGGCATGATACATAAATGCCTTCTGTTACAGATCACTAGAAAAATGTTTTAGTATTTCCCCTCTTGTTTCTATTAAGGTCTAGAGATATCTAATCAACTGAAAAAAAAAAAAGGTGAGTAAATGATGAATCAAAATAAAAGGCAGTATTGAATTCATGTTTTACTGTTTTATGGAGAATAACTTTTTATTGTTTATTATTTTCTACTGTATGAATATGATTATGGATCTTTTCAGACCAGGGTACTAATTATAAGATTGTATCTGGCACAGTTTTATATACTAGCTCAATGCCTGTGTTTCTGTTCTGAACAAGGAAAATATTTTAATTTAAAATACCACACATAAGCTATATATACTTACTTTCCCCTGGTACATCACGTCCTAAAGCTCATGGGAGAAAATGGTTTAAATTTTTGTTTTTATGTCTAGATTGTAAGTAAAATCACCTGTCATAATGAGTTGCAAAATGCAAACCTTCATTCTGACGCTGCCTATTTCTCATTTGAATCTGACATATTAAAAAGCATATAATTAACGGTTGACATTAGTAATTAACGTTAACTTATGGTGCTTAATATGCCATCATTCATCCATCAAATAACCAGAAATGCGTAATTTCCTGGCATAAAGGTTTTAATTATATAAAACAGTCCTTCAGTTTTCATATGGCATAAATGTTAAAAGCCCAAAATGTGTTTAAAGAAAATTTTTTGTAAGTATTTGTTGGGTGTTAGCTGTATTTTTTTTTCTTTTTAGGAGTATGCATCAACAATTGTGTCAGGAACTTCAAAGGGAGAATGTGGACCTAATTGTGCAGTCTTCATTATCGGCTAAAGAGCGCCACCTTGCTGCAGTTGCCAGTGCACTATGGAGACATTTTTTTTCATTTTTGAAGAGTCAGAGAATGTCACAGACAGTGCCTCTCTCACAACTTGCGGATGCAGCTGCAGGTCAGCATTGTTAATTTGTTAATTAGTTTCTCATTTTAAAACCTCTGTCAGTTTTTTTCTTCTGTTTTCTTGGTAACAAATTCATTTTTATCACAGTGCAGTACATATTTTGACAATCAGAAAGACAAAAATAATTACATATTTTAAGTTAGGATCCTTTGGCTTGTTTATTATTTTCCTCTTATTGAAGGTAAAAATTAAGTGATTATTTGCTGAAAACGAAAGATCATTTTTAATCTTAGAAATATTGAATGTACATAAATTTCTTATGCATGCACTATTTGGAAAGTAAAGTAGCATTTGATTTCTTCTGGTTCAAGTAGCTTATTTTCAAATTGTATGTGCGAATATGTAGTGTAAGATGAAGTTGGATAAAGAGCAAAAGAATACAGCATGAGTTCCATTCACCATTGAGCAGGTGAGCTCAGACTGACATTGAGTATATAGAATGTTATTGTTCTGACTTATACTAGATTCTATTCTGGGTTGTATTTCTACTTAATTTGACATGTCCTTAGGCTTTAAGGGACTCTGAATCAAATGAAATTATAGGCAAGAATTTGAGTATTTGTACATATATGCACTTTTCCAAGAAGAGGTCCTTATCTTTCTCAAAGGGATATTTTACCCAAAGTATGTTAAGAAGTACTAGAATGGACAGAGATCAGTATGGTGACTGCATGTATTTAAATGCAATTTATATGAAGGTATTTAATGTATTAAAGTGTAATGTTTTTAAAAACCTAAGATGTAAACCAAGGTTTATTTTACCCTATTTTGAATGAGGAAAGCTGAACTAAAAGGACTACATAAAAGACAGCATGAAATAAATTTTTTAAGACCTTGAATTCTGGTAGCACTTCCATAATTAAGACATAATTTATGTAGATTGAAGAGTTCTGACAATACAGTGGTTTTCCAACCGGTGTAATGCCTATGAAAATAAATATGGGTATTCAGTTTAACCAAAGCAGTCATTACTAGCCGATATGACTTATCTTTCTTCCCATTCATCATCCCAGCTCCCAGTTAGTGTTCAAAATGATATCACACAAGTTTAGTCAGTGCTGTCCTAGGTGCTGAAAGTTAATGGTATCTAGATATAAAGCAAAGTATGTGTGGGTTTCGAGTTTGTTTTGAAATAAAGACTGGTAGGTTAGGAGAGAGAAATTTCCTGCATTAAAAAAAAAAGTTATTGAATACCCACTTTTGGCACTGGGGATAGGCCAGTGGGAAAAAAAGGACTGCAGTCCCTTTTTTCATGTATAAGCTCCGTGTTCTCATGAGGATATTAGCTGGAGGGGGAAGTGGGGTCAAAGTTTTTGTTTTTTTTTTTTAATAACATGGGAGAAATTTTAACATATTTATAATGCTTACAGGAATGTTTAGGAGTGAGGGAAAATTTAATGATGCAAGAGAGTCACTTACATTTTAATGCCCAAGAGAAATGGGATCTGGGATCCCTTAGAGGACTTGACCTCAGACGACCTGTAGTAGCAGAAGAGAAGGCAGAGTAAATGGGCCCAGATGGAAGTGGACGATAGCGGTCTACAATCTTCAAGGAATGAGAGGAGGTGAACTGGAAAACAGTAGACAGATGCAACAGGGAGAGTTAGGGGCTGGTATAATCTGATGACATGAGATTCAAAGCTAAAGATTTTCAGGAGGAGGAAGGGAAGATGGTCTGGAAGCAGCAACGTGGACCAAGAAGTAAGCTTACCCTATCTGTAGGTCCAGTGTACGAGAAGTGTGGGAAATTAAATAGCCACCATTTGAGAAAGCTTCATAGAAAACAGTGCTTAATAAGCAATTTATTGACAAACATAAATTGATATAGTACAAATTAAGATAGGGAATCCCAGGTAATCACAAAAAAAGTATATTTGTTTATCATGGTTTCCTAAGGAATTCTAGTTTCTAGGTTTTGTGAATTCTGAGGGAAGTGGAGTATCATTTAGTGTTTGTGGGAGATCACTGTTTACTAGAAGACAACGTCCAGCGTCTAAGGTGAGAGTCAACTCTTCACCTGTGACAGGTGGCAAGTAAATCAACTCGACTGGAGAAGAGTGGGCACTAGAAATATTTTTTGTAATGGATGTTTTGAATGAGAGAGGCACATGAGCAGAGACATCAAGTTTAGAATTTGCCATTTGAGGGAGCCATTACAGATTCATATGATGCTGCTGAGAGAGATTATTCTAGATCTTTTCTTGGAGATCCAGATGATTGCCACAGAAACTTCTCTGACAATATGAATTTAGTTCAGTTTTAATTTTTTGTTAGTTCTACATTTCTAAAATGTGACATTTTATTATTAATTGCTGAATTTTAAAAATCACTATCCATATAATTTGGGGAAGAGAAAGAGTTTTTAAAAAATTCTCAATGTAAGGTTCTCTCATTTTAAATCTAGATTTTACTTTGCTGGCAATGGACTTGCCCAGCACAGCTCCATCAGATCTTCAGCCTCAGCCGGTTATATCAATGATACAGCTTTTTGGTTGGGATGATATCATCTGGCCCGAAGTTGTAGCCAGATATTTAAGTCATTTCCTACAAAATAGGTAAGTGATTTTATTTTAGGTATGCACACTCAAGTAAACCCATGATAGATCAGTACACTAGGAAGGTAAGAATTTTCACAATAAAAACTGAACTTCACTACATACGCTCTCACTTTGGCGGCTTGTTGCTTTTCCTGTGTCAGCCTCTTGACAGTACTAAAGTAGGAAAGCTTTCTTACAGCAGTGTTGCTTTTGTTTTACCAAAACGGTTTGTGTAGGACTGCTTTATCCTCATCCAGAAATGACTTCTTTACACTCACCATTGTGGAAAAAATTACATAATTAATATTGCTGAATCTGTATGTTATTGCAGTTTTAGATTTGTGATAGCTTTCCTCTTCACAGCTAGATTTTTAAAGTTTTGACTTTAGTGTAATCATGAACAAGACACTTCTCCACCCTGGACGCTGGCTTCCGAAGTGTCTCCTACCATGTTATATGAGAAATCTGAGGAACCCCAACAGAAAAAAAAATATACAACAAAGTTAAAATAGAATTAGTAGAGAATAATCAGGAGAATTTGAATAAGAATATCAAGATGAGGGAAAATAAAATAAATACATAAACCTGAGAGAAAAGGTAGGTCTTGTCCCAGCTGCCAGTCAGTGAAAATGAAGAGCCATGCAGTTGGTGAGGAATCCTTCTCGAAAGGAAGTTCATTAAGCAAAGTCATCAGTCATGTTCTCACTGGCTTTCAGTTGTAAAGTAAGGGAGTTCAACCTCCACTGGATTACTTTTAGGGTCCCTTCTAGCTTAAGAATTCTGTAATAACAACAGACGTTTATGTTATTTATTAAATACTGTAGCTGAAATTATCTGAAATAATTTTAACTTTTTAAATAATATTGTTGTGTCAGAAACAGCTGAAGAAACTGAAGTGTGCAGATGTTAAATAGCTTTGGGACAGTTGTATAGGTAATAAGTGACCCATCTGAGTTCTCCTGCATTGTGTACCCTTTTTATGATAACTGATACTCAGTATTTCAAAGTAGTCCTTTTACAGTTGAGATTTATATATATTTTTCAAATGCCTGACTTTACATAACATTTACAGTTAGAGAACTTCCTCATCTCTATCCTCACTTATAAAATGATTAGAAATCAGATTCAGTTCAGCCTTTCACTTTATAGAAATTAAAAACAATTTTTTAAAATTTCTTTCAAATGTTATTTTGGAATTCTTTAATAATGACTACCTGTGAAGTGGGGGAGCCAGAAAGGAAGGGAATGGGATTGGTCAAGAGACTCGCATAGAAATAAATTTTGTTTTTTTGTCTTTTTACTTATGTATATGGTCACCATTGCGTCTCTGTTTATTTACTCTCATGGCTGCTTTTTTTTTTTTTTTTTTTTTAAATTGTACTTGCCACTTCCTTTAGTACTATCTCACCAGCTAGTTAAGCCCTTTCCTTGTTGTTCTGGTTTTAACTGTCTTCTTCCTTCCCTCTCTTCCTTGGCATAAGCCTAAACAGAAACTGTCAGTGGAAAAAGGAAAATGAAAAATCAAGATGTTACAAATGAAAACAAAAGTTTTTATCTGAAGTATCTTTTTGTATATATCTGTAGTGTTCATTTTCAGCAATGCATGTCTGCATTAGTGTGTTTGTCTGTAAAATAAGTGAAGCTAGGAACTGGGGGTATTAGAATGGTTTCCTTTATTTCTGAGTATCTGTACACAGGGAACACTTTGTCAGGGTTTTGTTTTGGTTTCTGTTTTTAATATCCATCAACTTATTTTCACAGCATGTTATGTGAAGCACTTTCTCATGCAGGCTGTGTATCTTTTCAAGCCTTAACTGTAAGATCATGGATCCGCTGCATTTTGCAAATGTACATAAAAAACCTTTATGTGCCAGATGATTCGTTCACTGATGTAAATCCTGAACAGGCAGTTGGTAAGTATTGCAGGTGTTTGACTTTCTAGAGAGCTAAGTATATTTAAAATTAACTATTTTGTTATATAAATTAATAGAAAAGATAAAAAAATATATTTGTAATTAGATACAAATATAGACAGAAATGTATTTCCTTTTGCAGCCTGTGTCTTTTTCTTGATATTTTCCCATTATTGTATATGACAAATTTCTCTCCTATAAAGATAAAAGAACTTGTTTCTTGCAAGCCAGGAACAAAAACTTTCTCTCGGGTGACAAGCTATTTTTTTACCTTGAAGAAACTGATCACAAAAAAATGGAAATATGAAGTAAATAACCAGATATCACACAGTGAACACCCTATAAAGAAAAATATCCAATTATGAATAATTTCTTCCCATTTCCTCGTAACTTTTATTTTTAATATCCTATACCGTTCCGGTTGTTTGTAGGGTGTGACTTTTTCTAAAGCTTTATAACCATTTATAAACCTCACAAAGGCTGAACTGAGAAAATGCTCCAAATTTACTTTGATAACTTACTATACCTGTTGGCTTTATATGAGTAACCTTTGGGACTAGGTGTTCACAAGTACACATTGGTTTGTTTTTAAATAAAACCTTCCCATAGTGAGAGAAACTTAGAGGTTTTCAATAATGTGAAATTTTAATTTTAAAAGAAAGCATTGTCATAATTAAGAATATTCCATACTGTCTTATATATATGTGTATATATATAAATTATATAAATATATTTTATTTTAACAGACAAAGAGTATGTGAAACAGTTGGCTGAACTGACGAGGTTGCTATTTAAACTCTCAGAAGTAAAGAATATTTTCTCAAAGGCTCAAGTTGAATATTTGCCCATTCCAGAAGACCCTAAAAAAGCACTTGTTCAGTTCCTTGAGGTATTTTTTATTTAATAGTATAGTTGTCCAGATCAGTTACAGGTATTTTTCCAAAATCTTGAATTGTTCATAAAATTTTTCTGTAAAATGAATTTTTAAAATTGAATCATATTATTGGTTGCCTGCTATTATAAAGTCTGGAGGAGTAAAAATATGAATCTAAGTTATAGCGCAATTTACTCTTTAAGGTCAGCAGAATAATTAAATTTAATGAAAAATAATAAGAGTAAAGAATGCCATATAAAAACCTTACTCCAAGTCTGATCTAGGTTGTAGGAGTATCTTACTGCTGAAATTCCTGGATAACAGTATTCTTCAGCTACTGAAATTTCCTTGTATATGGTCTGTAATAGTTCCAACTCAATGTTTACCACCCTATTACAAACATTGTAAATTTTACAGTAAAATTTTAGTGTATTCAGCATAAGCACCAACTACTTCGTATCATAGCATGGTTGAAGCTTTAAAATGCAATCCATTTGTTTTGTTCTGTCTCCATAATAAATATTCAACATTTTATTTTTAATTATTAATTTTGTAGGAATCTATCTTATGTGATAGGTTTTGTTTTATAGCCTAATTGAGATTGTTAATGTGCTTGGGTTAGTGTTTTTTTAAGCTATTCACAGTAAAACTTGGTTTATTTTCCCACAGAGTGGTTGGTATTAACTGCAGTGAAAATCATTACAACCCATAAGCTCTTTCCATAAATGAGAATTCTTCCACTGGTTTTTATTTAAGTTAAAGTACAGTTGTATGACAATTTAGAGATGTCATATAAATCCCCAAAATATTTAGTAATAATATATGCAAATGTAAAATATACATTTCTCTAAAACCTTTTATTTAGTTGTTGATTGGATCTCCATCTGTAATTAATTAAACACCTATGGTAGGGACCATATTGAACCAGAAAAGGAGGTAAAAGTCATGCACTCCAATGACCATTTTCAAAGGTGCTCCTAACTTAGTCCTGTCCAAATTAATTACTCCTTCATCACTCAGTAAATAATTGTTTGCTAAATGATAGATAATATTATGCTAGGATTTCTTAGGGATTTGAAGACTCCAAAGAAATAGTCCTTGATCTTAGAGAACTTTTACTTATCTGGGAATATAAGATATACACAAAGGTTGAAATAATAATAAAAGACAGTATGCTAAGTGCCAATTAGTTGATAGATCAATCAGTAGGTTAAGAATTCAAAGCATCTCGGTATAAGAAGTTTAGATTTCATCCTGTAAATAGTGTGAAGCCTTTATAAATTTTAAGTAGGTCTGATTTGATCAAATTACTTTAAGAAAATTGGTAACAATAGAATAAAGGTGCAGGAGCACTATTGACCAGAAACTAGTCAGATTTAGGAGGAATTGAAGATTGAACTATGGGATTTTTGAATAATTATGAAATAAACACTGTGTTTAGAAGAATGATGATACCTTAAGGAGAAGTAGGAACATCATGATTTAGGGTGGGCAGGAGTAAGTGAGAAATCCAATTTTAAACCTGTTTAGTTTGAAATTTGTCAGGGGTCCCCAAGATCATCCCCAGGTGCTGTGATTCACTAGGAGGGCTCACAGAACTCAGCATATAGTTGTTCTTACATCTCTGACTGCCACATCTGGCCACAGTAAAAGGTTTCAAAGTGCAGTCAACAAAGAGAAAGAGTGCATGAATGAAGTCTAGAGAAACCAGGCACAGCTTCCAAGAGTCCACTCCCAGTGATGTTACCCTGGACATGCTCAATTCTTCCAGCAAGCAATTGTGACAACACAGGTGAAATTGTCTACTAGGGGAGCTCATTAGTGACTCATTGCCCAGGAGGGTTTTTAAGGGGGCTGGTCACCAAGGCCCCCTTTGTCTAGCACTTATAAAATTCCAGACTCCCAGAAGAGAAGCAGATACTCAGCATAAACTATATTGTCTGCACAAACAGTTTAGGTGGAGTGAGCCATTCTTATCTGGAAATGATGGGAAAGAATCTAAGATTCTAAAAACCAGTGAAGGACCAACCTTGCAAATAGACCTCTTAAGGACAGCAGCATTGGAGCCTGCTATTATAACTCTTCTCTGCATAGAAATAAGTGTGACTTAAAAGCAGGGGTAGTAAAGGCACTGAAAAATAAACATTTTGGAGTCTGGAGAGCTTAAAGCTAAACAGAGAAATACTGAGATCTAAGGCACTGTTTCTCAAAAGTCTTTCATAGACCTCTAGGAATCAGTCACTAATACTTTTCAGGAGTTCTTTGAGCTCAAAACTATATTGACATTTGTACAAATAGTGCAGAAACTATAGTAGGAATCAACAACATGGCCCAAGATTATACTAGTAGTCATTATAATTTTGAATGCCTTGCAATCACAAGAAAAGCCAGTTTCAATTTTTAAGTGTGTAAAAGGGAACTGAGACCAAAAAGTTTGAGAATTTCTGGTCCAGGGAAAGAAGTATAGAGAACCAAGAGCAGAGAGCTGAATAGAAAAGGGGATTCATCAACTATATCTCTTGTTATTCTCATCAGTCCACCTCCCAATCACTCAAATTCACTGGGTTCCTATTCTTTCCTCTATTCTACATTTTACCATCAGCGGGGCTAACTTTAATATCATCTTAAATAACATCTTAAGTCCTCATGTCAAAGCATCTCCAGGGGTCTTTACTTCTGCTCTGTGTCATCTACCCGCTCCCGTGACCAGTCACTGAACCGTGGCATCACTTGGAGCACCTGTCACTGCCTGTCTTCCCAGCCCTCTCAGTGACTTCATCGTGGTCTTCTACTGCCTTTTCACCAAGTGCAGCATTCTCTCAAGGTCTCACTTTCTTCTTTATCTGCCTTAATTAGACCCTTGAGGGCCTCCTCATGTCAGCTATTCTTACCAACACACTCAAAATCTTCCATCCTCTGTCTTTTGGTTACACATGCAAACCTTCATCTTTGGATCACTACAACCACCTGCTGTCTTTCCTCTGTCTTACCTTCTGAGAGCTGTGGAGAATAATCACATCACTATGTATATTGTTGCCATTCATAATCCACTTTGGATAATTGAAATCCATGGTAGGTTCCCAATAATGGTTTAAAAACTTTACTGTTCTCCTTGAACCTTCTAACCCATCTCTAGTCAATCTTCTCTTTATTCTTCTTGTGACTTCTTGCCCCTTTCTTATTCTCACCTTTCCTCGACTCATCCTCATTTATTTCCTTTTCTCTTCTCACTTCACTGCTATTCTCTTACTGTTTCACCTCACATTCCTCTCCACCACCTCCCCATTTTGCCATTTCTACGTCATCCTTTTTTCCCTCTGAGAAAGTTAAGCTGGCATCTAGCGGCTTACGAGAAAATTCTGGGGGAAAAAATCAGTTCATATCATAAAGCTAAACTTTACTTACGGAGGTCTCACTTGTAAGAATTTGTTAACCTCATCTGTAGGTCTTTTTTGTAGGAATTTGGGGATTTAGAATTCCCAGCCTTGTCCTAGAAATATGGTGAGCCAACCTCACCATATTATGTGATCCTTGTATCAGTTCCATGTGTCTTTTACTAAACTTTGCTAGGTCAGACCTTCTATAAATGATTATTGTTCAACTGTTTTTTTTTATTCCTTTAACCTTTACTTTAATTATGAAAGGCAAGATAATTCTTTTTACTTGGATTTTAATTGCCGTGAATATTTATTGAAAAGTTAAGGATGAAGGCCTAAGCATAAGGGGTATGTGCGTGTGTGTGTGTGTGTAGAAAGAGAAATTACTCTTCAAAGTCTGTATTGTATCAAACTTAGAAAGCTAAATTATGTTTTTCCTTATTTATAGGCTGTTGGTATAACTTACGGGAATCTGCAGACACTTTCTGATAAATCTGCCATGGTCACGAAGTCCTTAGAATACCTTGGTGAAATATTAAAATATATAAAACCTTATTTGGGAAAAAAAATTTCCAGTGCAGGGCTGCAGCTGACTTACTGGATGATGGGTATGTATTCCTGACATTATTAAAACTTTCCCAGGATGTACCTGTAGTACCATGATGGATGGGAATATACTAATACGCTGGATGAATCACTACTCTCCCTACAATCATAAGAATAATCTGAAAGACATTGATTTAGTTTAAAATAGTTCATGCTGGCTTTCAAGTGTATCTCTGTTTTGCCACACCTCCTTTCAGAATCTTTCTTATGCTTAGTTAATATTAAAATTAATTATGATCAATACAGAAAATATGCCAACTCCAATTTGCTACCAATAGTCTGTTGTGAATCACTCACATTGTGCATGCCTGGATAATTAAAATGGACCTTTTTTCAATGTTTATCTGTGCTTTGTTAGAATTTAAAACATCTGAAACCCATCACTTCCTTCTATTTTTATGGTCTGCTTAGTATGAAGGAGGTCAGGAAAGGATTTATTACAGCAGTAAAGGTATTTATGCCTCAAATCTTGTTTCTCACAATACTGTTTTCTCTTTTGAAAAAGAAAAATCTTTTTCTGTGTCTGTTATATAACAACAGAGTTCATCCTTCTTTAGGAAGTCAGTAATTTGAATATCTTTGTTCACTAAAACCATGTTGCTAACCAAAAATAGGAACTGGATAAAGGGAAATGAGAAGGATTTCCTTAGAAGTTTTTGTACAGAATTTAAGGTTTTTTTTCTTCTTTCTTTCTTTCTCTGTGGCCAAAACCTTATATCTGTTCCCTTTGATCTTGTGAACATATGAATAAACCTGATTTGGGCTGTCTGAAACCTTTTATCTTTGTTGTGAAAGATAAAGGAGAATGTGAAAATGTGTAAATATGGATGATGTAGAATGTAGTGAAAATGATGATAGCAATTCGGGTATTTTAATTTTTAAGAAAAGTATAGGTGAGAATTTATTATTAATTTAACATAGTAAAATGTGAAGTAAATATTTCAGCATTTAGGCTTATAATTCATTAGTTACTATTAGATTTCTGCCAAGCTCAATGTATGATTTCAAAAGTATGTCTTTATTTTACAAAATATATGATAGTCTTATCAGGAACTGTAAAATCATTTGGATTGGTGACATATAGACCTGGGACAGAATTCTCATAATGAAGAATTGAGGGCTTTCTTTGTGTTGTTGCATAGTTGATTTTTGACTTAGTGGCAGGTAGATGCTGCATTCTTTCTCTTTGTTTAGATCCAAGAGCCTGGAAATAGAGTACACTGCTACAGTGTTGCCCATTTATTCAGTAGAAATTAGGGGTAGATAACTGTCTTCTAGGTGTACAAGGTTTAGAACAATATGAAGAAAGAACAGACATAAACTTTTGAGAGCTGGAACCCGTTCTAGGTGTGTTGGGGTTGGAATATCACATCTGCTTGAGGGGAAGAGAGTTAACCAGTGAAATTCTGTGCTTTGTTTACCTTGCTAGTTTCTACTGGGGGTGCTTCTGCTGGTTGCTTGCATGGCTCCTAGTGGAAGTCACAAACTGGAAAAACTCACTCCAGATTAAGGCACCTGGATCTTAATTGTAGCTCAGTAATTTCTGAGATAGCAGGGTTGATCTATCAGTAGTGTCTTCAACTTTCTTCCTCCTTTTATCAGTTTTTGGGCGGTTTTCTCATTCTTTATATCTCTAATTTTTCTATCTCTGTGCCTTTCCTTTTGATCCTTCTCTCTTGGGACCATTCTTCCCCTTTGGTCTTTGCAACTGAAATTCTACCCATGACCATTCAGTGTCCAGCCCAAACAGCTTTGATCCCGATTGTGCTTCATTCTGTCCTTAAGACATTTTTTTGTAGCTTGCGATTTATTATAATTATTTGTGTACTTGGCATGACCCTGCCAAAATGTAAACTTATTCATCATTAGTGACCATGTCTTTTGAACTTTTTATTCCCATCGTCATATTGTATTTTGGATAAATAAGGACATTTACCGAGTGTGTATCAGGCACTGGATTGGGAAGTGTGGCTACAGTGGTGAAAGAGCTTCTCCGGTGTAGGAGATGGCATATACTAAATAAATGTTTCTGGAATTTAATAATTTTAGAGACCTAGCTAATACATATTTCGTAATGTTACGAAATGAGCAAAGTTACTTTCTAACTATCAATACATCTAAAAATATGTATCGTAATGATCCCAGTTCTCTCTCTTAAGACGTAATATATACACAGAGTAGAAAATAAGTAAATACGGAAGAACTCTTACAGCACAGCTCTCTCAATTACGGGAGTATGTTCCCCACAAGTTTTCTATATTTCAGCGTCATCAGTAAATAAGTAATAGTTTATAGCCAGGAAGAATAACTTAGTTTCTTACAAAGCTACTCTGTATACTTAAATGTTTCCACAGTTCTTTACTAAGAAAATTTCTTCCTCTTTGCATTTTTAATTCCACACACACTCAGAAGTTCTTTACTGAAACATTAAAAGTAGTGTCTTGACATAGCAGCAAACCAAATGTATCATCTCTGCCTTCTATGAACTCATGAAACTTAAGGTCTTCAGCAAAGTGTTTTAACCACTGCAGAAGATAAAAATACAAGAGAAGATGGTGCACTTCTGGTTGGGAGGCCCTTGCTGTTTATAAGTTAATACTAATGTGACGCCTGAGTGATATGAATTATTTCAAATGTTGGTGGTGATGGCAGTTCCTCTTACTGGTATATTAATGTTGCTTAGAATGTGAGTCCTTCTTACATTGCTGCCATTCTTAAGTTTTTTACCTACTGGAAAAATGAGAAGCAAGCCAGTGTTATTTAAAATACTGCTAAGTGAGCATTGTGTTTCTTTATGATTGATTATTGTATTTCCTCGTACAACAGAAGATTAATGTTGCTGTTTGTTGTTCTTAGAAGTGATTATCAGGTTTTTTTTAACATCTATATATTCTATAAGAATATTTTTGTTTTCCTTCAGAGTTTGAATTTTAAACTTTTTGTTTTATGAAATGACTTCAAATTTTTCATCTTTTTTTGCTTCCTAAGATCGAGCACAATATAAAAGTTTATACAGTACATGTACCACAACTGCTTAAAGATCTCCTTTTAAATTCATTTTTTTATTTCAGTAAAGGAGACCTCAAAAGCAGTAACATACTCTAAAGAGAAGTATATATCTGCTCTTAATTACTTTATTAAACAAGGGATGCTCATTTGTTAAGTTTTATTATCATCAAATATAGCAATTGGCAGATTCCTATCATTAAGGAATATGATGATCCCATAGTATATTTCATGCAGTAAAGAAGTCTGTTTTTCTTCTTTCAGAATCATAGTTTAAACTCACTGTTTATGTAGTTCAAAGAGGTCAACTGATTTCTTCAAGATATTACAGCTAACCTCTTTTCCTACTTGAACAATTAAAGTTCTTGTTGAATTTCTTCTTGTTGCAAACTAAGTTGAGACAGCCTGTAAATTAAATGTAAGATAAAAATATAAAGAAATAAGAGTATCAAGAAAATGAGGAGTAGCATGATGAAGCCCAGGAAAAAATGAGTATATACATAAAAGCATAATATATGATTTTGCAGTATTTGCCTCTGAGTTTCCTAGCAGCCAAAGCAAAAAAAGAGATCTGTTTAATGTGGCTATACATTCTATCTGTATAGTCATATAATGTATAACCACATATTGTTTATATGTATTAAATATAAATTGCTCAGGGAATGTATGCTTTCCTTAGCCCAGAACTCTGAGAGAGATTTGTCTCTTTAGTGAAATACTTTGCATAAGTCTTTTGACTCATAATATGTGGTTCTTTCTATTGCCAACTTTAACTTGATCCTGTGTGCTTTAAATATAAATTTTTTAGTGGGATGGCAAAATTTTCTGGTTAGAAGTTAAATCATAATTTCTGTTATTGCTCTTCTTTGTTAGGAATTCTTGTTAAATCATGGGCACAGATCTTTGCCACCTCTAAAGCCCAAAAATTACTATTCCGGATAATAGATTGTTTGCTGCTGCCACATACAGTATTACAGCAAGAGAAGGAGCTGCCTGCACCTATGTTGGCTGCAATTCAGAAGAGTCTTCCTTTGTATCTCCAGGTATAGTAAGTGTGGCTACTTAAAAGTAAAAAAAAAATGAAGAAAGAAAGAAAACAAAAAGACAGATTTGACACTTTGCCTTAAAACAGTTTATTAACTGCAGATACAACCATACATTGTAATCCTAATGTACATGTGTGATTTTGCACATCCATTGAACAAGTTTAAAATGCCTTTTGCATTGGGCTCAAAACAAAGAGAGGAAAGGCAAAATCTTAACCTTCAAGAAGCTTGAAGTTGAGAGAAGAGACTGACTAGCATGGACAGTACTGTGCTCAGTATTTTCCTTAGAGGCCTCAGTTGTCCATCACACAGACTGGGATGAGGAGATGTGAGAGAAGACACTGTAGTAAAGGACCTTAGGTGTTAAAGAGCAGAGTGGGTGGGAGTGGAATGTCTATTCCTGTCAGAGGGAACAGCATGTAAAGAGCATAAGCTATAAGGAAATATGACACGCTGGAGAGAAGCAGATGGTAATTCTGTCGTGGCTGGAGGCTCATACAGGAGGAGCCACTTAGTGACGGGCTCTGTGTGCCATGCGAACTAAGTTTGAACTAAGTCAGTGGGTGTAAAGGCACACAGCAGATTTCAACAACATTGAGGGTCTCTGGTCACAGTCTTGCTGAGTGTGAGTGTTGCAGAGCAACAGAAAGAAACAGAATACCCCCTAGATTCCATGGCGGCTGCTTATGTCAGTAGTAGAGCTACTCGCTGAAATGGAAGATTCTAGAGATACAGGGATGAAGGTAAGAACTGTTTCTGAGTCGCTTTAGTTTGAGGTGCTGTGGAATATCTAGATAACAGTGTCCAGTAGACGCTTGGAAATGCTGATCTGTCATTCACGGGAAAGGAGGAGCCTGGAGGTGTACTTTGTTACTTATTGGTGTCTGATGCTAAAGGTAAGTGCTTCTTAACTTGGGTTCCAGCAAAGGAAGCTGATGAGGAAGAGAATGGATTTTGACTAGGTAATAAGCTGTCTCTTCCACAGGTGGATTTTTTAAAACTGATTTCACAGTTTCTAAGAATCTTTAATTTTGTATTCACAATAGCGTTCAAAACAAAGTTTAGTGTGTCCAACAGCAGAAAGATAAAAGCCTTGATTGCCAGCCTCAAAGAGGGGTAGACGGGTGGAGGGCGCTGTGGGCAGCAGGAGAGTGTGGAGTGCTTGCCCTGTGCGGCCCTCGGAAACCAAAATAGTCCATTTCATAATAAGAATTCTTATAAACTTCCTAAGTTGAAAACTTTGGTGAATTAGCCATTTGGCAGAACAGACTTGAAGCTATGTATCTTTAATGTCTTAAAGTTATAAGCTCTCCTCTTCAGAATTTTTTACAAAAGTTTCCAGGTATTACTTCATCTTCTTCCAATTTAATGTTTTTCGTTAAAACATTGAAGGAACAGGAATGGGTGGGTCATTTTTTTTTCCCCCAATTGTTGCTTAATTGCGTATGTTTTAACAGTGCTGTGCTATTATTCATTAAAATAAACTTTCAAAATTTCTTATCAGGTTAAGTACCATTTACAGCTAAAATGGAGACATAACAATTCCTTCTCATTATTTCTCTGGGAAACCACATTGTGAATCACAAAGTGCCAAATTATAAATGAACGTTTTAGAGCATAATTTGTTGCTCTGTTACTGATTGTCTGTATTTAGTAGTATGTAATAGTTAATAGAAAAAATAGTAGAAAAAATTCTGTTTCTCAGGGTATTGGTTTGTTTGTAAGTATCAAATACTGTAATCCATGAGAAAGTTTCTTGTTAACTTCTATACAGATGGAAGGGATTAAATCAACAAACATGTACTAAGCCATTGTGAGTTCTGTGTGACCTTGATCAAGCTCTTCTCTAAACCTCAGTTTCTCCAACTGTAAAGTCAGAGATACTAACTCAGTGGCTTTTTGAGAAATTTAAGTGAAATAATGAATATAAAGCATGTGACACAGTGCCAGATAACTAAAAACCTGGAAATAAATTGTCATTATTCTGGGTCTTAATCTTCTACTCTCTCTGCTTTTTTGTTTTTTTTTTTTTAATTTATCACATTTCTTGACATGGAAGAGTTTTAGCATAAGTTTTATAGTCTTATTCAGAGAAAATGACCAGTACCCTCAATTAAAAAATCGACCTAAATGTATTTTACAACTTCGTAATGACACATATATGCAGTTGATAGTGTGGTAGTGAAGTGTTTTGAGGATGAGAAGGAAGCTTCCTCTGTCTTCCCACACTTCTCCCCTGCTTCCACTGGGTGTGCTCCAAAGACGTGTATGCGTGGTTGGGTACCACAGCACAGCTGCTAGCCAAGCTCAGCTGTTCCCTGAGCTTCACACAAACATTACCTATTGATGATGGGGGGTGTTCTTGTCGATTGTGACAAGTTAGAAATTCTGACATGAATACTAATACTGGGAACAAATGAGTAAATTCCTAAATTTTTTTCTTTTTAACTTTTTTTAGTATTTCTTTCCTTTTTTTTTTTTCTCTCCTATAGGGCATGTGTATCGTGTGTTGTCAGTCTCAAAATCCAAATACCTATTTAAATCAATTGCTTGGGAATGTTATTGAGCAGTATATCGGGCGATTTCTTCCAGCTTCACCACATGTTTTAGGTCTTGGACAACATCCTGTTTTGTTGGCATTGAGAAACTCAGCCACTGTTCCACAGATGTCATTTCTAAAGAAATGCATTGTACAAGTCATAAGGTACATCTGAATATAAAAAATAGTTGGTATTTGCAATTTATTATTCTCTGTTAAAAAGTAACAAAGCATCTCAAAAGTATCGGCAATCCTTAGGATACTGGTGGTTTACAAACTTTTTTAAAGACTTGGCAGCCTAAGACGGTGCTCTTTAAATTGTTTTCTCTATGTAGCTATTGTTTTCCTTATGTATGTCCCAAAGATACATATTTTTTCTTTTTTATAAGATAGTCATTGTATTTTGTAATGTATAAAATGCAGTAATAATATTTTATAAAAGATAGTTAAGTGAAAAGATGAATGCTAGCATGAAAAAGGAAACAGTATGAAAAAGGAAGCAGTATGAAGTCCTATTTTGTTGGGCTGCTCTCTGTCCTAGTAACTCAGTTTTATTTTTAGGCAGATGAATCAATGAAATGTCCTAGGTTTTCTACTAAACTCTGTATCTTTAAACTGCAACATTAGAAATTATCTTTTCTTTATTTAGTGTCATATGAAATTAGTTCTTAAACTTTAAGATGCTAGTATGATATGTATTATTCTTACTAGATTATTTTCTGTGTTTTTAATGATCTGATAGCTTTAATGACCTAATAGTATCCATCACCTCTCACTACAGAATTCCACGTCTACAATCTGCTCCTTTCTGACCTTTTCTGTATGTTCTTAGTATTTTGTTACTCAGATTTGCAAGCTTTATATTCTTTGTTCCCTCTCCTTTTCCAGCCTTTGGCAAATGGTTGTTTCCTTCCCTTTTCACATCTTTTTTTCTCTTATCACATTATGCCTAGACTATTGCCAGAGTCTCCTAACTACTTTTATGGTCTCTAGTCTTTTTTTCCCTAGTCCTACCTAAGTAATTCCCCTAGATTATGTTTCCTAAAATACTATTCCAGTATGACACTTCCCGGCTCCCCAAACCTTCATTTGCTTTGTTTTTGCCTGTGGAGTAAATTCCGTACTGCTTAGCTCTCCATGATTGTCATGTAACTTTTCCAAATGTAATATATATGGGGTCATATACAGACCCTAATGAAATTGGTTTAATTATTGTTCCTCCAAAATGCTTTACATTTCCCTGCATCACAGCTTTTTCCATACCATTTTCTTCATTAAAATGCCATCTGTTGGGACTAAATACTGCCTAGACTTTGAGACCTACATCTAATGTCTCAGTGTGCCATGGTGCTTATTTGCTTCTTCTGAAGTCACATGCTTTGTATAATTCAATTCACAGAATCATATTTTTGCCTAACTTGCATCTGAATTTCCAACAAAATTGTAGTACTCTACCACTGTGTTTGAGACATTGTATAAGTAATTTTAGTACAAACCAAATGACAAGTGCTGAAGGGAAATTAAATCCTTAAGGTCTTAAAGGTGTTAAAGTCCAATGTTGAGAGTCTTGGCTGCTTTCATAGACTTTCCTATTTACTTAGCATACAGTATGAGAAACTTGAGAATGGTTTTCTTTTCATTTCTAGTTGAAGATTCAAACATGTAACAATTCCTTTTTCTTTTTTAAAAATACTCAGGAAAGAAAAAGAGATTGCCTCCTGTGACTTCCTTCATTTTTTCCATGCTTTTCTACTCTTGCAATTCCCCATTTCAGGGCTACTTCCACTGAATCCCCAAGAATTCTGGGCTTATCTTTCAAAGCACCTGTCATTATATTGTGATTGTCTTTTTCTTTTCTTGTCCAACTTTTCCACTGGACAGTGAGCCCCTTGCTTTCAGAGACCATATTTTATGTTCTTGTTCTTAGACTTGTACGTGGCACCCCACAGGTACTCAATAAATGTTTGTTCTAGGCATTAGGATTTCAATAGTAAAGAGAACAGATAAAACCCTTGCCCTCAAAGAATGAACCTTCTAATAAGTAGTATTTGTTGGAAGTCATTGTATGGAGTAGAAATGATGAAGGCATATTTCTGCCCTTAAGGAATTTATAATCGTTAGTGATTTCTGTGCCTTTTTGTGAAATTACTATTGCTTTGCTAGTATATATGGATGTATGGCTTAGATTAAGCTGTCTTTGACAATTTTTCATATTGTCTAGACTTTTTAGAAACTGAGCAATTCCTACTTTCATTTATTGACTTTAAAAAAGTATACTGAACACTTCTTATGAGCCAAGACCTATTTGAAGAGGTAGGGATACAAATGTGACTCAGATAAATTATTACCTTTATAATCTCGGTTGAGTTTTGATGCTAGAAGTTGTCCTGCTTTAAGAGAGGATATTAAATCCTAGATTACCTCTCTGATTCTTTTACCTCCTCAGGGAAGGAAAGAGGTAGGCTGGAATGGGAAGATGATTCTTTGTGTAGTCCTCCTATTGATTTGGAAAAATAAGACCCTCTCCCAAATCCCTAAATAAATAAATGTGAGGAGAGATTTCTTCATGCAAATTTGACATTAGAGAAAACGTTGCATCATTGAGGAGCTGATAGAAGAGATCAAGCTTATATTAGAAAGAAAAAGACTTAACAATTAAATTTTCATTGGATTTTGATTAAGTTTAAGACCAGGTTGCTTTATATTTAGTTTGTGTCTATATTCTGCTTTACCAAAAGCATGTGCAGTCACTGCTTCAAAAATCTTATGTTTGAAGAAAACATGGAAAAATATACATGCTTTTTAAAAACTGTGCTTTATTAATTTGAGAGGTAAAATGAGCCGATATGTTTAAAGTGTATGACATTTGATTTTGCTCTATGAAAACTGTAAAGAGAAAGAAAAACAAATTGTGCTTCTTTTCAGGAAGTCCTACTTTGAGTTTAAAGGGTCCTTGCTCCCTCCTCGTTTAGCATCCATCCTGGCGTTCATCCTCCAGCTCGTTAAGGAAACTAATATCGACGTTTCTGAGATTGAACTACTCCTCCCTGGAGTACTAAAATGCTTGATGCTGGTCAGTGAACCTCAAGGTTAGTTCATTTATGAGTTTGTTTGTTTTACTTTTATGTTCACAAACCGAGTACTCTTTCCTATCAGTTAAATTGACAGTTACAAAAATATATTCTTATTCTTAGAGAAAGTAATTTTTTCCTCAGCTACTTATATTTAATGTGCCAAAACAGCATAACAGAAATTTAGTTGCGTTTGGAACATGGTGAATATTCTACATTGTTTCTTGATTTTTTTCCCCCCATATTTATGTACAAGTGCACAATTTTAAAGGATTTAAATACTGAATGAATATAAATGTTCTTTTTGTAACTTTGCTGTGTTTTGGAAGGAAGGTAGCATCACAAATAGTTGATTTCATATATGTGTGTATTTCGCTGATTTTAAGTGAAGGTGAATTGTTGGTTTCTAATTGGCTACATTTGTATTAGTGAATGGGAGGAATATGCTTATGAAATTAAAAAATCAACCTACTTTGTCTATAATTAATCAAGGTTGTCTTTTCTTATCACGTAGCGGTGTTTGCAGGGTTAGGATGGGATAGTGGTTTTGAATATGGGCTCTTCTAACAGAAAGACATATCTTCACATGTTTTTTCAGGTACAGGCTTGTAAAAAATAGACTCCTGAGTGTTTTATATTTTCTTAAAATGGAAAATAGGGAGATTTTAGAACAAAACAAAACTCATAACTATTATTTCATTTTGAAATATAACAAAAAAGCACGTATATACTTTAAGAAAACAGCATGTTTTTCTAAATCGAGTGCTCATAAAAATAAGGATCCAGATGGTCAATTCAGACACAATGTGTAATGCTATAATTTTTCCTCCTAGTTAAAAAGCTGGCCACAGAGAACCTGCAATACATGGTAAAAGCCTGCCAAGTGGGGTCAGGAGGAGAACCTGCCACCCAGCTGACTTCTGTGTTTAGGTAACTGGAAAATATGCCAACTGGCAAGGCGACTATTGCCAGCCATTTGACAGCCAACATGTTTTTTAAATAACTAATTATCCAAAACATAATGTGTTACTACTTGTTTGTAGTTTCAATTATTGTACTTTTTGGCAGTAGTTTTGCTATGTTGTGTTGTTTTATTAAAAAAACAAGAAGTACCAGGGAGAAAGATAAGTGAGCTGACTTAAAATTACCTGAGAATTTAGTGAGGAAGATTCTTGCATATATTTAAGAGGAGAAAGTGGGAAACGTGAGTCATGATGACGGGAGTGCAGGCTTTGTAGCTACTAAATCCATGACTCAGGACCCAGGGTCGTTGTGCCCCTCACTGGTTTTCACACTCGCTTTAAATGCTGTAGACCGAGGAAGCTCCACTATGTATGATTTGTGAAGCACAGACTTCATAGGTCTGTTGTTCCTACACAGGAATAACAGTGCAACTTGAGGAACACTTTCTGTTTTGTTTTTATTTTCCTGCCTTGCACCCTATTGAGTCTTGTGCTTTCTGTTAGGGCAGTATTTTTAAATATTTCTTTCTTATACTTCCTATCAGTTCACCTTTTTTTTATGCATCTCTACCCTAGCACTACCATGATAAATAATTTGGGTCCATTTTCTTCGTTCTATGTTAGATTTTTTGATACCTCAGTTTTCTTTCTAATTACATAGCTGACCCTTGTCTGTTGTTTACAGTTTATGTAAATTGTGATCATTGACATAAATGTTGGGTTTATATAAAGTGTAAAACCCTAAGAGAGGAGAAAAGATTTTATACTAATAAAGATTGTGTTAATTATTACGTACAGTTTATTAAGCTAGGTGGCTTTTATTTTGTTGGCGGAGAGAGTAGAAATTTTAGGGTTAAGATAAATAATTCTTATTTATAAAAGGCCTTCTATGAGTCTAAAGTTAAGGAATATAAAAATATATTACAAATAACCTGCTTTCCTCATAGAAATATTGTTTGATTTATCTAGAGATAGGAAGAACTAAAAGATAAAAAAAGTAACTAGGAAACCAGACTTGTTTCCTGTTTTAGTCTTTCTGCACCCTTACCACCCTGATTTCAGCAGGCAGAATATAGCAGAAAAAAAGTCCCTAGGATTAGATTTTCCCCCTTATTCTTTTGGGATTCCAGCTGTTCCCTCTTCCAATGTCGTCACTCTGGTCATGGCTCACACCGAAGCCATTTCTGTTCTTTATTTTTAAGTGTTATAAATAGTGTTCATGTGGCATCTGGATCCTTTCAGTAATCTTACATGAAATGATCTTTCTTGTGTTCAGATTACAGTTTATTGCTATAAAAATACCAACCCAAGGAATTGCCCCCAGAGTAACTCTAAGTAATTTGTTTTACTTTCAGGCAGTTTATCCAGGATTATGGTATGAGATATGATTATCAGATTTACAGCATTTTAGAAATAGTAGTAGCATTGGACCAGCAGGTTGTTATCCACTTGATTTCTACCCTCACCCAGTCTCTGAAGAATTCAGAGCGGAAATGGGGCCTTGGCAGGAATATCGCACAAAGGTATGTTTGGTAATTTGGTTGTATCCTATTGGACAATGATTATGAAATCCAGATTCATTTTCTAGAAATGGCCTATTTTCCCATTCACAAGAATTTGGAGTGTGTCCTTTTGAGTTGAAACATGTTTCAATACTTTGATTGACACATCTGTTCCCATATTGTTCTTAAAGTGACCACCTTAGAGAGTTGTATATTTCGTCACTACTGCTGTAGCTCAGAGCACACTTGCTGCTCCTCATCAGGAAGTGGACTTTAGAGCCTAAAGTGTCTTGTTTTTTATAAAATCCATGGTGGCAAATCAACCCCTCGGAGGAATGCTTGATTTACTGAATATCTTGTTTTCCCAGTGAATCAGATTAGTGACTCAATTCAATAATGTGAGTTTTGGTCAAAAATAGATAAAGGCCTTTTTTCTCGTAGACTTACAATGCAGTTGAAGATAGTGCTGGACTATTTAGAGTAATGAAACATTGTGGGAATAAGCCTGTATTTTCTGAAAAGGTTGTTTTAGAAGGGTCAGTACTCATACTGTAATTCACCCAAAGTAGGGTGTTAAAGAGTCAAAGTACTTTAATCACATTGTGTGTGGTGTGTGTTGACAAGTAGACATTCAGGCAGGCTCGATTTGTCTAAGTACTTAAATGAAAAATAATGAAAAGGTAATAAATATATATCTGTTTTTTTCCTTAAACAGGGAAGCCTATAGCAAACTTCTATCTCACCTAGGACAAGTGGGACAAGATGAGATACAGAGACTGGAAAATGATAATGCTGAATCCATTTTGTGATTCATCCTCTATATTATAACTGTCTGAAGCCACTTTGCACCGTTCTGACTCCTACCTTTAATTATATAATGTTCTGTTAAAAAATACTTCCTAGGATTTGTTTCCTTACATACTTGTAAGTATATAAATAAGGAAATAAAGGTTAATTATATATGTTATAGGATCTTTGGAACTTGACAAAACTGCATTTCTATTCTGAAGAGGTTTTAGTTAAACTAAAGAAACTTCTTCTAATGGGAGTGTTACCTGTGTATGTCTATTGAGCAGGTTTGTACTGGTTAATCCATGAACTTTTTACTGTCATGTGACTTTCTGCCTTGTGTATGAGTGATGTGTTTCTGTTTGTTTTGTTTTTTACAAATTTATGTTTTATTACACTATTTCAAATTAGCTGGCTGCCCTGTGTGGGGTTTTTTTGGAGGGGTGGTCAGGAGATAGGACTGTGTATTTGTTATCCTTTTTTATACTAAGTGTGAGGCAAGTTAATAAGACCTTTACAAAGCAAACTTAACTCTGTGAGGAATGAGACTGAATCTGGGTAAATGATTATACAGATAATACGTAAATTTTTTAAAAACTTGGGCCAACAGTCTTTATTCTTAGGTCCCAACAGTTATCAGATGTTTCTCTCTTCTCATCCTTTCTTTTGGAATTGTCATTAAAGGATATATCAGGAGGAGGATAGATTAGAGCCCTTACAGAAAGAGAATAATATTCTGGAAAATTTTAAGATTACAAATTAAGAGGTCTGTGCAGTCAGCTGATTTATCTCCCTGCTCTTCAGTTAGAGCCTCTTTTAAATTAGCATCCTACATGTTTACAGGGAACCAGCTTAGTTTCCTGTAGCAGCTATTGTCTGTCAGCCCTCTAACTGTCTCACTCAGATTTATTTTCCAGTTGGGCTCTTGTCCTTGACTCCTTTTTCTGGTGAGCGTTATTTGGTAAAAAGACCTCCAATCCTAGTTTTGGAAACCTACTTGGGCCTCCAGCCCAGCTCTGCTTTGTGACCTTGAGCAAGTTACTTAACCTTTCTGAACCTCAGTTTCTTCAGAGAATAAGAATCCTTTTTTTATTTCACAATGTTCTGGTAGGAGTCAATGGGATAATTGATTTTTTTTTTCTTTGTAGGCATCATTTCTTTTCTTTTCTTTTTTGTTGGGGGGGTTAGGTGGTGATTAGATTTATTATTTATGTAATTCTTTTTTTAATGGCAATCCTGGGGATTGAACCCAGGACCTCATGCATGCTAGCCCTTCACTCTACCACTTGAGCTGTACCTTCCCCCCGATTTTTAATTATAATCATATAATTACAGTGTATATGAAAGTGTTTGGTGACCTAAGTTCTGTCTGGAGGTGAACAGATGTGATTATTGCTCATACACAAAGGTAAAGAACACCTCTCAATTTGTTCCTTTTTTTTCCCTAATCGCATGTCCGAGATGAATGATCCCACTTCTTTTCAGTGTTTTCTTACATATCATGTTTGCTAACTTTGAAATAATTTATTGTTGTCTTCCTTGGGCCTCTAGTCTTTATCACAGTTTCACAATTCCTTCAGGAAAACATTTCAACTCTTTTCTGGCTCAAGAAGTATCTTTTAAAATGAAATGCATTGCAATCAAGAAACTATAGTTAATAACCCTTTCCTACTTGTAATTCGTGAAGTTTAAAGGACTTCATGAAATATAAATGGTCTATTTCTCCCCCAAATCAACCGTCTTTACTTCAACAAATGGGATGAAAAAAAAATTCTTTGAGGTTACTTAAGACTTCATAGCAATGAGTTTGTATTCATTACAGTAGTGACTAATTAAACTAATGATGTATGACTTCGCAGGTTTTAGCAATTGAAATTAAACTATTTAATGGGATGCCTTTAAAGAGGTTATTTATGTGTGTATATGTATAATATATATATTTTTCCCAAGGGAAATTGATAAAGGTATCTTGGAGAATCTTGCTCCTTAGAGTGTGACACTTTTTAAGGGATAAGAAAGGCTGCTGCTGAATCATGCATTACGGTGTATTTCTGTAGATGCTAAGAAAAACAAAAGTTCATACATAAAAAATCAGTAACAAGAAAAAGTCTGTAACAATGCATGTAAATGTAAGTATATAGGTATTTTTTTTACTTATGTGGCTGAAATGTTAAAAAAAAAAAAACTTTTTAAATTGAAGAAAAAAGAAAATTTATGACCAACTCCATTTCTTGAAAGTCTTCACTTGACCCATAACTTATTACTATATCTTGTCTTTTTCCATTCCCAGACTTAGAGTACCTATGCCTGTTATAGGTAAGCCAGTCTCTTTTGGTCGAATCTGGAGTATGTTCCCATTTCTCTTGCTCGCTCTGGTGCCTCTGTGACATTCACATTTTCTTTTATCTTCTCTTCCCATGCTCCATAATAGGTCCCTTCCTACATGTAGGTTTTTCCTTCTTATCCCCACTGGTAATATCTGGCCCTTTACCTGCTCCGTCTTAATTTCTTCTAGTAGTGAACTGGTAAGACTGGCTTATAATTTTATGTCTCAAATCTATCTTTAGGGCTAATTTTTCTCTAAACCTGCCTAGTTGGATTCTCCTGAAATCTCAAGGCAACATGTCGAACTACCTCGGTCACCTTTTCTTGTCCAGCTCCTGCCTTCATTTCCTACCAAGGAATACATGATTTTCCTGAGGCACCCAGCCTTGACGCTTCCTGGAGTCTTCATTGTTCCCCACCTTTCCTTTGATCACCAATGCAAGCTCTTGCTATTTTTTTCGTTTTGCCATCATGTGCATCCAGATTTTTTCAACTGGGCACTATCTCCTTCTTCCCATCTATCTCTAGTCTCCTGAAATTTATTTTTCTCATAGTTCTGAAATTAGTGTCTCTAAAATACTGCTTTCCTCTTGTTACTTTTCTGCTCAAGAACCCAATTTACTTTTCATGGCTAATCTGACATTCAAACCCCTTCAGTCAGGAGACTTTCTGCTCTCTGGCTCTATGCACTTTCTTTCCAGACTTACCTCAAGCAGGAGACTAGACTGTTACCTGCTTTCTCTGAATGCCATGTTCATTCTACACTGTGGGCCTCATTCAGTTTGCCAACTTAGTTTATCACTGTTTCTATAGAAACCTAACCTTAAGACACTTAAATAGGAAGGAAATTAAAATACACATATTGGATATGTAAGCATTCCAGTCAAATAATTTCTTTAAAATATCAGATGGAGTATGAAAGAGATGATTGAAGGACAACAGGGTGATGAAAGGACTTTATTAGACACTCAGATTTGGTTATGATTTAAATTTTAGTTGAACATTGAATTAGGTTTCCATAGGGGAGGAAAAAACATGGAGTATTGTCTCTCTACAAAAATCATTCAGTATTGAGTTCATTTGTATTAGAAGAGTTTCATAGTTTAAAACTTTTTTATTTTATCCATATTTTCTTTTCCTACTAGGCATATTTGACTTTTTCTACTTTTTTTGGTGTATTAAAAATTAATTGTAGTTTGCTAGGTTTTGTGTGTCTTTATTATTACCTCTTATTACTATCTTCTTCAGTGCTTCATCACAAAATTTTAAAACTACCTTGTTCTTAACTAATTACATTGACCCATTTCCATGTACTTTCACAAAATCTTCAACAGTTTTTATTTTTACTTCCCCTTAGTTAGGATTATATATCATTAAAAAATTTGATGAGCCTTTGCAGTTGGAAAAAGCCTTTAGGAAACCTACCTTCCCAAAATTCTACACATTAACATAGCACTTACGTTTCAAAGACAAAAGGTAGATACAAAACCTCACCGAAAACTGTTATCTGTACTAAACCCTGTTTTTTGATTGATAGATTTTTTACCTAAACCTTAACATTTTCCAAAAAGTGATCTCCTGCCTGTTCCTCCCAGGGTTAAAAATACTGCCTTGTCAGTCAAGTGTATAGTATGCTAATGTAAATAACATGTTATCTTTGTTTAAAACAGTTGGTTTGGGAAGCTAGCAAAGTAGCATATTCTTTCACATATTTAATAAGATATGAAATTTATATTATGATTCTGTTAAATTGTATCAGTAAGGTTACCAAAATCAGTACCAAATGATTGAAATCTACCAATTTCTGCTTATTAAAGTTTTTGGTATACTGTTATCCAGTTTATTGTGTTTGTGAATTGTGCTTTTAGAAAAATTCTGGGCACTCTTATTGTATACTCATGTTTTAAGTTATTTGTGCATGTACTAATGACATATAATAAAAAAATGTATATACTCAACTTACACTGCACCTGTTGATCATTCAACTCTTTTTATGACAGATCGACTCTTGAAAAACCAAAATCAAAATGAACCATGTTACCTGGAGGAATAATTTTTATCTTATTCCTGTTGCTTTTATACTCTGTGCTAAAACAAAAGAAAGTTATTTTTCAGCTGTTGCAATGGCTGAAGGGGATACAATATACATGTGGTTTAACTTTGAGGAAAATATGAAGAGAAAAAGTACAAAAAATACCCTGATGATAACCAATTGGCATTTTGTTCTTAAGGATCAAAGGAATTTTACTGCATTTTACATGTATATCATTGTAGAGTCATCTCTTTTCCTGGCTTTTCCTCCTACGGTAAGAACACTCTGCTAATATCTGTGTTGCTTTTTCTTTTTTAAAGTAAAATCTTGAAATGGTATTTAAATTGTTGGAAGTTTCATGGTCTTATGGAAATTCAGATTAATTTAATAATTTAAATATAAATATAGTATGGTCTTTAATTTTGAAGAGTAAAAATGGAAAATGAATTACTGTAGGATAGTTCACTTAAATGGAAAATATAAATCTGGTAATTTCAAAGGAATTTGGTTTATATGACCAACATTGTTTTATAGAATTTTTCATATTAGCTCTTATGATTGATAATTTGAGGAAAAGGATTTGTAAGTGATCTGAGTTTTTTCTTCTTAGGGGAGGGATGCTGTATTTTGGATGCTGTTCTTTGGCTGTAATTACTAGTGTTTCTGAAAGCTCTACAAAACTTAAAAATTCTGACTTCAGTTCTATAAAATTAATGAATAATACACTCAAGTTCACCAAGGACAAGTTTGATAATATACACTGACTTGCTTTAAATGAATAGTTAGAAATCTACACAGAAATAAGAATAATCTCAGACTGCCTTTCTGTTATCAGTCAAGCAAGCTCATTTTTAGACCATTTCCCTTTCATTAATTGGATAGAGGTTCTGGAATTGCGAATAGATTTTAATTGTTGTATAAGGTAAAACTGTTGGAGGAGAAAAATCTGTGTGTCAAGTAGAAATTTTAGTAAAACTGAAATGCTTCTTGTTTAGGTTCTTCTTGAAAAGATTTCTCAAACACTGGAGCCCATTCTTCTTACCTGGTAAGGCATTTTAAACTTTTAATTTAGATGGTTTATACTCTCTGTCTTCCTTCTAAATATCAGTTACCAATATC
Organism: Camelus ferus; assembly: GCF_009834535.1. NCBI lineage: Eukaryota > Metazoa > Chordata > Mammalia > Artiodactyla > Camelidae > Camelus > Camelus ferus. The sequence goes on from NC_045703.1 coordinate 3,672,757, forward strand.
AATTTTCACTTTTCATAACTGTGCAAATACTCTTTTAAGGTTTTTGTTTGTCTAAATCTGTTCATTTAAAAATTCGCCCTTTTTCTTAGCCCTAGTCTCCCCTCCCACCCTTTAATCTGAATAACCAGTATATACATTTTAAATTAATGTTTTAGTTATCTTATAATGTATCAAGTTAGTGAATTCTGCATTTAGGATAAAAAATATTTTTTTCACTTCTGATTACTAAAAGTATTACATAAATAAAATGACAATTTCCCATAAGACAAGAATTGCTGAATGATTAACTATAAACTATGCCTTGGAGAAAAAAGTCAGAGTAAAGCCTTCCTTTTAATAAAGGTGACTTAAATCCTAACAAGATCAGGAAGGGGGGGGGGGGGGACTCACGTTATACTTGTTAAATTTATGTTCAAATCCAAATACTGAGTTTTTTATTTTTCTTTTATTTTTCGTCATAGACAAAGCAAATCCAAAAACCTAACCTAAAAAAATCTTTATGCATTATTAAAAGTGGTAGTAATAAAATATGTATCAGTGGTGGAGAATAATCCCACAAGCATTCAAGATTGACATAACCTTTAACAAAGTGGAAAAAATTTTATTAGAACTACCAATTCTAGGTTCAAATTTATGTCAAAGCAATTTATGGTACCAGAATTAGTACAACTAATTTTTTTTGAGCTTTAAAGTGTCATTTTTCACTAAATGAGCTTAAATGAAATGTTTGAGACTTATTATTTGAGGCAAGGATTTATGCAAGTTTAGGAATCTTTGGCTTTGGTAAACTCCCTTTTTCCTAATTAGCATGTCTCTTTCATATGCTTTTCAGAATCATTTATCTCATAGCATGTGTTCGAAGTTACATCTAGTAATTTTTAAACTTCAAAAATAATCTCCCTGTTCAGTTACAAGGTTCTAAAAACAGTAAAATACCTTGTAATTTGAGTGACATTTTTTTCTTAGGCGAAGGACTTCAGATCATTTGCCTAATCCTCACAACATTCTTCTGAATTAATATGGAAATCAATAATTGCCCTCCTTAAAAAGTGGGAAAACTGAAGCACTGTAAAGTTAAGCTCCTGGCCCAAGGTCACGAGCAACTAAGGCAAAAAATCTGGGTATTCCATCTGCCATTTCAGTGTACGTCTGTTATTCGTATTACCTTGAATAAAATATGGCACTTAAAAATTTATGATGTCATAATGGTGAGTCTCTACTGAGCGGTACTGCATAATGTTAAATTTTTAAAAGAAAAATTACAAACGCAGGCTTAAGTACTACAGGGATTAAGTACTGAAGATTTTTTTTTAAGGTCATTGATGGCAGTACTTGTGAAATAAATTGTCTTACTAAGAATGCAATGTCCTAGACAGCACTGATTAGACAAAGTGTACAAAGAGTGTTCTAAAGACCCATGGACCATTAAGTTGGCGCTAAAGCTACACCACAATAAAAGTCATACATATTGTATGTTGACACACTGAGAAGGGTGACAGGCATTTTCAATAAAGTATTTTAGAAAACTGTTCATTTTTTGCTAATGTTTATCTGAATATAAGATCTAGAAAACAAAACAAGGAGGCACTGAGCACTGAGTATTTTCATGCCCAGAATCCAAAAGTCAGGCTTTTTTTTCTTTCTTTCCCCTCCTGTTTATGATGGTTATTACGAGAGCATTGGCTTTTCAGATGGTGCCAATCCTGTGATGAGGCACTTGGAGAGTTTGAAGGTTAGGGCATGTGAAATATGGAGCTGGAAGGAAGCATGCTGCTATTCCATTGGAAGCAAAAGGGAGTGTAGGCCCATAGAACACTTCTTCTTTGCCTTCTCTACTCACATCCAGTACCTACAAAAGAAGAATAGGAGAAACGGGTAAGCCAGGGATGGTTGTTCACCGTAAAGCTGTGTACATGTCAAAGGGAGCCTGCAGTTGGATTGTCAGGCCACCATGACCATACCTTATGCATTGCTATTTGTTTTACAGTAGAGTGCCAGAAATATGGATTAAGTTCCTGCTTAGTGCTATGCTACACATTTGTTTGTGTATGTGCATATGTACATAGATGTATATATATAATCATTTAATCTTCAGAACAGTGATGAGGTAAGCAGCATTATTCTTTAATAAAACTGCCTTAGACTGGTTAAATAATTTGCCCGAACTAGTTAGTAAATGTTGTCGTATGCTGGTTTACAAATCCTCATGTGTAAAATGAAAACAACAGTGTGACCTTGCATCTTTGTTCTGAAAATTGGTGACTTATAGCTCAGTGCAGCTTCAAAAAAATCAGTTCAGTTGATTCTGGAAATTTTTCCCCAGTTATTTCCCCTTCAAGCTGGAGTTCTATCTCTTTCTTTATATGGAAAAGAGTCTCCTTGTTAGGCTGTGCTTGCTGTCACCTTACTGATTCTGGCTTAATCTCACCACTAGGAAAATTCTTTTATGAGGAGAGCTGATCAGCTCCTATTTGTCAAACCCGTGATGCTCCTTCCAGCCCTCAATCATCTTAAGCTCTCTTCGTATGACCTTCCTCTACTTAAATTTAAAATGTTTCCTCCCTTGGGTCCGTGACCTAAAAACAAAATTTGTCATTGACATCGTCCTATTGCTGGCCACCTTGGTCCCCTTCCTCCACCTGCATCCTAAATGTAGTCAAGCCCCAGCAACATTCCAACCACATACCCCTTGGTTACCCTCTGCCTTAGTGATCTTGTCTACTCTCTTGCCATCATCTGTCACCTGAGTGGGTAATTCTTAAGCCTTTAATGCAATAATGCACTATTTTAGATGAAAGAGGCCCTTGAGATTTAAGGGATCCAAGCTCATAATGGAGGAAACCACTAAAGCCTAGAATAAAAGAAAGATCAAACATATAGCTTTTTTCCCCCAAATGGGTATTGAGCTGTCCCATCCCATTTTTTGAACAATATGTCCTATCACTACTAATTTTAAATAGTTCCAATATATGCTACATACAAAATTTCTTTGTTCTCTTTTGTTAACTTACGTATCTTCTGGCAATACTACGTTTAAAGTTAGTTTGACTGTGTAGCGCATGACTCTCCCATTCATTTTCAAGCATTTCTTTATTATTATTATTACATGTTTACTTTCCTAGAGGAACTTTAGGATCAATTTGACAAGTATTATTCCCCCACCCTCTGAGGGAAAGGAAAATTCCATTGGGATTTTGACTAATATTTCATTAAATATAGAAAGTAGAGATCTTGCACTATTTACCTCAATTATATAAGATTACTGTCTTCAAGTTACAGAGAAAAAAACTGAGATGCAAAGTTCAGTGACTTGACCAAGATCACACGGCTAGTAAGTGGTGGAGCCAGTAATTGAGCTCAAGGTTGCAACACAAGAAAGAGCTAGGATTTCATGCCATTTGTGACATCCCCGCCCCAACTGAATACATTTTTAGATGACAAAATACCAGTTGAGGTCACCATCCGGAGAGCTTTTGTCTGGTTCCCTGAGCCAACAGAGACCACGTATGTTAAGCAGATATAATTTATTTAATCTGTGAGATGGGAAAAGGAAGTGTTGGCAGTTCTTCTCTGAAACACTCCCTGTAAACTGGCAGAAAGAAGGCGTCTGGGAGAAGGAGGTGCCAGCTTGGCAGCATATCCTCCAGCCAAAAACAAGTAATCATAGATGAAGAGCAGTGGAAGTGATCTGGAAACACAGACTAATCACTTGCACACTTAGGCAGCTGCTCCCCTCTGTGCTGCTCTCATCCTCAGCGTACCACATTAGAGTCACCTGGGTGCCTGGCATTTGCTTATACACCCACAGAACAGGGGCACCTGACTTTCCTCAGGAATCTTTTAAGATTTTCCACAAGCCAGCATTACGAACAAGTCCAAATCTCAATCTTTAAACAGTATTTAAGCATGTCTCAGCTTTTCTCTTGTTTGGGTTGCCCTTGTAATGGATCAAATAGTCTATGGAGTCTGTTAAGTCAAGCAGCAGAAAAAAAAAAATTCTTTTTCAGCGTTTGACATGCTTCATTCATGTGTGGCTGAGTCCTACAAATGACGGTTAAATAAGCTTTGATTGGAGTCCAGAAGGGTCAGTCTAATGAGATGGGTTATTGGCTGGTATTTTCAAGAGGGGAAAAAAAAATGACTTTAGTCCTTCTGGATGTTACCAGACCATTCACTGCACTATTTTAAGTGTGACCGTCATTAATCGTAGGCATACCCTTAGAATCCAAGGATGCTACAGACTTCTGACTTATGAAACCAAAACTATGATACTTTTAAAACCTAAACTATAATACTTTTTAAATGTATACTGTTTTTTCCACCACTCTTTCCTGTACTTTTCAACCTGCTGATTTGTACTCAGGAATTTCTACTGTCTAATCAGCATCTTCTCATAAACACGATTCCAGACACTTATTATCTTACTTTTGTTGGATACTCTTCCAGCAACTAGGAGAGAAACGGCTTTTGAACATGGAGCCAGTCTCTCCAACCATCAGTGTATTTACTATTATTGAATCAAAATAAATAGGTTCTGTAGTAACTCAAAATACAAGTATTTGAGACTGTGCAACCATACTTTAGGATGATAATAATCAGTTGTCAATAACTAAAATGAGATGTGTATGATGAGTCTATTATCCATGAAGACTTCAAGTCCAAACATCTCTTTAAGTGACAGCCCATATGCTTATATGAACTTATTATCTATAAACAGTAAAAGCTCTTAAAAAGCCTTTATCAAATTTTTCTGTGCTCTGTGGAACTAGTGTATCAGCCAAGGGAATAAATTTCCAAAATGATATTAAAATATTTTATTGTCCAATCTCATAGATGAAATTTATTTCACTAACACAGCCATTGATTAAAACATTTATGAATTGCCTCTTTTAGAATCACCTTAATCCCAGTGCTACTCCAGAATATCCTCAGTGGGTTAAAATATACACATGTACCCCTTCATCTTTTGAGGACAGATTTGTTTGGAAACAGCCAGAAGCCATGAGCCATATACATTAATTAGTGTATATGATTAGTGACCATTCTAACTTAATTTCTATTCCTTAAGCTAATGTAATGTCATTGAATAGAAATATATCCATAAGTATAGTTTAAATTTGCATCTTTATTACCCAAACTTGCTTTCACGTATAAGTAGTCAAACGAAGGGTCCCAAAGCCACTTAAAAACATGATCCCAGAATTACACAGCACTGCCTGTTGCCCAGTTCAATGTTTTACAGTCCTGAAAGGTACAAAAAAAGAAACCCGAAAGACAGTGAAGACTGACAAACACATGCAAGGATGAAAGACTGGAAGCATTCCTTGAAAGAAAACAGTTTGCTTGTTTGCTGTTATCCAAAAGGTAGGACCAAGCTCTAGTACAAGGCAAACTTCAATTAACTAAAGACTCTTTTAAAGACTTTCATGGTTTTTCAAAGAACTAACTTGTGGGTTTGATAATTTTTTCTACTATGCTATTGTTTCCTAGTTCATTATTTGCCTCTCATTTTATTCTCTCTTTCTACGAAAAAATTCTCAAATATCTATCCCCGCTTTGCTCTCTACTGTTTCTATTATCCCTAAGTTCTGGGTACTTTTTAAACTTCCATTATGATTTCTTTAACCCATGAATTATTTAGCAATGAGTTTTATTATTTCCAATATATAGGGAGTTTATTTAACTTTTTAAGTTCTAGCTTAATTGCATTATAGTTAGAGATCACACAAATGAATAAAATTAGAAATAAAAGAGGAGACATTAGAGTCTAAGGAACGACTCTGGGTACTCCAGATCCTGGGAAATGGAGACATCCAAAAAAATATTACTAAGGCTGATGTTAGATATCTTACTTTAGGGACTGGCCAAGACGGTGGAGCAGAAAGACAGACCCTGAGATCACCTCCTCCCATGAGCACACCAAAATTACAACTATTTGCAAAGCAACAATTAGTGAAAAAGATCGGAACCTACCAGAAAAGATCTATAACTAAAGATACAAAGAGGGAACAACGAGACAGGTATGACGGGTGGAGCTGTGATTTACTCAAGCCCCAGACCCCTAGGTGTGCGACCCATAAATGGGAGAATAATTATAATTGCAGAGGTTCTCCCAAAGGAGTTAGAGGGCCAAGCCCCACATTGAGCTCCCCAGCCCAGAGGTCCTGCACCAGGAAGACTAACCCCCAGAGCATTTGGCTTTGCAGGCCATCAGGGCTTACTTTTAGAAGTCACAGAGGGCTAGGGAAAATAGAGACTTCACTCTTAAAGGGTGCACACAAAATCTCACACACACTGGGTGCCAGGGCAGAAGCAGTTATTTGAAAGAAGCCTTGGTCAGACCTACCTGCTGATCTTTGAGAGTCTCCTGGAGAAACAGGAGGCAGCTGCAGCTCACCCTGGGAACAGAGGCACCCACAGCACCCATTTGTGGGAACTTGTTCTACCACATGGACACTAGTGCTGGCAAGTGCCGTTTTGGAATCTTCCCTCTAGCTTATTATCCTCAAGACACAGCCCTGCCCTGACCCAACACCCTGTAGGTACCAGTGCTGGAACACCTCACATCAAGAAGCTAACTAGGCACAGACACAGCCCTACCTATCAGCAGACAGGCTGCCTTAAGATCCCCTGATCCCACAACTGCCCCCTGGAAATGGTCCTGTCACCAGAGGACCCAGGACTTGGCACCACACGTTAGTGTGCAGCCACTAGAACTGGGACCCCCAAGGCCTTCAGCCAGAGACTACAGAACCCAGCTCCAAAGCCTTTCAGCCAGAGACCCCAGAACCCAGTTCCAAGGCCTTCCAGCCAGAGACCCCAGAACCCAGCCCCAGAATCCCCTGGGCCCTGGCCCCTGGCCCCACCCTCCAGTGAGCTGACTCTAGCCTCCTGACCGGCCTCACACACCAGGGGGCAGACACCGACTATAAGACAACAGAAGCCCTACCGTCTATGGACCAGGCCAACCCACAGCAGGCCAGATCCAGACAGCCAACTGTCAGGGACTGGTTCCACCCACCAATGAGCCGACAGCAGCTTGAGGACCTCTCAGCCCTGCAACCAGACCCCAGGATCTGGCTCAGCCTGCCAGTAGCCCTTGGGTCTCCTGGAATCTGACTCTACCCATTAGCAATAGCCCTGGGGTTCCACAGCCAACATCTGCATGACCCAGTCCTGCCAACCAGTGGTCAGCAGCCTCCACATAAAGCAAGACCTGGCAGCCCACTGGGCTGGGGGCCAGTCAAGCCTACCAGACTGCTCACAGTAGTCAGCTCACAATAGAAGGACCCACACAGCCCACATAAGGGCTAGAGCACATAGGTAAGAGAGGGGTGTACTGCTGGGACACACAGGACATCTACAAAAGGTCACTTCTCCAAGATTGGGAAATGTGACCAACCTAACAGATACATGAAAATAAAAACAGCAAGTTAGGCAAAATGAAGCAACAGAGGAAGATGTTCCAAACAAAGGGACAAAGTAAAACCCCAGAAGAACTAAGTGAAGTACAGACAGTCAGCCTACCTGAGAAAGAGTTCAGGATAATGATCATAAAAGCGATCCAAAAACTCAGGAGAAGAATGGATACACAGAGTGAGAAGTTAGAAGTTTTACACAAAAAGAGGAAATATGAAGAACAGCCAGAGATGAAGAACATAATAACTGAAATGAAAAATACACCAGAAGGAATCAACAGTAAATTAAATGATACAGAGGGACAGATCAGTGAGCTGGAAGACAAAGTAGTGGAAATCACTGACAGTGAACACAAAAGAAAAAAATGATGAAAAGAAATGAGGACAGTTTAAGAGGCTTCTGGGACAGTATTGCGTGCACTAGTATTTGCATCATAAGGGTCCCAGAAGGACAAAAGCAAGCGATAGGACAGGAAATATATGTGAAGACATGATAACTGAAAACTCCTAACCTGGACAAGGAAACAAGACATCCAAGTCCAGGAAGTGCAGAGAGTCCCATACAGGATTAAACCCAAGAGGAACACAAGACACACTGCAATTACAATGACAGAAATTAAAGAGAATAGTAACAGCAGAAAGGGAAAAACGACAGAGTATACAAGGGAACTCCATAAGCTTATCAGCTGGTTTTCAGCAGAAACTCTACATGCCAGAGTGGCATGCTATATTTAAAGTGATGAAAGGGAAAAACCTACAAACAAAATTACTCTACCCAGCAAGGCTCTCATTCAGATTTGGTGGTAAGATCAGAAGTTTTACAGACAAGCAAAAGCTAAAAGAGTTTGGCACCCACCAGTAAACCACCTACAAGAAATGTTAAAGGAACTTGTCTAAGTGAGAAAGAAAAGGCCACAACCAGAAACATAAAAATTACAGAAGGAAAAATCTCATCGGTAAACACAATCATACAGTAAACACAGGACATCATCCGCACACAAAGCTAGTAGGAAGGTTATAAGACAGAAGTAGTAAAATCATGTGTATCCACAATAAGCAGTTAAGAGATACACAACAGATACAGGAAAAGGTGCCCAACCATCAGTAATCATCAGGGAAATGCTAATCAAAAGCACAATGAGCTATCACCTCAAACCTGTTAGAATGGCTGTTACCAAAGAGACAAGAGTTAACAAGTGTTGACGAGGGTATGAAGAAAAGGGAACCCTTGTGCACTGTTGGTAGGAATGTAAACTGGTGGAGCTACTATAGAAAACAGTATGAAAGGTCCCCCCCAAATTGAAAACTACCTAGCTTACAATCCAGCAATTCTACTTATGAATACCAAAGGAAACAAAATCACTATCTTAAAGAGATAGCTCTACCCCATGTTCATTGCAGCATTATTTATAATAGCCAGGACGTGGAAACAACTTAAGCGTCCACTGATGGATGGACAGATAAAGAAAATGTGATATTGAGATTAGGTAGATAGCTAGATAGAATTTAGCCATAAAGAAGAAGGAAATCCTGCCACTTGCCACAACATGGATGGACCTTGAGGGCATCATTTTGCTAAATGAAATAAGTCAGACAGAGAAAGACAAATACTGTATGATCTCACATGTGAAATCTAAAAAACCTGAACATACAGAAACCGAAAACAGACTGGTGGTCACCAGGGGCAGGGGGTGGGGAGTGATGGCAATGTGTGCAGGTGGTCAAAAGATACAACCTTCTGGTTATAAGAATAATAAGTTTGGGGAATGTAACGTACAGCATAGTGACTATAGTTAATACTACTATATCATATATTTGAAAGTTGCTAAGGGAGTAAATCTTAAAAGTTCTCATCATTAGAAAAAAAACTTTTGCAGCTACATGAGTTAATAGATGTTAATTCACTGTGGTGATTCTTTAGCAATATATACATATATAAAATTATTGTGTTGTACACCTTAAACTAATACAATATTAAATGCCAATTATGTCTCAATAAAACTAAAAAAAAACAAAACATTCTTTTGTTTGATCCAAAACCTGCCTCCATGAGGACAGGCTTGTTAGCTACATTATTCAGATCTGTGCTACTTCGCTGATTTAGGCCTAGCTGATCTATATCAACAACAGAAATATATGTTTTAAAAAAAATCCCCAGTCTACGGCCATACCACCCTGAACACGCCCGATCTCATCTGATCAAAACAAAATCCCAAGACAAACCTCTGGAAAGACAAATCAAGAGAATAAGAGAAAAACCAAACAATATTATGAACGTAAAGGGGAATATAACAAAGGCTAACTCAATAACTATATGTTAACAGCTCTGAACACTTAGACAACATGGATAAGTTCCTTGAAAAACATATATATACCTTATGAGATGTGACTGAAGAAGAAAGTAAAAGCCTGAATAGTCCTGCAACTGTTAAAGCTATTGAAGCAGTTGTTAAAAGTCTCCCCACAAAGAGGAGATTATGTAATATGAGTAATTACAAGAATATATTTTTCTGGAGGTAGAATAAAGGGCAGGGCTAACACATGTCAGTAGGTTATCAGAGAACATGTAAAGTAGAAGGACAATTATGGTGCATCAGAATTGTTTAAAAATGAAATAAATAATAATACCTTGACTATATATATATATAAAACCAAAGCTACCGTTGTTCTGAGCCACCACCGGCAGCTTGCCCAGCCTGGAATGCTCACATGCTGATGTGCCAGGGCTGCTCTTTGGGGCAGAGCCTCCCCCGTCAGACCAATCATAAACCACTAGTGCTCACTTCTGCCAGGAAGGAAGAACATGTTTGCAGGCAGCATTTATTAAATGAATGAACTGCAATATAGAAAATAAGGAAATGGAGTAGAAACAGGATACGCGTAACTTTTGGGCAGTGTGAAAGTACTATTGCTAAAGACTGTTAGGTTTATGAGAGGGCAAGGTATCCCACTTTCCCATTTCCAGAATATATCACATATATTTTCAAAGCTCATTCCCATCTTTATTTTCAACAGGGCTCAATCATTCATTAGGTATCATTTTTAGGATGCAGGATGAAGTTTAGTGGCTGAAGTAGCTGCACAAAGGGGGCTCAAGCTTCTTTCTACATGTAAATATCTCTTCCTTCCATAGCAACATAGCAAAAAAATAACTTCACTGAACTGTGTGAACAAACTTCAAAAGGAACTTGAACCACTCACCTGGATACAAGCCAGAGGCTCATTTGTCCAAATTGAATATCCACCAACTAAATATATTCTCTCATTATGGACAGCAACTCCAGATTCATTTTGGCCTAAAGTAAAGAGAATTGAATAAAAAGGAAAAATATATCTATTTCCTTGAATATCTTAATTAACCCTTTTGCCACTGAGGGATACAATTTTCCCCTGTGGCATACTTGTATACTCCACGGGATTTCTGCAGCAACTAATCACTGCCTCCCAGTTCTCAGAGGGAAGAATTAACCACTATTCCTCAGAGAATGAATCTGTGTTGGGTCAGAACCAGGCTATAACACTTATAAGCCACCCAAGTTAGTAAATACAGCACTAAGTATAGCAATAATAAGCCATAGAGAACTAGAGTTTTATACTATGTTGTATGGCATTAATTTATAGTGATGGAAGTAAGGTTTATTTTAAAAATGCAAGACACCTCTTGTACTACAAATGCTTTTAAGGCAAGTGCTTACATTTGTAACAGATGCAACCCCAAGAAGCCAATAAAACAGCCATGCCCCTAGCGTGCCCCAAATGAAGACAAATGACAGAAAAGATTGATAAAGTTACTACCCTCCTTTTCTTTACATACACAACAGTTTTAAGACTATATTAAAGTTCCCAAGCTGGGACCAGTCTGGGTAGTCCCTAGACACTGACACGCCAAAATGATGAAAGATTCCTCCCTATTTAAAAAAGAAGACAGAATAACTCACAACCACATATTCTTCCCCGGAGGCCATCGGATAGTCTCTTTTTATTGATGGGCTGATACAGGATTGACTCCAGTAATAAATAAGCTGGATCCTAGAGCAGACAGAATCACAGATCCAGGGACCAAGGGGCTAAGGTACCAGTGCAGCAACTTAGAGTTAACTGCTTGCAGGTGGGCCTCAAAGATCATTTTCACAAAAACAAGAGCTCCGTACAAAGCACCGGAACCGCTCACATTGGTTATGCGCCCCCACAGCCTCCATAGCAGCAGCCGTAAGTGACTGAGTGCCCACTCATCATATTAAAATGTCTTCAGGAACTAATTCAGCCCACCCTTCTGAGTTTGCAATTTTCCTATTAGTAGAGCAGCCTGGCAGGGATCTGATCACTTGTGGATGTTGACAAGTGCAAGCCAAAAAAGGGAGGAAAAGTTTTCAACTTCATAAATGTCAGGGGTAAGCAGCTCACTGCTTCCATTTTATTCTCCTTTGGGGTGAAGATGGTCCCCCTCTAGTGCTGCCACGGGGTAATGCTCAGGTGGGTATGCGTGGTCAGAAGTGCCGCCAAACCCCTACGCCCAGAGCCTCTCTAAGGTTTAGTCTTTAGGAGAACACAGCTGGAAACAATATTTGACAGTGACAAATAATGAAAACCATTCTCCTGAACTCACAAGAAGTTAGAGGACTACAAATAGTGAAAAGTAAAAAATAACTTGCTCCTGTCATTAACTCTTCCGGAGCCTCGTTCCTCCTACTTGCATCAGTATTCCTACATGAATATTGATTGACGATAATAAACGTAACATGCCTTTCTCAGCAACGTGAGAACATGCACAAAGGTAATACAGGCCCTGAGAAACTAGACGCTCAGCCACTTGAGTCAGATTTTGAGAGATAAATAATATGCCCCTTTCGGGGTGATACAAGCACGCCGTCCTACCACCATGCGCTTAATATTTCGAGCTGCACCACAGATGTCTAAGAAAACAAGTCTGGCAACTTTTTGTATCCCTGCTTCTCCTGATTTACTTAATCAAAGGTACTTACCAGTCAAAAGGTTAAAATTACAACGCGTCCACTGGTCGGTGTCTATGTTGTAGGAGTCTATGTGCCTCACGAGGATGCGGTCGTTATTGTAGTCCAGGTCATTGCCTCCAAGAACATAGAGCTTCCTTTGGACAGCAGCCATGGAATGGTAGACCCTCCTCTGCAGCATGGGGCTGCGGCTTATCCACTTATTCTGGGGAAAAAAAAAAAAAAAAAAGAACTTCAGGTGAATTGTTAACTGGAGACCTCCATAGCAGAAAACAGCAGTTCCTCGTTAGTAGTGGGGACCCTAATGTTTTCAATCACATTCTCTTTGAATGTTGTTTATAGTCTTTGAAAGGTATGGGCTTCTCCCCTGAGAACAAGTGCGGAAAACCCCATCCATTCCAACTTTATTTTTCAACTTACATAAGGTTTTTTTTTCTCTTGTTTGGTTTGCATATAAAGGGCATTTTGCATTTGTAAGGAGAGTGCATGAGAATTTAAACATTTCTATAATGGTTCTCTACCCAGCTGAGAGAACTTCCTCCTGCAAACGACTTAAGAGTGAAAGCGCCTGGGCGGGTTTAGTGTGAGCGGTGGTGTGATGATAAGAAAACAGGCTCTGGACCCAGGATGCCCGCGTTTATACTCTGCGCCTCGCCTTAGCAATTTACTTCACCCGTCAGTGCTTGTTTCCTCATCTAGAAAACGGAGATCATAATACCTACCTGAAAAGCCAGTTATGAAGATTAAATGAACTAATACACCCAAAGCATTTAGAACAATGCCTGGCACATGTGTCCAACAATATGCACTTTTAAAAAGCTATTATGATCTAATCACTAGTTGCCCGAGGCCCTGCAGAAGCTCACAGGAGGGGAGCATCTTTGCTGTTCTTTCCAGGGTGAACTTCTTGAGGTCGATGGAAGAGCTAAGATTTGGTTCAGCAACAAACTCCTCACAGCCTTTAATATTACTTACACTCACGTGTTCACCAAATTGAGAAAAGTTATTTCTAGGCATATGTTTATTTGTTTTGGTAGAAGGCCAAATTTTCTATGATAACTTTAGGGAATGGTGAAAATTGCAATATTTGGTTCTAGATCATGCTCAGGAATGAGAAAGGTATGCTTGACTCCTCTCAAATGAGGCTCCTATTTAAAATACAACGTAAAATTAGATGAAAATCAAGTATGACTTTAATTATCTCAACTAAGTAATCGACAGGTAAGTAAACCTATTTTCTTTCTATACAAATATCTCTAAACATACAGAAAGAAAACACAGATTACTCCTTTTTGCCAAGAAAAATTTGGATCTCGACCAGAAAAATGATATGATGTCTTGAATAAATAGAATTTCACCAGTTCACAGAGCTGTAAAGGAAGAAGCAAAAAAAAAAAAGTTTTGTATAAATATTGGTCTGTTCCCTATAAGCATATCAACTAGCTCATTTCTAAATTTCTCTCTTAAACATGCACTAAAAGAAAAAAGAAAGAGGTTTGTCCAATTTTTTGAGGCTTGCATTTATCTGCTCCCCCTTTTAAAACATGTTATAGTGAGAATCTCCTTCCAATTAAATGCATCTTTAATAAAACAGTCAAACCTTTCTTTCAGATAATCTGCTAAGAAATATCTGTTATACATTGCAAGAGTGGATTTAACTCCAAACTCTCATGGGGCTTTCCTTAGGTGCTTTCTAGGAGGCAATCCACCACAGTATTAGGAATCGATGTTTGTATGAGCAGTCCAGTCCCCTGCCACAGGACTATGGATGCCATCTGGTTTGCAAAGCCTGCCTGCATCCCCTGATTACATCTTTAGCTTCCTTCACTGCCGTGCCTGCTAGGTGAGCCGCCAACCGCTGCAAAGGCAAAGAAACAGAGAGGCCTGGTGGGGTCATTCCTAATAAGCTAGCGTGTGAATACTAATCAGTGGTGGGGAAGCAGAGGTCACCCCAGCCTGCCTGTTGGCAGGTAGTGATGTGCTCTGTGGCAGATGGCAGGCATTATCGACTCTCCACAAAGGCCTAGAAGAGAAATAAGCACTAGGGCTGAATGATAGAGTTATTGAGATTCTGAGCAAGATGCAAGCAGATGTGATGTTTGCCAGTACCCACCGTAAACAATATGCCAGCAGAATTTTAAAAAAGAGCATGTGTGTACAAACATGAAACAGAACTCATTTGAGAAACGTTAACACCTTCTTCCTCTTTAACCACATGTGCACCAAACTCAAACAACTGCAATTAACGATCCCACTTGAGACATCTAACCCAGGGACATGTGGTCTCTAAAATCTACAGCTTCTAATGACATCAGGAAGCACATTTGCAAAGACAGAAATACCTTTGTTAAACTCAGAATCAAGTACTTGTTAAAATAAAAAGATACAAATAGGCTGAGGTCACTCTGGACATACATTTCATGGCCAATCCTGAGCCAGAGTGCCAAAGCCAACCTGTTGTCTTATTTCCATTATCTTCAACTGGTGAAAATTAAACCCCCAAGTCAAGTCATTTTGGAATATTGTAATAATCATGAAAAATTACATTACCAAAATCATAGAAATGGTGAAATTCAGCAAACATTTGCCATGGTCACAGATACCTTGGTAGAAGGAAGAGAGAATAAAAATAGTTCTTCTTTGGGGAAAAAAAAGTCATTAAGTGTGCATGAGAAGTGGATGGATGAAGGGACAGGCACCATCAAAATGCTCCTGGTGGAGGCCTGGCTGTTAGATAAAAAAAAAACTCCAGCTCTCAGATACTTTTACTTAAGACTTGTCCTACACACTGTTCAGGGACACTTCGGCTGTGCTGCATTAAATAAGTTATTACTTGATTTGGGAATGACAAAACCATAAGCATATTCCCCTCCTAGAATGACACGCCTTCTAAAAGGACGTAGTGATAGGACAATCCAAAGCCTTTCTCTGAATGCTTCCAAGACGACAGCCACTTGAGATAATGGAATTAAGGCATTTAACTCACCAATATATCTTCCCTTTTTCCTACATTATGCAAAGCTCTGAAAGAGTTAAGCACTGTATATAGCATAAAACTAAAGGAGCTGAAATTTGGTGAGAAAAGAAAAAAAGCAACTCAAAAGCAGTTTATCCAGATGCTTCCTTTTCTCTGTGTAAGTTTAATAAGATGCATGTGTGTGTACAGACCTGGCATTCCAACTCCTAATTACCATGGAAATCTTTAAAAATTCATTTTAATTAAGGTCATAAGCTTTTCTTGTATGAGTCTTACCTGGTTAGGTTCATATACCATTAGTCTGTTCTGATACTGGGCTGTGTTGGTTACTCCACCTGTAATGGATTAACATGTGTTAGCGCTTTCATGCATAAGAAATGGAATATTCCAACATAAGGATGAGCTACAATTAAAGGGGAATTAGCTACTGCTGAGGATCTGTTTGTATACCCTCGTGGTGAACCCATGACATAATTAAGAAGCTTATTGTTGAAGCAGTTTCATTTTCAAGAAACATCTCCGAAGCAATCCAGTTGAGAGGGAGCAACAAGTATGCTGAGGTTACCAGGCGGCCCCCAGTTCTGGCAAGCTGCTCTGCACGGCCAGAAAGAGGGGCCAAGTACAATGAGGGAGTGGGAGCAACGTAGCACACACACGTAAGACAAATTTCTACACAGTGTGTGCCAGGGACATAATTATATGGAAAATTCTTGTCCTTAGCTAAACTGGCAGTTTTACAGCTCTGATCTTTTGTGCGTTAACACAGTGATATCTTGATATCTCCTTGGAAAAACCAGGTCTAAGAAAAGACATTACTTATCAAAAGAGATCTAGAGCCAATGTTGTCCAACAGAATAAAATAAGAACCACAAACACAAGTCACATATGCAATTTCAAATTTTCTAGCTGTCACATTAAAAATAAAAAGAAACTCTTTACTTTAAAATTAAACTTAATATGAATTTCATTTAACTCAATACAGCAGTCCCCCCTTATCTGGGAGGGGATACATCCCAAGACCCATAGTGGATTACTGATACCATGGATAGAATCGAACCATATATAAACTATTTTTTTCTATATATATATACCTATGATAAAGTTTAATTTATAAATTTGGCACAGAAAGAGATTAACAATAGTAATGAATTTGAACAATTATAACCATATACTCTAATAAAAGTTACGTAAATGTGGTCACTCAAAATCTCTCTCAAAATACCTTATTATATTGTACACCTTCTGGTGATGATGTGGGATGATAACCTACGTGCTGAGATGAAGTGAGGGGATGACATAAGCAGTGTGACATATGGACCTTCCAACAACACATCAAAAGGAAGAAGATCATCTGCTTCAGATGATCCTGGGTCATCGAGCCCCGATGATGCTGATAGCTGGATGGCAAGAGGAGACTGCCCATGGTTGGGGGTCCTGAGTGGGATGGAGTGGAGTGGCATGAGGATTCATCATGCTGTTCAGATAGTGTACAATTTAAAAAGCTCTGAATTGCTTATTTTTGGAATTTCCCATTTAATGTTTTTAGACCATGTTTGATTATGGGTAATTGATACCACAGAAAGCAAAACTGCAGATAAGGATGAACTGCTGTGTAGCCAAAATATTATCTTTTCAACATAAAAGTAATGTAAGAAATATTGAGGTATTTTATATTCTTTTTTTTTTTCATACTAAGTCTTCAAAGTCCTGTGTGTATTTGACACAGGACATCTCAATCCAGATAGTGAAGGTGGTGGACAAGAACTACCTACAAAACTAGTATGAAGGTTAAAAGACAAAAGTAGTAAAAATCATCTGTATCTGATATAGTTAGTTAAGTGTTGTCAAGGAGGTAGAAAAAGGGGACTTCTGTGCACTGTTGGTGGAAATGTAGTTTGTTGCAGCCACTATGGAGAACAGTATGGAGATTCCTCAATAAACTAAAAACAGAACTACCTTATAGTCCAGCAATTCCACTTCTGGGTATTTATGAAAAGAAAATGAAAAAAACAATTCAAAAAGATATATGTACCTTTTGTTCATGTTCACTGCAGCATTATTTACAATAGTCAAGATATGGAAGCAACCTGAGTGTCCACTGATGGATGAGTAGATAAGGAAGATGTGATACATGTAATAGAACATTACTCAGCCATGAAAAAGAATGAAATCCTGATATTTGCAACAACAAGGATGGAACTAGAGGGTATTATGCTAAGTGAAATAGACAGAGAAAGACAAATGCTGTTTGATTTCACTTATATGTGGAATCTAAAAAACAAAGCAAGCAAACAAAACAGATTCGTAGATACAAAGAACAAACTGGTGGTCAACAGAGCAGAAAAGGATGGAGGTTTGGGTGAAACAGGTGAAGGGGATTAAGAAGTATAAAATTCCAGTTATAAAATAAGTAACTCATGGGGATGTAATGTATAGCATAGGAAATACAGTCAAAAATATTGCAATCACTTTGTATGGTTCAGATGGTTATTAAACTCACCGTGGTGATCAATATCATGGTGATGCATATAAATGTTAAATCAATATGTAAACCTGAAATTAATATAGTATTGTATGTCAAATGTACTTCAATTAAAAAATTAAAATTAAAAAAAGTTTTAAATGTGTACTATAACAATATTGACCAAGGTCACCTTAACGTTCCCCTAAGCTTGACTAAACTTTAGACAGGCTTCTTCCTGGCTCTGGGTCCCTGACCTCCCTTTTAGAGCATTTATTTTAGAAAACTTGTAATTGTAAATTCTTTCTCTCTGTCTCCTTGAGATGTAAATCATTTAAGAAGCTTCTTGTAAGTTTTACAACCCAGGAATATTTTCCTCAAAGACCTGCAACCCTCCCACTGAGATTATCATCAAGGAAGACAATACTCCTATCTCCCAGTTTCTATGGAGGCTAAGATCCTAACTTCAACGGATGCAACTCAGCAAACACGAATGACCTACTCACAGAAAAAAAGTATTTACAAACTCAGGATTACTGACTGTGTTCAACACATCACATCGATCAACCTTCCTCCAAAAGTACTCCAGTGATTTTCCACTGGCTCACTCCAGTGCTTAAAACCCCTATTGTTTTTCAGAGGAACTGAATTGAAGGCTGCACTCTGGTCTCTCTTTCCTGGTGCCATAGTTTTGAATAAAGTCTTCCTTGTCTGTTTTAACTTTGTCCACTATACCTTTTGCTTTGGCCATTCAAAAACTCGGAATAGGTTACCACTATCAACTCCATGCCACGAGTCAAGTCAACCAGAATCTAGAGGATTAGTGCGTTATCCCAACTAAACTAGAATAATCAATCAATAGTAATGGCTACATAAAGGGGAGGCGAGGGAACCTGTCCAGGCTAATCATTACTCTCTCATTCAGCCTCAGTAAGGAGATTATCCTTCATGTTACTGACCACAACTGTTATTAACTGGAAGGCTTTTTTATTCTAAGTCTTCTCTGAAGCTTGCAACTACTTTTAAGATCAGTGGAAGCTTTGTCTGCAGAGGAAATCCACCAAGAACAGAGAAATGTGCTTCCCGCCCTCAAAGAAAGTCTCGGGATTTCTCACTGAATGTCTCATTTTTAAAGATGAAGTCAAAGAAAAAGAAAATACACTTAAGAAAGCTGAAGCTGAAATGCCAAGATGAGGTCAAAATGTATGTCAAAATAAATACAGAGGTATGTTTGCTTTCCACCTCTCAATCTTCCTTTTTTAAATCTGATTAAAAATGGAATGTCCAATAATTCTTTCTCAGCATAACTACAGAAGACTAATCAAATCTATTGAGACCTCACAAGTCGTCAGGGTTAAAATGACTGCCAAGTGCTTTTGATCTGGGCCATAACCACCAGATTAATGTCCAGATCGCCTATAATCATTTCTCCCAATGAGAGGGAGCAGAGGGTGAACTCCCCACATTATTTCAAAGCTTTGACGGTTTCTCTACTTGTTTTAGAAATATGGGACAGAATTAATATCTACTGCAGTAAACTATCTGTTGATGACACGATTTGAAAATGTTTACACTACAGTATGTATCAGACTCTGACCATTATAGATTAAATGTACAACCAATGGATCAGAATGTCACTACTGCAGCCTCTCCCCCAAGCAGGGCGCACCATTCATCTTCTTGCTCTTCACAATTACTGTTTACTGTCTTCCACGGATGCATTTATTACAGTTTTTTTCCCCTTAATCTGCACTCGGTAATTAGATTCCTTAGCCTTACATACAAATTGTCACTCACATGACAATGGTTAGAAATCAGATATTGGGTTACTAGTTGGGGGTAAAAACAAAAGTCCTAGTTAGTTATTTGGTTGATTACTTCTAGAATGTTAAACCACAGGAGGTGCCTGGAAAACCAAGTGCCATAACTTCTGCCAAGTCACGATGGCAAGGGAAAACCTTGCGAATCGGTTCTATTGCTTTCCAACCCCCTTGAAATAGCTTACAAATGAGCATATAAATAAAAACCATTTCTTCTCAGTACAAAAAATAAATTTCAAAAAAAGCCTTCGAGTTTGCAGCCCACACTTCACTAGCCGTGTTACTCATTTTCATAGCTCTGTCATTACATTCCCTTCACATAACACTCTTCACTTTTAGATTAATCTTCTGAAATGAGATGCTCAGGATTTGCATACAGATTTGACTATACAAAAATAGATATGGAATTAATAACAGTCTCTATATGTTTTAATTTCTCCTAGACTGGAGTACCCTTGCCTGCAGCAGTATTCCTGGCTTTGAAAGTCATCAAGCTGATTTGCCTGCTCTGGGTTATGATGCCACATGCTGCTCTACTGTCCCCTGCAATCAAAGCGCTTGCAAAGATAGATTCCATGCCTTCCTCTATCGAGTATATTTTATAGATTGGCAGTTTTGATCTCCCTCCCCCACCCCAGGGGGGATAATCTGCATCTTAACAGCTTTCTATAGATACATCTGTCATTAAATATGCCATCTCCTATCAGCATCCATTTTTAAAGCCAAGTTTTCCCTAACTTTGAAGTGCCACAGTCAAAGTTAAGACTTTTCAGCCAAAATTGAAAATGAACAACCCTGTCTTATACTTCAGAACTGTGACTTAAAGATAGACTGCAGGTTCCCCCAAAGTCAAATAAGTCTTTAAAAACTGCCAGGAGGAATGAAAAGTTACCACCGTGCTACCAGCAATGAGAAATGCTTTCTATCATCAAGACAAGAGTAAAGCATTTTTCTTAAGCTTCCCTGTTCAACTCCCCACAAAACATGGTGACAAATGGATGAATGCAAGCCAAGGAGAAGATGACAGGTGACTGCTCTGTCTCCACTACTGAGAAGTCACCGAATCCTAAACTCGTCATGCTCAAATGGTCACTGCTGATAGTGTCTATAAAATTACGTGTTTAGAAAAACAGCCCTAAATATACGTTGGCTGGGATAGGTCAAGTCTGGTGGCTCTGCTAATTTTTTTTTCAGGGGCAGAAAATACCTCTGTTGATAAATAGAGAGTCCAACACAACTCCTTAGGAGGAAGCTGTGGTATCTAATGCAGTGCTTGCATCCTTACTGGAACCAAGGAGGATGCACAGAACTGAATGAATGTGGCCATGCTCTTAAGGAAGATACTCTAGGCTGGAATTCTACCAGCCAGTTCAGGATTATGGAAAACCATCTCAAGTTTCCTGCAGCTCTCTCGGACGCCTGCAGGGACTGGCTTCACACAAGTCTAGGGGGAGAGTGTGGGCACAAGCTGTGCCATCAACTCTACACAGTTCCTTTATGACTCTGTCTTGGGGAGGAGCCACTTAACAGCCAAGCTCAGGCTCCTCATATGCAAAATAGAGATGGCGAGACCTGTCTCCAGGTTTCAGATGAACGAGAGTACATGGTACAGAGTACATGGTACAGTACGGAGGCCATCCGGAGGGCATAGTTTACTTCTCTGCTGTAGCAGTTAGTTTATGAAAATTTCTTACCATTTTCATAAAAGATACAAATGAGTATGTACGGAATATTGAAAAA
This sequence comes from Camelus ferus, assembly GCF_009834535.1. Classification (NCBI taxonomy): domain Eukaryota; kingdom Metazoa; phylum Chordata; class Mammalia; order Artiodactyla; family Camelidae; genus Camelus; species Camelus ferus. The sequence continues at coordinate 3,694,143 of NC_045703.1, forward strand.
CATAACTAAGCATGGAATACTGAATTAATGAATGAATGAATTTTATAGTCTGAAATAGATTTCCTACAGTTCTTTTTTCTAATAACTAGAGTTATTGGCAGGTTTATAAGGGTATCGAAGGCTTTTTCCTTCTTTAATAGTTTAAGCTTCTCCTTTGTAAACTTACTCCAATTCTCAAAAGACTATAACTTCACCCTAACAGTGTACTTATCAAAAGAACAAGGAGTGAGTTCATATTAGTCACTTTTAAGAGAGCCAAACTCATTAATATTCCTTGATAAAAGGGATACCATGAGAATATTTATAATAAATGCAAAAATAAACTTTTTATTATCTATTTTTACATATTAGACTGTCTGTATTTTTGGAGTGTTTATAGCCCTACATAAACAATTAAAGCCAAGACTCCTTCTACTAAATTAGTACCTTGAATAGAAGGATACTTAATCCGTGCATTAAATTAAAACTAGTATCCATATTATTTCTGTCACACTTGAGGAAACCACACAAATGGGTGGGTAATTAATATCCTCAAAATCTGCAAGGAAGGTCTCAAATTTATAAAATATCTATAAAGAAAAGGGTGATGTACTTGAAAATATAAATTATATTTATGTCACGTAGAGTGAATAGATATAAGCTTGTGACCCTAAAATATGTAAAGTACGTACCTTGCAGTTACTTTAAATAAGTGAAATAATAAAAAATGGTAAAATCTACCATAATGCAGATGTCGGCTACCTTTCAAAATCTCAATAAAACTCAGTCCAACTCCCATTTCTCATTCTGTAGAAAGCTGAAATTCTGCCTCCGAAGATTTCTGCACATTCCTAGCAGGGTTAAGCTCTCAAGGTCACCCTGCCAGTCGCTAGTGTCCTGGCTCTGCTGTTTCTTGTTGGGTCTTTTACCTCTCTCCTGCCATCGACCAAATTCTTCAGTCATTCCCCATTTTCATGATATAACTTTAATCTTTTTCTCTCCTCTTGGGAATAAAGAAAATGACATATTTCCTATATTCCTAGGTAGAGCAATTCAGCTCCCGCCTTTTTCTCCCTTCTTTTTCTAGATTCATCTAGACAGACACAAATGGATCATCTAAACAAAGGAAGTTCTCTCCACGAGAGGAAATCTGGAGCCAATAGGGTGGACTTTTTTTTTTTTTTTTAACTACTTAAACTACCAATTTTAAAGGCCACTAGACTACTATATTTTAACATGTAATCCTTTCAGAAAACAATGTTCCAATCTAAACCAATGCACTTTAGAGTAGCTCCATTCTCTCACTGTTTCTTTTTATATTTTAACTTTATATCACTATTTATAGAAGAAAGAAAAAGTAACTGCTGGGGCCGGCTGGTTGCTAGAATCTAAAGCAACAGAGAAGACTTCATTCTCGGTGGAATTCCAGTTCACTAGGAACTCCGAAGCGGGATGTCAAGCTGTCAGGCCGCAGACCTTCCCCAGGTGCACTCACTCCCACAACACACTTGTTTCTTCCTCACGCAGACCTTAAGCCCTTGACGTTCACCTAACTGGAATCCAGCATGCTGAGCTCCTTCCAGTAGGGTACTCTGGGCTATTCCCAGCCTAAAACCCTTCCATCATGAGTGAATCCAAAGATTTGCTTTCTTCAGTTCTTTGCTGAGCACCCCTAAAAATAAGACAGAAATTTGCAAACTGGGCTACCACAATTTTGTGATTTCCAACCTTAGCAAGGGCTCTGACAGAGTTTGTTGTAGTTGTTGTTGTTGTTGCTGTTGTTGTTGTTGTAGTTAAACATGTCAGTTCCCTCTGTTTTCCCTCAGAGACTTTTCCCAAGGCCACTCCCCTCGGCCCTCTACTCGGTTCTGACACAGAACAACCTTCACAGACAACCATGCCTCTCATTTGACTTCATGACAAGGACCCTCCCCAGCTCCCTGCCCCTGCCCTCCAAGCTCACCTAGGTCCACACCCAGTACTGCCTCCTGCCCTGGAGCTGGAAGGGTCTCTCCTCCTTGTGTCCAAGGCTAAGCCCCTCCCTGACTCCCTCCGGCCTGTTGGGGCCCCTGTGTCTGTGGTCAGCCTGGGATCCCCAGTACTTCTCCCCACTCCGGGTACCTGGAGGAGCTCTCAGCATTTACCACCCGGAGGACGCTCTAATCCCTTCACTTGAATTTCTCTCTCTCCCTCCCCTCACTTTCAAAGTTGCTCAGTGCACTCACATTCTTAATAAAATTTCCCTCCTGTGACCCTGCATTTCCTGCTCTAGCTACTCTCTTCTCCCAGCCAACTTCCTTCTTTTTCTTTCCCTCCATCTTTCCTCCTTTTTTCCTTCCTAAAGCCAAAATGTTATTCATTAACTTATAATGAAAAATACAGCTGTCACACGGATTGAAATGTGTGTGCACGTAGGAACAGCCCACTCTCCCCCCGCAGGCCGGGCACACTAATCAGACAGTTGCCGGCTAAGTCAGATTAAGGGAGTCGAGTTTAGATGGAATCCCAGCTCCATGCAAAGGTAGCCTATACCCCATACCTGAGGTTTTCACTTCCTCCCTTTCCATCCACACCTTCAACCTCTGCACTCTAGTCTCCACCTTCTCTCACGGAAATTACCTGGAAACTGCTTTCATGGAAATTACCAAGCAGTTCCTGATGGAAAAATACAGAGGAAATACATTGGACTGGGATGTCCCCATAGGACTGGACGCCCCGCTGCTGTGGTTCTGGCTTCTATAACACGCCTCCCCCTCTGGCCTTGCTCATCGCACATTCTCCAGCTCCTCCCTTCGTCCCCCTCCTCTGCACCCTCCTCGCTCGTGTTGCCCAGCCTTCTGCCCCTTTCCAGATGCTCTCGGGCCCCTCTGTCTCCTCACAGTCTCCACCGCCTTCTCATCGTGCCTTACCTGATTTGCTGTGAAAACCTCACTTCCATTTGCTCTGAAAAACAGGGGGCCAGGTTCTCTGTCTGAGTTGGGCGGAGGGGACTGTGAGGAGACTGAGGACGGACTAGCCGGGGAAGGAGAGTGGGGGGACCCCAGTGGCAGGGCAGAGAGAGGGCTTGTCAGTGGCCCCTCTCCAGGGCTCACTGCCTGGGCTCAGGCACAAAGTGGACCATCGGGCTTGTCCAGCGGTGCGTGCGTGCCAGAGGATGAGAGAATTCTCCAAATGGTTGGACCGTGAAGCCCAAGCATGAGCACGAGGAGGGGTTAGTGGCCAAGGGGGAAGCACTCAGCAGACCTGAGGCCAAGTAAGGCTGAAGGTGCCACGAACTTCTGTGAAGCCCCCTGTGCCCCTGCACTGATTACCCCCCACTTCACATTATGCTGCACCTTGGAAAGACATGTGTCATAAACACTTCACGTTATACTGTCATCATCTGTTTAAAATTTGTGAGCCCCAGCATGGACCTGTCTTACTCTTCTCCGTGGCTCCAGCACTAGCCTGAACAAGACTCAGGGAGGTGAGGAAGTTTGCTCGGCATCTCCTGCTTGGTAAGAAGCAGAGGAAGTTTTACACGTGCGGGTGTCCTCAGTCTCTGACCTCAGTGCACCACAATCCAGCTTCTGCCGCGTCCCCTGTTAGTTCCCAGTATTTTGTGTACAATTTTTTTAGATGCAAGTAAGCTACTATTTGCACAGTAAAGCTCTAGCTCTGGCATTTAAAACATGTTAATGATATTTTACATTGTTCTAATTTTAATGAATACTAGAAAAGCCAGAGTCCCTTTAGTAGGTTTGAATAAGTTAGTCCCTTAAAATGGGGCTGTGCAAACTTCATCTAAATTTAATCAAGATGAAAATAAACATATCTTCTAGGGAGTGAAGGAAGCTCTAACAAATGCTCTTTCATTAAAGAAGTATCTGACAAACTCTTTGATTGTCAGCTCCTAGAGGGCAGGAAGTGCGTTTGCTGAATTAATCTTATTTGTTCTGAGCCAGCACCTAATAAGGATGTAATAAGGATCTAATAAGGATGTAGCATTCACCCAGAGAACCAGGAAAACACTTAAGTGCTGCTTTTGAGGAAATGTAGTACCATTTGTCTTGTTTTTATAGTTTTAAAGCACTAATCTTGTGGTTAGCTTCCCATCATCCTCCTGCCATTTCACAAAAACGAAAAGGTAACTTATGCTGCAAAAGGAGCTGGGGATTCATTTTCATTCACACACACAAAAAGGGTCTTTTTAAGCCGTTCACAAACAACATCTTACAATGGACAGCACACCTTCTAAAGCACAACTGCAGGATATGCAATCCTTTTTTTACTTCAGTATTGTGAATTTCAAGTAGAAATGATGCGGAGCATTTGTGAATTGGGCCACAAGGTCAAATGCTAGAGGAGCCCGTAAAATCTGACTATCTCTAACATCTTAAGTTAAATGCTAATGGGCATATCTATACAGCCTGATTTTCTGAATTTGCTTCTGCTTGTCTCATTTTAAAAACCATGGACAGGTTTCCAGGCATCCTGACCCTAAAATGGACAGAGAACGGGGAGGGGGTAGAGAGAGGGAGTGAGTACACTGGAAATGTCAAGTCTCTAAAGAAACATTCGTTTTGTGTTCTGTGGAACAGAAATAAGCCCCTAAAATCCACATCCTGTAATCCTTACTACCTCCACCTCAGGGAAAGCTTACAAAATACCAGAAGGATGCCAATGATCCAGTCCCCCTTCAATTAAACTGGAAATATTTGATTATTTGGCAAAGGATAAGAAAGAGCCTCAAACATTTTCATCTGCCCAAGAAATCCGAGTAACACTTCTAAATCAGAGGTAGAGTCAAGGTCTTTTTTTTTTTTTTTTTTAAGGGGCCCATTAGCAACCCCTCCCTGTCCATGGTTAGATTCACAATTGATTTATTATAAGCTGGGCCTGAGGAAAGAGGCAGATGACTGAAGGTATTAGAAATGTCACTGGTGATTTCCTCTTCCTTCCAATTAAAGGTATTGTACTGTACACAGGGAAGTGAGTTTTTCATCTCAAGTACACAGTAGGGAGAAACCAACCTGAGAAAATTGTGATTGTTTTCATTAAGCGTGGTTAACATAGGCAGCATATATTAGTGCAAAAGAAGAACAAAGAAAATGTATTTCCTTTCACAGTAGGGGAAAAACAAAGTGATAACAGCAATATAAACTGCAATAAGTTGATATAGTTACCAAAAAGAAGCATACAGACCCATGTGGAAAGAGAAATCAGCTTGATACCAGCTCAACAGATCTGGCCAAGCTAAGCTTCTGTGCTTTCTTAAGGCCTCACCAAGGAAGGTGTGAAGCAGTCATATCCCTAAGATTAGGTAAGAAAAACTCCATTTTTTTAAAGCTAGTTTCATAACTAAAAAGATTAAAATAAGTAAGGAGTATTTATTAAACTACTTAAGAGAAGTTTATACAAAATTTAGAAAATGCAATGCAAAATTTGGGAACGCTGTACCTCAGCAGTATATGAAAACTGAGTCAATGGAAGTTGGTGTAAGTTGGAAGAAAGTATGAATTACATTGATTTCATAAATCCATCATTGTTTTGTTATCTAAGTATAGGTCTGTTGCTTCTAATAGCAAAGACTTATTTGCAGCCAAATTTAAAATTTCTTCAACAAAGCTAACAAGATATAGTCTTGATGGACCTAGAGATCATCGTTCTAAGTGAAACAAACTGGAAAGAGAAAGAAAAATACCACATGATATCACTCATGTGTGGAATTTGAAAAAAAGAAAAACGAAGACACTAGTGAACTAATCTATAAAGCAGAAACAGACTCACAGACATAGTAAACAATCTTATGGTTACCGGGGGAAAGGGGGTGGGATGGGATAAACCTGGGAGTTTGAGATTTGCAAATGTTAGCCACTATATATAAAAATAGATTAAAAAAAACAAATTTCTTCTGTTTAGCACAGGGAACTATATTCAATACCGTGTAATAACCTTTAATGAAAAAGAATATGAAAACAAATATATGTATTATATGCATGACTGTGACACTGCTGTACAACAGAAATGGACACATTGTAACTGACAATATGTCAATAAAAAAATAAACAAATAAAAAAATATATAGTCCTGGTGGCTTTTTTCTTAACTACTGAAATATAAACTTAAAGAAAAGTAAGGAAGTCACCAGATAAATAAGGTTATCTAAATATATCTACATATACTAACATACACACTCATATCTAATGTTTATTTGGTTTACAGTACCAGTAATTGTTGGATACACTTCATTTATCCTCTTCCTTCATCCAAATTTTAACTTCATTCATTAGTTACTGAGTGCTTAACTCCAGACATGAGCTAGGTTTCTTTGATAAAAATCAGTGAATTGCCCATAATGGAAGCACTACCCAGAGAAGCCAAGACTACGACTGCCTTCCTGATTTCTGAGTACAGCAGGAGGAAAAATGGGCAGAGTCCAATTTACTTAAAATGCAAGGAAGAATTTTGTCAGAGCAGATATTAAACTAGAGAAGATTACTGAGGGAAGCTGAGAAGTCTTCACTGGTGTACTTAAAAGTGACTGTTTCTTCTAAGTACAAATATCTCAAAGTTACTCTCAGTATTTAAGTTATTTGATTTTTCTATCCCTCTTTGTCCTTGACATAAGAAATTTAACAAGTTCCATCTGGGTCACAAAATGAGTATCCTCCTACTGAGAGAAGATGCAACTTTCTTCCCTAATAAGCAAACCTTTCAATGGAGGACATTTTAGGTCCTTTCAATAATAGGACTGGAAACACAGGTTGACAATGTGATGTTAATAACATATGCGGCACAGACTCCTTCTGTACCAGAGAGAAGGCAGCCGTGAGGGGCTGGAAGGAGTATGTGGGAGTGAATGAAAAAAGACTGATACAAATGGTTCACTGATGAAACTGGGTTATGAGCACACGAGGTTCATTATACTAGTCTCTTCCTTTTGTTCCTAATAAAAGAGCTTTTAAAAAAACAGACAACAAAAAAGTAAACTAAAATAATCAGAACCCCCAAATAATCAAGAAGAATGGCAGAGTAAATAAGAATAAAGGACTGGGACAACATGAGGAACTACAATCACACGGATAACAGAAAAACCCTATTTCAGCCAATAGCTTAAATCCCTTCCCTCAGTGCACAGCACGGCTCCTACCTGGATGTGCATCCATTGCTACACCCCCAAAGTGGATTTTTGGCATTTACTTCACCTGCCCTGTGTTTGATAAAATGGCTCCTAGTCAAGCAGCCCAAGGTTAAAGGAAAAGCAAAGGACCTGCATAAACCACAAGATGTGCAATACAATCCAAGAACAGCAAAAGCTGACAACCTAAACAATAGGAAGTCTGGTAGAAAAAGAGATGTGACGGGCCATTCATTACCATCTTGAATTTTTACTCCACTAGTCACTCAGAAAAGGCACAGAAAGGTCAATTACTTCCTACTACGCTGCTCTCTGCAGAGTAGGTGCTCAATAAACGAACGTTATTTAGCTAAAAACGGCATGCTTGGCTGAACCATTCAGTTATGCACGGCCACAACTACCAAAGCTTGACTTTTAAATTAATGCCACAATGGAAGTGTTTTGTGATAAATCCAACATATGAAGCACGTTCTACCTGATATCCAAAGAAGACCGTCAGCCACGTATCCGGCGTGACATGAGAGGGACCGGTCAAAGGACTGCACAAAAGTCCACTTGTTCTTCTTGGGGCAGTAGCGCTCGACGGTCGGCAGGACCTGGCGCAGTTCATTTCTGCCCCCAACTGCATAGAGGTATTCGTCCATGGCTCCCAGCACGAAATGCTCCCTGCAGTTTTTCATGGGTGCTATCTCTGCCCAGGAGTTGCTGCGGGGGTCATAGCGACAGGCGGTCCTGACGGCACACGTCCGGCCGCTGGCATGCTCCACTTCCCCTCCTGCAACAAACAGGAAGTCCCCCATCACGGCCACACAGTGGTGGCTCCTGCCCACGGGCATGGGAGCCAGCTCGCTCCAGTTGGCAATGGCAGCTATGAGGGCGTTCTCCTGGTCCACCGGGTTGAAGTACCGAAGTTCCTTGACTTTACAGACCTCGCGCTTCTTCCCACCAATGATGTACAGAGTATCTGACTGGAACCGCGGTTTGGTCCTGCGGGTCTGCCACACGGGCTGGGCATAGATGCTCTGGTGGTACTCCAGGGCCTCGTTGACAAGAGCTGTTGCGGTCTCACTCGCCTGGACCAGGGGGTGGGACAGGGCAACAGTGTGGAGAGTATCCACGTCCATCAGGCCGAAGCGGATGTACTGCAGGAGCTCATCCATGTACTGGTAGTGGCAGCTGTGTTCCAACCACCTGACGGCTAGCTGCAACAGAGGCGGGGCCAGGACAGCACAAAGGTAAGACAGAGCCAAAGCAACGGCTCGGAGACTGGTTGCCGTGTATTCTTTCAGACACTGAATGACACAATTTTCTTCTTACAAGCCATGTAACACTCAAATATTTTGATACCCAGTTGACGGATTTGGGGTTTTTTTGTTTTTTGGGTTTTTTTTGCATCAGCAGAGACACAAAAGAACTCAAGACACTGATGGAGAGATTAGGAACAATGTTAAGGGACACTGATGAGACTTAAAGTATCCCTTAGGGTGAACAATAATTACTTTTCAAAAAATGAGAATATGGTTGTGAAGCAGTTCTCTTATGTTTCATGCATAAGAGGCTTTGGTCCACCACCCTTGGCGGGAAATGTCAATGCTGAGCGGTGTCACCTGATGAAGCAACATATGTCAACCTGTGAGTCAAGGTGCTGTATCAACACGGGTAATGTGAAAAAATATGTGATCATCTGAGACCACAGGGTGTCCTTGAGAGAAAATCAATATGACACTAGTAGCATGATTTAGAAAGAAAAAGGACTTTTTTTCCCCTGCCCCTTTGGTAGGTATATCAGTCAGGAAGCAAGAGGAGAAAAAGATTGCAACGCATCAGTTTTATTTTATTTTTTCTCAATTAGTTTTCCTCTTGAAGACAGTTGTTGTTTGCACATGTAAGATATGGGCTATCAGTTAGAGCCCTTTTCACAAAAACAGGATATGGAGAGTATCTTTGTATTATGGACACACAGCAGAATGTAATCCTAGACATTTTGTTTAGGTCTAGATCCCTTTCAGGAAGGAAAGGAGTAAGAACTTTTGGCTACAAACAGAATGTCTTAAAATTAAAGCAGGTGCGTTAAGTCATAAAACAACAAAACAGAATAATAGCTTAGAAAATAACATCAATAAAAAAAACCAATTCATGCTATGGAGCAATTGAAGTAATTTAACTAATGTGACTTAATATTTAAGTTTGGCAAAACTTCCTGCACACCAGCACAAAGAAGTGTATCTAACATATCCAGTCAACATATTTGATACAATTTGTTCTTAGCAGCACCTGTGTTAAATTAGCTCTCCTAAGCAATACGCACGTGGACCTGAAGGAAATAGCGTGAACAAGTAAAGTGATGACGTAGAAGACTGAATAATTGTGTTGTGTTTTACTTGCTTTCTGACCAATGGAATTGAGGTTCTGGGCTTCCTTTTTCAGCTGATTCATCACACTGGGGCAAAAAATGTCTACAGAGGAGAGAGAAGGAAATGTAGTGCCCTCAGACCATTACTCCTTGACAAACATGAGGTGGGTTTTCATGCAGGTAAAAAGGATCACTAAACTCTCTGAAGCACAAGATGATTTCAGACTTTCAGAGTTTCTGTATCCTTTGACAAATGGCTCCAAAAGTCAAGGCATATTCGGGCATGGCTTTTAGTTTTCCAGATGAAGAGAATGTAGGAAATGAATTTGCTTCCAATATATACTGAATTGCATATCTTAAAGAATAATGAGTGAAGAGAAACGAAAAAAAGAATGTCACCAGGCACCAGGTAGCCTACGAATTCCACGAAGGCAGACACCATGGAGGGCAGATGACACTCTTTGGCTGTTTTTCTAGAAACTAGTATTTTTTTTATTTAAATAAGATGAAAAAATTATCTATGTACAGTAACATCAGTATTAATCAAAGACAGTGCAGAACAAAAATGTCACTCATCAATCACCAGGTCTCTGCCAGGAGTGGAGTTTTCCCACAGGCAACATCCTGGGTTTTCTCCCCCCCCCCCCAAGTTTTAGAAGTTTTAAGAGATGAGTTCCAATTATTTCCCTGGGGAGGTAATTCTACAACTTAATACATGATTTTCCATTCTTTGCCCACAGAGCTTTCAAAAGTTTTCAGGGAATCAGTCATCCCACTCAAGGTTCCTCCTCATGCACCAGGTAAAATTTTCTGAAACTTAATCTTTCCTGTTACTTCTTTGCTTCTAATTTGAGTCATTCCAGCTGGTATCGCTTTGCTTTGAAACAAATTTCTTAGCATCCTTATGTCCTAATGTTTCTGCATCTTGCATATGGATACTACAGGAAAACACCGCTGGAGAAACACTAGATAAATATCCATGTCTCTGTAGTTTCTTTTTATAGCACAGTGCTGCCCATTTAATTATTTTTCTCTTTCCTCATAAATCAGTTCTTTCTATGCCATAATCACTCTTCTAGCCCATCTCTTAACACTCTGGTTTACACTTAGCTTTCTAGCAAACAGTGTCACTTACTGTGTAAAAGGGACACACGCCACAACTAGGCTCTGCCTTTAAGGAAAGTTCTAAGGAATCAAACTAGCAGTAGAACAGTGACCACTGTGATCTATTGCTGATTCATGCCTGGCTTTCTGCCTGCCTGTCACTCCTATGTCACAAATATCATGATGGTTTACACATTCAATTTCCCCAAATACTGTGTATTACAGAATACTTCATGCACATACATTTAACTTGCATTTTTTGGGATAATGTTTATCTTATTTATTGCCAATATTTCTAACTTCTCATATGTTTCATATAATTTTCACACATTTATTATTTATAAATATTTTCAGACTATACAAGTCATTCATGCTTGTTGAGTTTTATTTTCCTCCAGATCAAAGGTAAATATAATTTACAATTCTGCCAACTTCCAACCAATCTCACCTATGTATAGTATTATTTGTAGATTTAAATCCAGTGCTTCTCAAACCAAACATGTACATGAATTACCTGGGGTTTCTGGTCAAAATACAGATTCTGATTCAATAGGTAAGAGGAGGAGGATTGCAGGTCTGCATTTCTAACAATCTCCCAGGTGATGCATGTGCTGCTGGTCCATGGACCACACTTTGAGTAGGTACATTTTAGACAGATTCCCTTTCATGAGACAGTAAATTGATGCTTTATGAGAGTAAACTGTTTCAATTTTTAAAAGGTTTAAATCAAAGGAAGTTTAAACAGGATGCTTTAATAAAGATATAGGGCATGTGTAGCTAATATTATGGGTAAAACAGCATATTTCCTCTGCAGTAAGATATGAGTAAGATCTTCCTATGGGTAAGACAGCATATTTTGTGCCTTGGCACTGTATGGTCTATAAATCAACAGCTGATCCTGATAGCATAAAGTAAGTCATACTTATAAATGCTCTGCACAGTTTTGCTTTTGCAGTATTAAGTAACCAAAAGTAAAAGTGTTACTGTACTCAGTTTTTACCTTGGTGAAAATGCAAAAGAGAAAAATCACTTAAACTATGGATAATTCTTGTTTATCCCAATAATGGAAGAAATGGGAAAGAAAATCCAAAACAATGGGCTACCTCAAAATCACTCCTATACAGTGACCCCCCCCCACACCAAGCACTGTTCATTGCCTCACTGAATTAAGGGCAAGGTGGTAGAGGGAATCTTGGAGCCCACTTAAGAGATTTAGAAACTACAGTAAACAGAAGGCTGATTCATCATTGGGGCATCGTACAACACAAAGACCACAGTTAGCTCTGGAGTGTATTTTGGGGCAAATGTTTGTTCTGGGAACTTACGGCTTGTAATGGCACTGCACTTTGAAAGCATAACTCAGGAAAGGCTGAAATCCTACTCTATCTTACTTTTTCTGGCATACTGACATCCCAACACCCTAAAATCTAGCATATTTTAACTGGCGGGAAATGGAGCACACAGTGAAAGTCTTCTCTCTCACTCTTTAGGTGACAAAGCCAGCAACAGTGGAAAAGAAATCAAGGATTCTGTTTAGGAGTGCACATCAAAGAGAACTTAGGAAACAGGGCTATTAGGCAAGATGTTTCTTAAACCACCTGAAACAGGGACTGTCACCTCCAAAGACTACAAGAAATCTCCCAAGCACCCTGCCTGACCCAATCTAGTTCATCTCCATCTGATGGAGAATTGGTCCTTCCTAAAAGGAGCATTTGCCACAGCTTATTTCAACGTCAACTCATCTCATCCTCAGTTTCTTGATAAGAATAGTGCCTGGCACATTGTAGGCTATATATTTGTCGCACAATGGAAAATTCTTTACAACAATTCTTAGGCTATTTTTCATATTTTTCTTGAACAAGCAATATCAATTCCTCCCTATATTTATCTATCTATCACAGGCTTCAGTTTCCTATTTTATTATCTCATCTGTGTGGCTTTCCTATAAACCCCTGATTATAAACTCTCATGCAATGTACTCGACTCACTTATATACAGCCTTTGTTTTACTCCCTCCATGACTGGTGCTGGCTGCCTCTATTTGAAATTCTTGGCAATGCAATGAACACCATAATCTGTTAAGCCCTCAAATAAATAATTACTAGGGCAAGAAGGAACTTTAGAGTGCTTTTGACTCAAGCTTCTCAATTTTACACATGGATGTCAAATCCAGACAAGTTATCTGACTTACTCCAAGTCATGCAGCTGATTAGTGGAAAACCTGGAACCAGAAATCCAGTTTTTAAATTGTACAATGTGTTCTTCTATTATATCATATCATCATTATTTTTCCATCAATAATTATTTTAAGGTAGAATCTAGGCAAATGCACTCAAAACCAAACTTAATTTCCATACTGTCTAAATTTGAAAAATAAAGTCTGTTTCTTAAAAAGGTATGCTTTGCTTCTAGATAGGTGATGATATTTTTCAAAGAGTCTCATGTATGGATTACTTCTGCATGAAAATATGCATTTAATAATACTGATTAAAGAGTTTGTAATTAAAGAATAAATCTTTAGAGGAAAGGGCATCCCTTGAGTCTTGAATTATTATTTCACTTTTTACGGGAATAAATTTCTTAATTCTAGGTTATTTCCTGTTAACTAAACCTGGCTCAAAAACATATGAAAAAGGTGCTCCTTGAGCAGCACGTATACTAAAACTGGAATGATACAGAGAAGAATAGCTTGGCCCCTGCACAAAGATGACACGCAAATTCATGAAGCGTTCCATCTTTTAACTCACAGACACAGTAAACAATCTTATGGTCACTGGGGAAAAGGGGATGGGAAGGGATAAATTTGGGAGTTTGAGATTTGCAAATGTTAACCACTATATATAAAAATAGACAAAAAACAAATTTCTTCGGTATAGCACAGGAACTATATTCAATATCTTGTAATAACCTTTAATGAAAAAGAATATGAAAACAAATATATGTATGTAAATGCATGACTGGGACATTATGCTGTGCACTAGAAATTAACACATTGTAACTAACTATACTTCAATTAAGAAATTTTTTTTCAAAAAAAATATGGAAAAGATAATCCCTTCCTTTTGGTTTTCTCAGTGTATCCCCACTGATTAGTATTCTATGGAAAGAATATATAATATATATAATCTTAAATATAAAAGTATATAATTCTAAATTCTACAATTTTTTCTGTAATTCAATTAAAATGTATAATTTACTCATGCATTTCACAAATATATCAATTATATGAATAAATGTTACATTCCTAACATTATAAGTCCTCAAGTTGTGGTCCAAATTCCTTTACTGTTCTTGCTCAAACACACCCAGACAGAAGCTGCTGTTTTAAAATCTCAAATTCCTGATCCTTTGAAAGAAACTGCTGTTTTGAAGTCTACCTCTGCTTATGTATTTCCATATATATGTGTACTACCCAACGTGACCCCAAAACAGTAAGAAAGTTTACACTCACAGATTTCCTGGAAAATATATGAATTATGTCATCCCAAATCCAAGAATACATACCAATGCACTCTTCCATAAAACTGCTTTCTATCTTGCAAATATATATATAAAATGCCTTTTACAAAAGCAGTTCTTACCAGATGAGTAATCAAATATTTTTAACCAACACTAACAAAAGATAAAGCCCTTACAATACTGTCTAAAAGCTGTAACTATCTCTTTGTCTTTCACAAGTATTCTTTTTCACCGAAGAGGATATTCTCATCACAGAACTCATCAGCCAGAGCTGAGTAAGCAAGAACTAGTATTTTTGCCCACAGCCTGATTCTGCCCCCTTGGCCAGGGGCAGCTATAATTATTCTCCTATTTCAAAACCTAGTTGCAGACAGCTTTGCTGAAGGGGCAAACTGAGCCCTGCCTTTTGCAGGAGCCCACGCTGTGAAGCACAAGTGTCTATATCCTTGCCAGCCAGCCCTGTCATCCCACTGAGATAAGCCAAGGCACCAGTCTCCCCTCAGTGCCCACAAGGCAGCACAAATTCCACACTTCTGCAAATTCAAGAAGGAACAAAGGAAGGGCACCTGAGCAAATCAACAACCAACTAGCATCCCTGAAGCTCCACCAAAGAGCCGGGCATGTTACAGAGCCCTTGGGCAACAAGGAGGGGGAGCCATGAGAGCACGTTTAACAGAATGAGTGACAACGCACAGACAGAAGTTTTCCTTTCTAAACAGAGTATTAGGGATGCTCACTATATCCTAATCCATGTCCTCAAAGGGAAGTCGCATTGCATTATGTATTGTATTAAAATGCACTATCTCATCTATTATCTGATAATGCCTTAAATTCAAATAAGCATCAACATAAAACCTTAGCAAGACACCCTCTTAATATTACAATTTCTTTAGATGATAAATGTGGAAAGTATCCCTAGTACAAGTGAGCAGGTATTGAGACTTGCCATGTTAAGCCACACAGAAACTCATTTCTTTAGTGTGAGTCATATTAAAGGTCCAAGTAGTGACATATTAAACCAGAAGAATGATTGACACAGAGAGGAAAGTTTATATCAGTAAATAAATGCACCAAATTTTGTAGCCCTATTCTCCTCTTTGAGACCAAATGAAAGATTTCTGTTCCAAAAGACATCATTCCCATAAAATCGAAAAGCACCAGAAACTAGGGACATAAGATCAGAGTATTTTCCTCTTCCAGAACAATGAAAATGCTACCGTGGAGGAATATTAAAAATTATTACAGTGTTCACTCGAGTGCTATAATTAAAACTGTGTCAACATTTTGCTTGTAAAACAGATTTTTCAAGGGAGGTTTTACATTAACCATTATAGCTGACTACAGACTTATGTAAGACACATAGGCTATTTTTCCTCTAAGAAATATATTTCAATAGAATCAAATCTGATGAGGTCCCAGGTTCACAGACCATCAGAAAAAAAGACCTGACAGATTTTTAAAAGGATATTTAGCTTAGCAGATACGACAATAATGCACATCCTTTCATTGTTCATTTAAAACTTTATAACTTTGGAAGATTGACAAATGCTCTTATTTTCACCTTTAGCATAAAATTTGTGCTTGAGAAAACTCTGGTTTCTCTTCAGATTGTATAAACCATTCACCTTTTACTAAAGATTTCCATGGAGAGGAACCGTAATGGGGGGATTTTTTTTTAGGGTTCTTTTTTTTAAAGCATGATATATACAACTTACCCTCAAATGGCTCAGAAAAAAAAGCACACATGTGCTGTCTCTCTCTTTCTAGATATCTATCTATTCTCCTACTATATATATCTACAGATTTTACCAATAGATTAAAGAGTGAGACAAAGAACACATGATAAAGCAAATGAAGTAATTTGCCTAAGAAACTGGCAAATTATACGGGTGTTCTTTACTATTCTTATTCTTGCAACTTTTCTGTAACTTTGAAATTATTTAGAAATAGAAAATCAAAAGAACAAAAATAATTGTGTCTGGTAATTATCTTTAATACTTATTTTAAAAAAATACATACTGCAGAGCATCAAAAGCAAGAACCCTTGTAACCAAGGGTGTCTCTTTCCCAAAGACACCGAGAAACACACAGGACTGGGGGACTCACAATGAAAATGGCCCTGAGGCCTGCTACCTTGAAGTTCCAGGTATTTAGGGGAGGGGGTGGTGGGGGGCAAGTATAAGTGAATTGAGTTGTCCTCTGGTTCAGTCTTATCACACAAGGTAATTTTTTTAAAAGGTACACGTGTATCAAGAGGAAGAGGAAACAAAGGAAAAGAGACAAAGTTAGTATACTGCGATGTCTTTTCCACCTGTGAGAACTAGCTACCCATTTGAGCTGATCTATGAAAAGTCAGAATGAAGAACAGCATGAGTACACGGCTGACACTGGACCAGTCATTTGGCTTCTCATCTGTAAAATGAGTGTATTGATGAGAGACTTTCTTCTACCTCTAAGGTGTATGTCAGTTACAGATCCACGAAAAAGTAATATTTTAAAAGAGAATCCCCCAAAATTCCAAGAGGTGGCAAAGCAATCAGAATCCATCACTGTATCCAAGACACAGATTTCCACAGCACAAATAGTTTTCATAAATCTCTTTTCGAAAAACAAAGTGACATTTTTTGTCTGTAACTCTGTACTATCAGAAATATATACATATGTGTGGCATGTAAAAGTGCATGTGCACACAGACCCACATAAAAATAAAATCATCTCAGCCAAAGAGCACACATTTCCAATTTGTAAGGTGGTTGCTTCAAGGTACTATTTATTTAAAATCCCAAAATGAGATTTTATTTATAAAAGAAAATATTTAGTAAACTGTTCACATAAAATTTTATCTCATGACTGTCTTTAAACATACCATTCCCACATCTAGTATACACAAGGTTTTTAGATGAGATGACTGTCCTTCAGGATGATAAAGCCAACCAACATTACCTATGCCAAAGACGCTGCAGGGAAAATGGAACCCATTCTTGGTTTCCTCACACTTGAACAGAATACAGAAACAATTAGAAATAATTTGCAATCCTTGCCTCCAATGGTTTGATAATTGTCTCTGAGCCAAATGATAATATTCATCCATCTAATCATTGATGGCATCAGAGTATCACTTGACGCTGGACTGATGACATGAAATTTCTAAGTAAGATATTAATGACGCACATTTATATATGATGCCCTTCTGAATGTAAAAGGGAGGTTACATGTGGTCCGTGAGATATTAAGCTTATAGTGCCAGAACAACACTGGAAAATCAAAGAAAGCCAACTTGGTCAATAGAAGAAAATTCTGATGGATCCTACTGGCAAAAGGGACTAGAAGTGACCCTACATGGGTCACACAATTTCACGTTCTTTCCCAGCTACTGCATGCAGTGAGGATGCACTGTCAGGGTAAGTCAGCTGAAAAGGCAGGGAAAGCCTGATGCTTTTTTCTACCGCTAACTGGTACCTGCCCACAGAGGTGAGTGTGACGAAGTGAAAAGGAGGCAAGACTTGATGTCAAAAAACCTGCTTCTGCAACTTAATGTACTTGAGCATTTAAGAGAAACACAAACATACTGAGCTCAGTTTCATCATCTGTAAATCAAGGACGATGTTATTTACATCATAGGGGTCTACACAGGACTGAATGAGGTACCATGTGAAAGTGCTTGGTAAACTACGACACTTGGACAATAAACAGAATTAATATAATGGCAATGTGTCACCAAGAGATGGAGCTAATCCTCAATTCAATTATCTTTCTGAATCCATGATCGAGTCAGCTCATTCAGACTGTCCTCATATGACACAATATTGTGCAAGACCGACATAAATTTTGAGAGATCTCTGTAGTTGACAAGGAACTTGCCACACAGTATTAAATACTTCACGTGTTGTAAAGTGATAATAAAAACGTGGCAAATAACCTGTTGCAGTGTTTACAAACTGGCCTTTATGATGAGCCTATTTCCACACAAATGAATTCAATAATTCTAACTCAGTAATTAAAGGAACATGTCTTTGTTATATCCCAAGTCAGAGAGGCATGAATGGACGAAAGAATGAATGGAAAGAGAGATATAAACCTACTTGTCTCTGCATAACACTCAATATATATATATATTTTTAAATTTTAGGTGGGGGGAGTAATTAGGTTTGTTTGTTTATTTACTGGAGGTACTAGGGATTGAACGCAGGACCTCGTGCATGCTAAGCACACACTCTCCCACTGAGCAATACTCTTCATCCTATATTCACTTTCTTTACTTGACTTGAGTCTCCCATTAAAACTACTTGAATTCATATGCATGAGTCCCCTCAAATCTCAACTCAGTTACCTCAGTGGCAAGGAAAGATATATATAAACTAAGCCAGATAGATAACTTAGTTTATATGTATTAAAATAATGATTGATTGTCCAAGTTGATTATTTTCTTTTTGTTTTGTTGCTTTGGGATAAGTGACATAATCATGAATCTTTTAGTCTTTCCATTTATCTCTTCCACAATTTCTGATTGAGTGTCCGTTATGTGCCAAGAACTTGGTGAAAAAGAAGTTTCTATTTGGAACACATACATACAGTCTTACTTTGCCATTCACTTCCAATCTCTGTCAATACCATAAAACTCAAGCCTTACTCTTGGCCTCAAGTGTCTTAATGTATCCCTGTAAAATATACTCAGGGAGTATGGAATTAGGGGAAGAAAAGTACTGTAAATTCGGAAGTTTCAGCCTCTCATAGGCATAGTTTCAGACACATAACAAAAACCATCTATTTATGTTGCCATTTCCCTCATGGGTGCTTTAAATATTGCTGGTACATTTACACATTTTATGGTTTTTTAAAAAGCTGTTTAATTTGTAAACATGCCCTGGAGCATCCTGAGAGCATCAAGCCTTTGAATATTTCTTTATGAACTGATTCAATAATAATGAACCAATTACAGGTTCACCAGCAAACACCCTCCCCAACTGAAATGAAACCTTTAATGACTAAAAGAAGCTCACAGGCTCAACCAGCTGCCCCAGGTCATGGATACAGAGCTGGTCAAATCCCTCAAACAAGTGGGACTATGATGAATTTAGATGTCCAGGAAGCACCCAACCTGCATTTAAGGGTTCATGTTGGCAGCCTTCAAGTAAAAAGAAAAGACTCCTCAGAGGTCACTTTAAGCATTAAGTTAGTTACAGAGGACAGTGATTGGAATGGGGAACCCACAAACTGAATCACATGACCGAACATGGTGGGGGGCCAAACTCTCCTATCAAGGAGGTGGAGCTGGGGCGCCAGGGCCTGCAGGCGCAGTGAGCTGCAGAGACACTGACCACCCTCACTATGTGAGCTGCAGCCTGACTACTGCTTGTCTGAACAGAACCCTCACACTGCGCTCTCCAACTTCATCTCATCATTGTGCACATACATGGGCGTCACTGAATCTTCTAGTGGCACCCTGAAGTACCTTTGAGTATAATACACAAGTAATATTTCAGTCAAAGAAGATGCACTCTTTTCAGCACAACTATCACACATTTTTCTGAGACTGGGAAGTAGCTTAGAGAGCCAATCTGTAGTAGTCACGTACAGAGAATGGTACGTGGGAAGACGGACCCAGTGCAGGAGAATCAGCGGCCTGACAACCTCAGGAAACCTGTGAGGGGAGAGGGGACTGCAGTGGGGGAAGGACGCAGCTCTAGGAGGTAGCAGCCCTTCCAAAGCCTATCTGAGAGAAGGACCATGTTTCAGCCCTGGTGCTGGGCACCCAGAAGGAAATCCATAAGCATTTGCTGAAGGAGAAAAAACTGGGAATTATGAGACTAGAATCCGAAGAAATCAGATCTAAGATATCTTTATGAGGTTAGGAGGAACACAGTGTTTGAAGAGCAAGGGGAACCTCAAAGGAGGAGATGGAGAAATTGAAGAGCAAAGAGAAACTAGGTCCAATGACCGGGCCCAGCCCTGAGAGCAGAAGAAATGCCAGCCCAGCCAGAATCTGAGGGTGACACACCTGGGGGCCTTCTGAAGTGGGACAGCGCTGCTGAGAGGGGACAGTCAAGGTCAACTGAGTCAGCGTGAGAGCACAGTGCGGGGTGTGTGCTAGGGGGCTTATGAGGACATAGGAAAAGTCCTTTATTTTGGATATTAGTTCTCCACAGTTAGATATAAAGGGTATATAACAGGTTGGGGGATGGTAGAAACCCAAGCAGGCTTGGACCAAAAACAATTTGAAATACTGAGTTACGCTCCCCTTAAGAAATTCTTTGCTTACGTCCTATTAATTTGCAAACATAGAGAATCTAAAAATCAAAAACATAGACAACGAATCACACTACTTTTTTAAATACCAAAAAAAAACTGTTCCTGGTTTGACTGATATATTTCTCCCCTAATTACCTTTTTACTCCCCATTACTGAAACAAAAACAAGACATAACTAATCAGTAATTTTACTAAGCATTCCTGAGGGCGATTTAATCCATGCTGCCCAGAGATCTGAATGAAAATAATCATTCGTGGTCTGGTACAGTGAAAAATCTGGTGAGACTGTATCTATGCACAAGCCTATTCTCAGAGCTTTTAAAATATTTTAAACAGCACTGTTGCTTAAATAAGGGCTGCATTAAAACAGTAACTGAATTCAATGACTTAATTCATTTTTTTGAGCCTCTTCACGTGAGACTGAATTATTGCTTAATGGCTCTCTTTACCATTCAAAAATGAATAGCTTTTTCTTTTAAAGCAAAAAATAAATAATGTGAAAATAGAACACTTGAAGTAAAATTATAATCATTATGATGCTGTCACTTTAAAATCTATGGACTTAATTGTTTTGCAATTGACACGTGAGAAAAAATATCGAAGGCTAGGTAGAAACAGGCTGCTCAATGTTCACTGGGGGAAAAATACCCGGAGACAACACAAATGAAAAAGCAGAAAATGATCCTGGCTCTCAGGTGCCTAATTGATGAGACCACTATTCACAGCTTGGAGACAGAAATAAAGGTCCTTTATTTTTTTCATTTCCTTTATTTTTCTTTTTAAAAGGTATGCCTAAAAGAGGATTGTAATGAGTTACACATTATAAACACCAGCACTATTAGATGCCTGCATCTTTTTTACCCTATGCTTCAAAAACCAACAACATGAGGTGCCAAGATTACACAAATTGAAATTTGCAACTTCTAATAACCTTCCCACTTCTGCAGACAAACATGTCTCCCTGGCTCCAACCCTCCCCCATGCTTTCCAGGAAGGGAAAAGGAGTCAGATGCTGCCCTTGGAAACAAGAATTTAACAAACTGCTGTGAGACATGCTGGTGGGAGAAACATAAGCAGAAGGGAACCTTCAGTTCCATATATGCGCCCATTGTGAATTTCCGAGCTTTGCTGGTTAGTGTAAGAAACAGTGCTGGCAACTGTGGGAGCTGCTGCATTAGCAAACTGGCCGAAGTATCCCTGTCGTTTCTACTTCCCCAACCGCACCATCGGAATGGAAACATTTGCTCTATTGGAAGGCAGTGATAAGGATGGATTTTTAAAGTTTCCATTTTTAAGTGAAAATGAAAGAAAAATGCTCTTCTAGATGTGTTGTGCCTTTGAGCTCCATTTGAAAAAAGAAAAAAAAAAAGGCAGAGAAAGCTGCTGTGAAGGTCACCGAGTGAAAGAACTTCCTCAGGGCACAGAATAAATTAAATCCCAAGGAAAAAATAAAATGTGATTTCCAGAGTGTGAGGCACAAACTCCAAATGACAATGATTGACAGCCAAACTATATCCGTGCAATATCCAAGACTGCACGTTCTCATTTACCTCGGTGTAGCCAGCAAGCGCCCATTAAACATCCGTCTGATGCCCAAATTAACCTTCTTGGCAAACTGAAAGAGGCACAAACTATCATAATCAACCTTTCATTATCACAGCAGCCTCTAGTTAAAGGGTCAGAATAATTGTGCCATCAGAGCCTTGATTGTTTTCAATCAACAGACGGCTGGAGTGACAGCTCGGTGATGGAGGGGTCTGATGAAACCGCACCAGGCCTAATCAGAGCAGATGAAAGGAAGGCATGATTGGTGCAAATGAACAGTCGTGCCTCTCCTTTTCATTTACAATCTGAAATTACTCTTAAATTTGTGGGGTTTTTTTTTCCTCCCTTATGAGCACCACTGAAAGAATGTTTGACTTATTATGAGTTCTGACAGTGCAGAGTTATAAAACACAGGTAGGGTTATCAGCTGAGGCTTTAAGTGGGTATTCAGCATAATTCTAACAAATTCACTCTTGAAAAGCACAAAATGACTAAAAAGGCTTCCAGTGAAGTGACCTAACCTCTCAGTGCTGTTTGATTAACAGACCCATTTATTCTGCTGGCATTCTAAATGATGAGAAGATAAAACCCAGGGCAGAAATACCCTGTAAATGTTTTCTCTCAGCCCCTCGGCTCTGTTTACTTCAGTACTAGTTCCTCTGCCCCCAATCCTTACTGTTCTCAAAGAACATCACATTATGAGCTCAAAAGAGCTCATCCATCAGAGGGCATGGATCAAAGAGCAGTGGTTTGGGGTTAAGCACATGAAGCTCTGCTGGGAGCCACAGGGATAGGAAAGAGACTGGAACCCACCAACCCTCTGCTGATGTCAAAAAGAGCATGTGGGGAAAAGGAATAAAAAAATTATGTGATAGGCCAGTCTAAATTTGGCATAAAAGGGTTGTGGAGAAAACTGAGGCAGTATACAGCTGCATTTATATAGCCGCTACAAAGACTGTAGACATGAATATCCTTAAACAATTTATGATGAATGGAATATACACTTAGAGTAGCTAAAAAAAGCTTCTAACTCTATTTTCTTCTTTAAGCTTGGGATCAACCAGCCAATCATGAGAGTATTATGATTCAGGTCAGTACTGCAAAATAAAGTCTTTTAGCTGCAAAAATTAATATGCATGCAGCCTGTGCTGCGTGTGTGTGTTGACCTGAGAGTGTGTGTGTATGGTGTGAACCCCACTTGCATGTGTGTAAGAGACAGGGGACAGGATGGTTTTTAAACCTCTCTACTCAAAAGTCTTACATAAAACTGAGGCCATTTTATTTGCTAGATTGTGAGTTGAAATGATACGATGGGGGTATGTAATTAACAAAGTAAAAAGAATTATTAAGAACAGCCTGGAATTTTCCATGCAACATTTAGCAAAATTTGTTCCCTCATAGCTAGACCTCACTTGATAGGTTAACTGCCACCACAAAAGTACTGAGAAAGTACAAAATTCCCAAAGCTCTACCTACACGTAAATAGACTTCACGCAGGATATTGCTAAATCTGCCCTATGACTTCCTGTAGCATCTCAAAGTTTTCATCCTGACTGTTTTTTAGAAGACAATTCCCAAAGGAAGACAACTGACAAACGGCTCAAACACAAGTATTTGCCAAACCCATCCTTGTTCTCCTGCCACTTTATCTAACGCCCCATCCTTCAGTGGTCACCTTACTTCCCGTGTGTGCACAGGCATCTCCAGCAAGCTGCATCAGCAACTCAGGTGCCATCACCTCCTGAGGGCTTTGTTCTTCCCCCAAAGTAGCACTCACTTTTAAGGCACAGCTCTTTTCTGCCAGGAAGGCAGTCTGTGTATTGGTCAGATAGGAGAGGCTCTGGGATACTGATAGCACATGGGATTTAAAAGAGGATTTCCCAGCTGGTTCACAGAACACGAGGATGAACAGCAGGCCGGCCTGGGTCAGTGCCTGTTCAAACCCTAGAATCCCAGAGGTGTGGGATTCATCATTCTAAAACACTACACGACCCGCTCTACATGGCCTAAATTGTGCAAGAGACGAGAGGAGCAGAAAGACTATTCAGGGGACCAGGCAAATCTGACAAATCAACCCCTTTGTTTACTTTATTATTTACTCTTTGTATTGGGCTTCACTCCAAAGTATACAGTCCCAGCAGTGGGCAGAATAAGAAAGCTCTCACAGTCCCCAGCAGGTTCAATGTCATTCTCACAGCCAAAGAGAGGGATGCCTGAAGTCTATTTGCCTCTTAACTATGCGCCGTCCTTTCTGGATGGAGAATTTTAGTTTTACTTTCAGCTGTGAGTAATTTCCCATTGTGATTGGCTGACTTCTAGTCAATTTAGTATAATTAATGCCAAATTACATTGTAATTCACATAGAATTACAAATTAAAAGCTATATTAAGAGCAAATGAATTAATCAAAATTAATGAGATTATGCTCACTTGTTCTAAAGTGTTAATAAGATAGGTCCTCCTAAAACGTTTAAACTTTAGCACACCATCCATCACTCCTTCAATTACCTGATTTCCTTGTGTGGCCAGAGGAGGTGGCGAGTGGGCATCCCTCATCAACAAGAACACACACAAAGAAGGTACGTGCATTCAGCGTCCAGCTGGCCTGGCTCTTTTTAGCTTCTGTACCTGAAGCATAAGTAATACCTGTGCCACTTACCGAAACTGCCTTGTAACACTCCCTACTGACAAAGGGGAACAATGCAAACACTGGTGATATTTATCTTTAGAATCCATCAAGGATTTTTTTTTCCTAAGAGAATTTTTCTTCCTGGTTATGTTTTGTCTCCTGGAATACTGAAATCTGTTTTCATTCCTCCAATGTGGCACCCCGCGCAACAAAGAGGTGGTCAGACTAAGGAGCAGAGCCTTACCACAGAGAACGCATTACTCTGCATTGTGGACCCCAAAGAAGTCTAAGAATTATCTCTATCTATGAATGCTGCCCACGATTACTATCTTAGTAAGGCCACCCTTCTCCTCCAGGTGTGTGGAGTTCAGATGTTCTTCCTTACTTTCACTTCTAGCAAAAGTCTTGGAGGCAGGGGAGGAGGTAGTAGTGTGTCAGGATGTCAGTGTTCAACAATAAATGCTGAGGCTTCCCCAGATGTCTCCTTGGAATAGAAACAAGCCTAGAGCCTCTGGGACACACTACGGCTAAATTGAGATCCTCTCCTCTAGAATACCCAGAACAGGGCATCTCTGAGATCTGACACGGCCAACTGGCATGAACACCGTGGCCACTGGGCACTCAGCTGGCCTGATAAGGATTCCTGTCAAAACAGCCTGGTGATGTGGGATGGGGGCACAGGCTTACTTAATGTTCGTATCAATGCATTAATATTTTTTCTCCTTTTCTCTTAAGCCCCATATTGAGGCCACCACCCAACTGTCAATTTCTGCTGCATAAATTTCTCAATTTTAATATTTGGGCAGACAATGAAGATATCATGAATAATCATTCCCATTTGTTCCATCCACACTCTAACAACAGCCTGAAGACCTCCCACCGTGCAGTCTGCTGAGCTGTAATAGAAATAACCATGCTCTAGGTTCTCCTTCACACTGATTTAAATCTCTTGATCGGATTTGAAAGTGATCCTCCCTTATGGGCCTTCTCTTCCTGCTGTAAATGTCATCACTTTGTACTTTGAAGGAATGGAAGGTGGTTCCCTACCTCTGCCAGAATTCTCCATTCACTCTTTCTCATCAAACCACCCAGAGCCTCAATTTTCCAGACCCTGATAGAGAAAGCTCCTCAGCAACACCTTCTTGTACTGCTTTTATTGGAGTCATTGTTGCAACTTCCCACAAAGCTGCACAACAGGGGAAAGTGAAAATTGGTAACATCAGGAAATGTGTACTGCCGGCTCACTCATTATGGACTAAAACAACCGTTCTGACTTTTGAGAAGATGCATCAGGTACTCCGGGTTTCCGTTTCCTCTGAATTTCTGTATTGGAAGAGAATACGGGGAGACCCGCACTGAAAATGATCTGGTGAAGAGAGTCAAGCACTGCACCTCTGTGAGACTCCGTTCCTCACTTGTTTGCATTTGGGTAATCCTTGCCTTGTCAACCTTAATAAGGCTGAAACTCGACTGAAATGATGTGTGTGAAAATGCTTAAAAAATACAAAGCTCTCCAAGGGTTGTAAAAATTATTATTGCTGTTATTATTATTGATGAACTTCTGTGCCTCGCCTCGGGGTCTCTACCTCATGTTTAGCATATAGTTGGGTTTTATTTTTAAATCCCTGATAACCCAGGTAACAGCAATATTACTGCAGGCCACCAATGCATAAGTAATATTCTCCAGTCATCTTTTTCCTTCTCACAGCAGCAACAACAAAAATATCAGTCTGGAAACAACATGAATCACAATGAAAATTAGAAGCAGAGAACAGAAATATGTCATATCTCATAAATCACCTTGTTGTTCTGTTGTGCTCATTTAAAAAAAAAGAAGGAAAGGAAAATGAAAACGATTAACTCATGGGAACAGCAGCACGTGAATACAAGTTAGGTCTCCTGTGATTTCTGACAACCACCGCCCCTCACAGCTACTTGACGAGCACAGCCCTACCCCTGAGGATTAGCTGGAGCAAAGTCCCTCTGAAACGCACGTGTCACGTGCCTCGCAAAGGCACGCAGCCCAGACAAATAGCAGCAAGGCCACTAGTCAAACTCCTCAGGGATCAGTCCGCACGGAGGGATCAGTCCGCACGGAGGAATCAGCCGCATGCAGATCAGGACAAATGACTAAACACACACACCCGGGCTTTGAGCACCAAGCCCTGGAACAGCAGAACTGCTCAGTGTCCAGCTGGGGCGCTCCGAGGAGCAAGCATCCTCCGGGCACAGCACTACTTGGGATGCGGAAGAACCACTATCTATTCTCTTCACTAACAGCTAGAAAAAACGAAATGGAGATATCCTCACCATATTTGTAAAAAAACCAAAACAAAACCGTAGGTAACTGGGAGGGAATGCCAGAAGTTTCAAAAAGAAAACTGAGAAATGGTACACATTTAATCAGTTTCAGAAATGGTAAGTAAAACAATAAAACAATCATGAAGGTACCTGGAAAGTATCTCTCTGAAAAAAATAGCAACCATACATGCATACATGAAATTGAATTGAGGAAGAGTGGGAATATGATGAAACATTGCAATTTTGTTTGGGGATGAGCATTCTCAGGCCACAATATTTTATTCCATTTCCAGTTACCAAGGTCCTAGTGTTAAGAATGAGGACACTACTTACAGAATTTTTTGACTAAATGGTTACCCACAGTCTGATTTCTTTGAGGCTTGGACTGTACCACAGGGACTGACAAAGGTTTGCAAAGCTGTTTAGAGGGTACGTACAATGAACAAGAGTTAATATCCAATAAAGCGCTGAAGGAAAGGCAGAGAGACACTGGGTGGTGTTGGAAATGTCCAAACAAAAGGATTTTGTTTTCCAATCCACCCATATCATTTCAACATGCCCAAAATTAGCAAAGAAATCACCACACTGTTTCCCCCACTGGGAAGGGATGAGGCACGGTGGGGAAGCATAGCCAGTTTAAAGATCCACATCAGACTCTAAGATCTATGAAGGCAGGGCCACATCAGACCTTTCTACTGTCCACCGCCCAGAACCCATCACGTGGTAGGCAGCAGTGGTACTCAACAGCACATGAGCCCGCAAAGTAGGCACTCAATGATTATTTGAAATGAATGAAAGAATGAATTAGGAACATGGAGTGAGAATTAGAGTTAGCAACATGACCCAGGCAGGAAGGCAGGCAGAGTGGGCCATTATCCTTCCAACCTGTGGGCACTAGATGAGAGAACAGGAATGGCCAAGCCCTTCCTAAGTTCTTTTAAGGTCACAGGATTAACCGGATGCACCTCTGTGTCCACCACTCCCAAGTATTTCTTCACTTCTATTATGAACTTAGATGCTGTGGACCAGACTGGATAAAGCCCAAGAATGGGAAGACATGAGTTTGGTTTCTAGTTTTGTGACTTCAGTTTCCACATTCGTACCACAGGAGAGCACAGCAATGCAAAAGGCAGAAGCATTCTGGAAACTGTGATGTGATGTTCAAAGAGGAAGTATTATGATAGTATTGTTGGACACATAGACCTGTGTGAAGTCCTTGCTTCTCGCTGGCCAGAGGTGCATCTGGGGCAGTTTATCATCTAAGAGATAAAAGACAAAAGCCCAGTACATCAGGAGTGTCCTCTATTTTCCAACCATAAAGGGATAGTAGCTTTTTGTTTGGGTCTACCTTCTGAGACTCATTTGGAGGAAAACGATTAAATCAAACTCTAAGGTGTGTGGTTTGTGGAGTAGATGGAAGCCCAGGAGGAGCTTATGGAGAAATCACAGTGCCTGAGGTTGCTGACCACTCTAAATAATATGTGACTCACGTCTCTAGAGATACAAAGTGAATGTGTTATTGAATGTGTTATTAACAGTATGACTTACGAAAGCAAATTTCCAACAAAAACACAAG
Organism: Camelus ferus; assembly: GCF_009834535.1. Taxonomy (NCBI): domain Eukaryota; kingdom Metazoa; phylum Chordata; class Mammalia; order Artiodactyla; family Camelidae; genus Camelus; species Camelus ferus. The sequence continues at coordinate 3,722,456 of NC_045703.1, forward strand.
GAAGAATGCAGTTTTAAAAGGCCAAATTCATTTTGTATACCAATCTTCCTAGAATAAACACAGCCTTTATTATCCATTCAATACATTTTAATACGAAAACTCTACATTATTGTTTTTATTTATTATTTATAGAGTGCAAGAGGACAACTTGGTAGCATTCAATGCAAACCCTACAGCACACCGGTGCCTCTGGGGATGTATAATCAAAGACAAGTGTAAACACGATTACACCCCAGCTCCAAACCAGGTGACATGGTCCCTCTTTGCCAAACTAAAATGAGACATGTCTAGGATAAAGAAGTCTGATTTTGTCCGACATCTGTGATGTGACCACTGACTTGTTTGGTTTCATTATCCACTGAAGTCCAGGCAGAGTTAGGCTCAAAATACAAGGAGGAGCCCTTAACCCAAGGTTAATAAAGGAAGAAAACACTGACATATGTACTACCCTTATAAAGTAACAAGTCCTCTTGGCTAAAAGTAGGAAACAGTTAACAAATTAATAATTCAAGGTAAATAAAACTTTTCCACAATCAGAGATGATGCTAAACTCAATCTCTCTACTCCAATAATCGAATACTTTTATAAAGCTTTTCACTCCAGGATCTAGCTTCTAACACTATGCCTAGCACATAACAGGTACTCAAGAAATACTCATTTTATTTCTACAGAGAGCTGGGTTAATAGTTTAAAATCCGAAGGATCCTTCCCAACTGGGGTGAGGCCAGGGAGAGGGAAATGGAGTTAGCTTACCTGCACTCTGCCTTACAGTCCATGGTTTGGGGCATTCAGTAGGTGCTCAATAAACACTGATGGACAGGACAGTCACACCTCCTCCCTATGCTAGCAAATATAAGAACTTACACTACATTCAGGTTTTTCTATAAACTAGACTTGCATGGAAAGTAATCTCCCCCTCATTCTTGGAAAAGAGAATCTGAGGTAGGAAAGGCAGAGAATGCACTTTCCTGAAGGGGGAGAAAAAAAAAACATGAGTAGCCAGTGCTTCCTGTGAAAGGAAAATAGACCCCATACGTGGGAGTGGTGTGGGATCCTTTCATTATTTCACTCTGCTTTTTAGAGCAGGACCCCGGGGTCAGTATTCTGAAACTATGCGCTGAATCTAACAGGAGAAATTTAACAGAGCCCTGTTGAAACAGAGTTTCAGTTAGAGCTAAAGCCGGAAAGTAAAATAAAGCTGAAGGAGATGTGCCGGGTCATGGAGGCCAGGGACCTCGTGCCCCCTGTTTCCTCCTCAGCTGATTTGCTCATTTTTAGTCTCCTCTTTCTTTGAGCCCAAGAACCAATTTGGTGTCTTTCATCTGGAACCTGAGAAATTGCTGGCCTTGAACCATAAGACCAAATTGTTGAGCTGAATTCAACTGAATTTTTTTTTAAGAAAAGATGTTTTGAGGGGACTTCTCAGTCCTAATGTATCAGCGTATACGGTGCAGTCTCTACATAACCTGTGAATATAAAGGGAAGTTAACGAACAGATCAAGTAGTTTCAGGCTATGGAAGGGTGAAAAAAAAAAGTCTAGGGGGGATGAAGAAGACTTCTGTGAGAGAGGAGACTTGAGATCAAGTTTTAAAAGGTCATATGGGAAAAAAAAAAGAGCAGATATAAAGCAGAATCTTGGGGGATTTCTCAGGTCTCCAGATCCACAGAATGGTTATTATGGCCTGTAGCACATGTTAGCAGGAAAGGAACTGGAGAGGGGACAGCAGAAAAAAGAGTTTGCTCAGTGAGGATAACCTGAGGGTTCTTGTGACATGTCTTCAGAGCTAGACTGCATGAAATCTGGTGATTAATAAAAAATTGGCCTCTTGCCAAATAAAGCAAATAGCCCAGATTACACTACAGGCAGAGTAGACAGTAGAAGAGCCACATGTATAGGGGTGTGTGTGTGTGTGTGTGTGTGTTACTGGGCTCTCACATGTTACCAGTTGCACAGATTAATCAAACAGCACTAGCCCTCCACCTGCTTTTCTATTACTTGTCCTACTCTGTGCCAATTTCTTTTTCCCTCCCCAACACCCCTTGCTTCACTGTTCTTCTTTAAGATGTGGGATAGGGATTTGTCAAAGTCAATGAGCACTTTATTACAGTGAGAACGTTTTGTAATGAACAATTCAGCAATTTAATGAGATTCTGTAGATCTGTCTCCAGCCTGTCCATCAAGTTTCACTTCTCTAAAGCACCCTGACACTAATCCTCTGGCATACCCAATCTTCACCCTGGGCTGAATATTAGATTCTTCCATGCTATATTGCATTACTAGTATAACCTCAGCAAAAATGATGAACTTAACTATACTTGAGGCAATATAACCGGACTGATTTGATTTTCCTCTACTGGGTTGAGTATGTGGGAATTACTTATTTACTAAGATAAAGCAAAAACAGTTTCTTATTGCCTGCTGAATGCCTAAATTGATAATATTTATGTGAGTCTTTTAATTCTTTCTTGAGGACCAGGTATAAAAAATATCACCTGCAGCAGAAAGCAGTTTTTGAAATTCTACATTACAATATTAGTAACCTTTAGAGATGCAATTATAACTCTTATGTGGATAGTATGGAATTTTTTGGACACTCACATCTGCACATTACCAAGTCGGTATTCATGGCGTTCAACCATGCCACAAAATGAGACAGAAGCCACAAGGATGGTCAGCTCAAACCTCAATTTGGTTAAAAATCATTAAATGCTGAATTCATTCTAAGTCTTTCTTTTTCCCTTCGAGAAGTAAAGAAAAACTTGGCAATTCACTACTTTGAATAGATCAGAGTAATTCTGATGATCTGTATTTTCTACAGATAAAATTCATACCAAAAACTCATCCTCACCAACACTTTTGACCTCTGCTGAACAAACATTATGAGAAAAACCTAAGAAGCAGAAAATAATTTATGGCTTGTATTTTTCACTTGTATTTTCTTGTCAAGACAGTGTGACATGCTGGAGAGATGAGGGCAAGTGTCGGCAAACTTGGATTTGAAGTCTGGCTCTGCTCTGTAACCCTGAGGCAAGACACTGAAGCCTCATTTTGATTGTCTGGAGGATGGAATGATAACAGCCATCCTTCAGACCTGGTGTGATGATAAATTAATAAGTTTGCAAAGAGCCTAGGTCTTGGAAGGCCCTCAAAACACTACAGCTCTCACTACCCTCACTGGTAGAAGCAGCCATGAAGAGGAAAGTTGCTGATTAAAGTAAGATGAAGACAGAAACAATGGAAAAACGCATCAGGAAAATTAGCAATCAGTAGAATTAGATGCTGGATAATTTGACAGCTACCTATGACTCCATTTTGGCCAGTATTTTCTGAATGTCATTTGATAAGATACAGGGTACTCACTGCCTCATCAGCTAATAGATGATTTCGTATTTTCCCTTGTATTTTGTGTATAAATATTTTTCAAATGATCATGCAATCTCGAAGGTATGGCGCCCTAGAAGTAGCAAGACAGCTAGTCAGTGCTTCAGAGAGGAAGATAGACAGCATAAGAAGCAGCAGGGGAAGATGGGCTCTGACTGTTTCCCAAAGACTGCCATGTGGATTGTTCAAGGACAGTCACTGGGGACAAGCAGAAATGGATTTAAATTGAATAATCAACATGAAAACACAAAACATCCTCCTGTCCCCAGACAAAGGATACTTGAAAAGAATGCTATGTCAGGCGAAAAGGCAGGGCTTAGGAAAACAGCAATGAATGTAGAATGAACCAAGGAGGAGATTATTTCCACTGCAGAACAAGAAGAGCTTCATCTCATTTAAGGCCCCAGCTGCTCTCTATTGCAACAAAGAAATGTTTCTGAATTGCTTACAGGAAAGCCCAGAATTTATTCTGATTCCATTGGTCTTAAATATGCATAAACATCGCTTTATAATCCATTCTTCTCACATTCAGTTTAAGAAACTATGTTTGTCAGGGGATTAAAAACCCTTGACTCTGATGTAATTACCTTAGGTCCTGGGAAGCCATTATGAGGGTCTGAGGAATCTCACCTGTGATTCCCTGAGTTAAGCTGAGAGGCCTGAGGTCTGTGAGCCTCGAGGGCTTGTGTTTTCCAATTACTTGCCCATCAAAGAGCATGACTTCTAAGACTTTGACTCCAGTGTCATTGCTCCTCCATCCTTTCACTTTTCATCATTCCATGCCTTCGCGCCAACAGAGGACCCCACACAGAGCGCCCTTACCTGCCAGATCTGCTCTTCACTCAAGGAGGTCAGGCGGTCGCTCTTCAGGACCTCCTGAAGCAGACAATAAGGGAGCGTTAGAATGTCTTCCGGGCGACTCTTCAGGAGTTCAGAGAGATGTTTCACTAAGAAATCGATCACTGCCTTCTCCAACAAAGTGAGGTTAAAGAGGTCAGCAAGTCTGTACAGATCCAAGTAATTAAAGCTATTTAATTCCTGGGTGCCAAAAAAAAAAAATAAAAATGGGGAAAAAAGATCTCTTAGAAATCAATCCAAGAAAGAGCAAGCAAGAAATTCAGATTGACTCCCTCAAGTTTGTATAACAGGAGTGGGAGAACGGGAACTGCTCTCCACTGATAACGTGAAAACCAGCAGCAATAAAATCCTCCATTATAAGGCTCTGAGCAGAGAAGTGTTTTAGAATTTAACATTTTTCCTTACTTTGCCGCTCTTAAAATCCATATACTTAAAGACATCTTGATAAAGGGATTGAAAGGGGGTTCAGGTTTCACTGGCTGAAATGTTACTTTGCAACTTTTTAGAAACATACCAGTGAAAACAATTTCTCTACCTTTACCATGTTTTACAGCTCTCAGGTGATATGTTTTTTCTACTAAAGATAATGTGAAGGCAGGCAGAGTAGGGGCCATGATTAGATGACACAGACCATATGAAAGTAAATTGACCCTACTCTTTTCCCAAAACTTCAAATTAAGTACAACTTTGAGTAAAAATAACCTATTCTGAATTAATAAGCTAAAACACAGATTTTCACATGTTTACTCTCAGGAAATGAAGAAATCTCACAGAAAAGATTCCTATCCTGAATAATTCTATATGGTATCCAGCCTGAGACAAACAATTGATAACTGTTCTTTACTCTTCATTAGCCTCAAACATTCAGACAATCAATGACAATTTTTTCAGAGTTTCTATAGCAATGCTTCATTGTGGGGGATTTTACTTGTCTCTATAAGTTCTCAGACTGCATAGCCAGGGCCCTAAAATATAATATCCCCAGAGAGCCAGGATACCTGTGAAACTTTACCTTCTAACTCTGCAAGAACCATAGTGGCCTTGCAGGTTTGTTGATAGAAAACTTACCGATTTCTAGTAGATTGAGAGTGGGCTGTGTCCTAGTTTCCCCCTTCTTTTCAACTTGTAATTATTATTATGTAAACAATATTTTCCATTAACTTAAGGCATGCAGAATACCATCAGGTAGATATTTTACTTCATTCATCTGTTTAAGTATTTCCAACATCCTTATCCCCTTTTTTCCAGTAATCTAATAGTATTAAGAACTCTTTCTAAAATATGTATATTCTATTTTAAGGTATGTTTCTATAATAGTTGAAGGTTTATAGGAATCTGTTCTAAATCTGCACTGTCCAACATGGCAGCCACTAGCCACACGTAGCTATTTGGCATTTGAAATGTGTCTAGTGTAATTGAGATGGGCTATAAGTGTTAAATATATACCAAAAGCCAGGAGTGAGAAAAACAGAATATTAAATGTCTCATTAATAATTTTTATACTGATTATCTGTTGAAAGGGTATTGTTCTGGATATAGTGAATTACACATATTGTTATAATTAATTTCACCTGTTTCTTTTTTCTTTTTAATGCAGTTACTAGAAAATTAAAAATCAACCTATGTGGCTTCCATTATGACTCTATTGTGCCATGCTGTTCTAAATAATGAAATGTGTAATGAAGAAAGTGTAAGAACAGATCGTGTAAGAACAGATCTCAGAGTAACAGCTGCATCATCACCACCACTACCTGATTCAATTGTGTTTTACTTTAGATTCTATTTCTTTTGGTGGGAGCTGACACTCTAATTATATTCCTAACAGGAGTCAAGCTAGATGACTTTAGGAATCAGCCATAAGATCCTGGCTCTTAATAGCTCAATTTGCCCACACAACTGAAAAGGAATAAATGCTTATCTTGAAAATGAAGTTTACCACAGTTAACCACTAAAATCCATCGCAACTCAAACATCTAAGGGTCGACTCACAGCCATTCAATAAAAATATCCCCGGCTTCCCATTCAGCAGGTTTAATCAAAGCAATACCAAGCATTTTGATTTCAGCACCAATTTTTTCAAGTAATGTTTAAACTTACTCTCCAAATCCTACTTTTTTAGACTTGGTAAGTTCTACTGTGGGAGGAAAGAAGGTGTAACCTTTGCACATGGAACTTCCACAGCGAACTTTAGGGCCATCTCCTTGGGATAAATAAGTTATTTCTGGTCGGTACCTCTATGAAGCAGGTCTAACTGCTTCAGGGCGCTAGACGCAAATTCAACGTCCGTCCCAGTGACTTACACCAGAGTCCCCTAGAAGCGTGACAGGGATAGGGGTGGGGCGTCAGTGCTCTGCAGGTACCCCAGGCGCACGCCCCGCCTCTGCCCAAGGTCCCAGGGCAGCGCCCAGCGGCGCCGCACAGAAAGATGAGCATGCGCAGAGGCGGAAACAGCCGAGCTCCGCTGAATAAAAGGCAGACGGGCACTGCTCAGGTACAGCGGATTTTTGTTTTGTTTTGTTTTGTTTTCCACTTTTTCTGCCAAAAAGGTATACATGACAGTGAGTTCGGGACTGGATTTTATAGCCGCAATCAAATATTCTTCATTAAATATCTTTATATATAAATAGTGGGTTTCTTCCAATTAAAAGCCTGCAACTTAAAAGCAGGTCAATTCAAAACTACAGAGAACCAGAGAATTAATTTTATTTCATACAGGATTTTTTAAAAAGTGTGCTTCTTTTCTGCTGTGTTTCTTCTTAATGTAATTATTTAATGCCTGCTTCCACAGTCTCAAAATGTTTTTGTTTCCTAGGGGTATAATTTTATGTAACCCCCAAATCCAATCTAACAAGGCATTTCTTATTAGTGGAGAAGTAAGAAGGTTAAATGGGCACGTGTCAATGGCTATCTTAACAGCTAAGGGGAACTGAACTGGCACATATTTGTGTACAAGAGAAACAGCAGTTAAATGTCTGCTTCCTACTTTTATTTTTTCATTTCTCCTCTCTTCTGCTTAAAAAATTTAATTTCCCCAAATCTCCAGTGCTTTCTGTATGTGTCAAAGGTTTCCATTCCCCTTGCCCTGCATACTTAGCACCTCAGTAGTTACACTGTGTAAAGTGAGGTGTCGAAGGGAAAAAAAGAAAACCTTCACTGAGGTCTTGATACCACAATACATTCTTCCTACTGGGGCCTACGGGCTTCTGTGAGTTTTAAGCAGAATTATCTCTTCTTGTCCTTTTGGCTAAGACTGTGTTCAAGCAAAATAATCACCAGTAATGGTGCTTTAACGAGTCCCATGAATGTGATGGGGGGAGGTGGGAGGCAATGGTTAAATTGCAGTGAATGCCACCTGTAATACTCTGCGTGGAAAAAAAAAATAATCACTGTGATGGAAATAGTGCCATTATGTTTCTGGTTATAAAAAGAAGTAAATGTTTATTTCATAAAATTCAGGAAGTACAAAGTATGGAAAAGAAAACAAAAATCGTATTTCATCATGCAGAGATAATCACTATTAATGTTTTTGTATTTATTTCTAGACTTTTTTTGAAAGAGGTCTTTTATATATCAAAGAAAGAAAGAATAAGTGTATTCAGGAATAGGACAAACCATCAGCAGCCGTGGGCACCTGGAAGCAACCCAGGCTGGTGGAGAAGAGCAAAGGCCACAGAAGCAGGGAAACCTGGTTCAAATCCAGCACTATTACTTACTGTTGGCTACGACCTTGGGTCAGTCACTGAACCTCTGTCATTCCTCATTTACAAAATAGAGAGTTCACCCAGTTTATAGGCTTGTCATGGAGATAATGAATGAAGAGCACTTACCACACAGCTTGGCACATGGAAAGTAGACAGTAGATTTGGCAGGCGAGGAACAATAAAGTATATTTGAACATTCTTGCTTGGCATCCATAAACCCTGATTCATCACTGATGCAAGAAGGTCAAAAGGAAGAATGCGGTCCCTTTAGATATTAAATTCTTAAATAAGCTGCACCATTAAGTCAGGGAAAAGGAGGAGAGCCAAAGTGAAAACCATACAGCTGAGTTATAAACTGATTACATGGTAATGCCTCCCACATCTGTATTACTAGCCCAAACCTCTCTCCTAAGCTCTGAATTCATTTTCCCAACTGCCGATAAGAGGACATCTTCTCTTGGATAGTCTACTGCCATACTGAACTCAACATGCCCATATTGAACTTACTTTTTCCAAACTTGCAACTTCTCCTATATCCCTTCTTAGACAATGACCACATCCTGTCCCCATAGCAGGGTCCCAAAAGGTGGCCCATACTTTTCCCTTATAGCCAATCCATCACCAAGTCCTGTTTGCTCATCCTCCTTAGCATTTCTTGTTCTATTCATCATCTCCTATCCAGACTTCCTGCAGCAGAGTCGTGAATTACAATCCTGCCTCCAGCATCAAACTCTCAATCCTTTCTTTTCAAAAGAATCTGTCCATATTGATCATCTATTTAAAACGCATTAATAGGTAACCATTTGCTGAATGGAAAAAGTCCATACTCAGTAACAATGCATAGCCCTCCATGACCTGGAACCCAATGACCTTTTTACCCACAGTGTAACAGTCCTACCCATCCTTGCTTGGCTTCTACCATTTCAATGACCTACATATTCACAACATGTGCGAGGACCACACCAGGCATTCACAAGACAATAATAAGGCAAAACAGGCAGGTCCCAGGCCTCATGGAGTGTGTAGTCTATTGGAAGAGTGAGCCCTTAATTTAAAAAATTAAAAATGAATGGAAAATTATAACTGAAGTAAAGACCACAAAGGATAGAATATATGGCTAAGGGTGCCGATAATGGGTGATTTGTCCTGGAGTGGAAAGTTAGGAAAGGCTTCCCAGAGAAGCCACATGGAGATGAAAACTGAAGAAGAACAGATGTTAACTTGGCAAAGGGTCGGGAGGGGATGCACATTAACTATATTTTCTTGTTTTGTACTTTGATGCTCTGCCATCTGGGGTCTCACTAACTGGTTAGAGACTGTCCCTCCCAGGGCTAGCCAATTTTTAGAGGTAACAAAACTCACCCAGGAATGCACCTTTCATATGCAAACTAACCAATCAAGAGCCCCAAATGCCAACAACCTCCTCTAGCTGGCTCCTACACTCCAGGTGTCAGTATTCCTGTGCCCTAATCATCCCCGGGCCAACTACTAGACAACTACAAACAGCCTATATACCCCAAAGCCTGTTTAAACTATTCAAACTAGCCAGTCATAAACCTACTTACGCTGCTTTGTCTTGCCTTTCCTGTGGAAACCACAAATGAGGCTCTTGCCCCCTATTTCCCCTCACTTCCTACCTCCAGCCAACCCTGCTGCTTCCCTCTGTGCCCCTGCGTGCTATGCTATGCTGCCTCCTCTTGGGAGCTGTGAGGAACAAAGTGTATTTTCAATGGCAGTGGTCTCCTATCTGTTGGCTTCCCCATACCTGAATAATATAAAACCTACATTTTAAAACAAGAAGGTGATGGGATTGAGGGAGACTATTCCAGAGGAAGCAGCATTTGCAAAATTCCCTTGGATGAGGAATCGTGTTTCCATTGTCCCACCTGACCATCCTCCCTGAACTGGCAAGTCCCCCCTCCTCTCCACGCCACCCTACATCACATTTCTCCATTTTATCTGTACTCATCACTGTCTGTAATTATTGTCTGCAGTTATTTGCCTACTTATTCATGATGTGATTGGCCCCTGCCCCCAGCCCTCACTAAGTAAGTTCTGTAGGAGAAAGGAACTGTGTTCTATTCACTGCTATATCCCTAATGTCCCAAACAGTGCCAGGCCCATGGTAGAGGCTCAAGCCTCTGAGTGAATGAACTTATTTTACCTTTTTGGCTTCCCTGGTTCAAGTCAGATCGACCACTTCCTCCTTTGGGCCTCCACCCTGTCCCCTGCAGATTTCTAGCAAAGCACTTGTCCCTATAAATAAATGCTCTCTGATTAGAGATCTGTCTACTAAATCTAAGGTCCTTAGTGCCAAGGATTATATTGTATCTCTGGAATCTATCAAGGCGCAGATGCACAATGCACAGGAGTTGAATACAAGAATGTCCATGAGCTTCTTCTGTTTATTCACAGCTGAGCAAAAACAGAATAGGCCATGCCTCTCCAACATGTCTACCCAATTCTGAATATCGTCCAACATGGGCTATTTTCATACCTCATTGGTCTCCCTCGTCTTTCCTTTCTCTTTCTGTTCTTCCTGCGCACACACACAAGGCAAAGCCAGCGGCCAGTTTTCCAAATGGGAAAACTGTTAATAATGACTACAGTTCAGTGTTAACGGACAAGTGCAATATAACTGCTCTGCTGTGAAATATTTTTTTTCAAATATTTCAATCCACCCAGAATTTCTTTCTCAGCCCAAGACAATTATTTTCTCTATTAACTGGCTATTCAGATCAAAATAGCTTTTCAAATGAATACTTTGTTCTAATTGTGAGATTGTCTCCCTTCTCTTACATTCTGTGACTTAGAAATCCAAGCAGTCAGGTAGAAGGCATTGGTTTTGAATTGAAATTGTAGCTCAGCAACAAGAAACTCTCTTGAGTAAAACAAAAATCTTGTTCTTTTTTTTCCTAAAAAGGTTTCATTTCTGTCACACTGCTTCTCACTCGAAATTTAGTTTCTATTCAGAATTATGGTGCCTACATTGTTGTTCTTTGGGGAATCTTTTAAAATAGTATTTATTTTCCTTTGGTTTAGGGCGATTTGGCTTCTCTCTTCTATTTGTTTCTTATAGTGTGAATGACAACTTAAATAACAGAAGAAGAGCCATAAAATGTGTCCCCAATACTATACTAGCTATGGAATAAACACTGGTTTTCCAAGTGCAATAATTTTTAAACCTTCTATATTCCTCAAGTTCATCTTTCGGTGTGATCTATTCCCCTAATTAATTAAAATGGCTATTCCCCAGATTAACTACTCAATATGGTCAGGAAATAAAAAGCATGAGAAAGACAAATACTATCTTATTTTGTAATTACATTTATGGGGCAAAATTATCAGATGGTGAGGACATGAGTGGGAGGAAGTAGGGCGGTTGTGGGGCTGTGGAGAAACCCTGTAGCTCTTTTAATGCTCTTCCCAAGCCAGGAGAAGCAGCACAGAGGAGAGGTGATGGATGTCTCCTGGAGGGGGTCTCACCTGTAGCAGAGTGTTTGGCCACTGTATTAGCAGGTGTCCCTCAACATCTCAATTAAGCAAGTCCTAACAATTAGTGATGAAAGTTCATACAAGATTTTCTTTATTATAAGTTAGAGAAGATTTAAGTCTATCCCTGAACTAATGTCATCCAGACTCACTAATATTCTAATATACTTTCTTGAATGGGAGAAAAATGTGTAGCCTTATAGCTGAGGTCCTGAGGTCTGCATCTCCACTGCACATAACCCAGAGCCTAGCTCACGTATGCCACAGCCTAGAGCTGTGTGTTGATGCGCACCACCACTGAGACAAGCTGAGATTCAATAATGCATATTTCCAATACACAGTCTATCTCTGTGTCAGTCTCACCCACGTGTGCCCTGGTCTGACTGTCTGTAACCCATTGCCCATCTAGCACTGCAGCTTAACCATAGCCCCAGCACAGGAATTGTACACAACACAGGAAATATTTACCCTCTTATGATAGCATCTACAGTAGACTTTCCCCAATATCTGCCCGACAAATACCTTTCCTCAACTCTAGGAATCCTTATTAAACTGATTGAGATTTAGAAATCTGATGACGATGCTGTGATTTAATACTAAGGATACCCATGCAAAATATGGCCTTCATAACACCTGTTCCTCTTGTTGCCTCATGTAGTTCTGAGAACATTACTGACTTGTGAAACAAAGATAAGCATCCACAACCGGTTCTACCCGTACGGAAAACTATGACTTGTGTTCAAGATAACAAACAACTTCTCTCATGGTCAAAACAAAAGTAATGCCATTTTGATTTCCTGAACTTTTCCCCCTCTCAGATGACCAGATTGAACAGGATTCCAGATTTTTCGAGGTAATAACACTCAACAGATGTGACTATTTTGACAAGCTGTGTTTCACCATTATGATGATAACCTTCTACTGCCAATTATTGATGCCCTCCACTTATCCCCCCTTCAAAAAGTCACCTTGGTTACCACACGTCAATGCTTTACTATAGATACAAGCAGTTAGGAGACAGTGATTTCCATGCCCCTCATGTAATAGCATGCATGGAACTTGAAGTTTGATGATAAAATGTTGGTATTACGTCACATTTTGGGGAGTCACTTTTGTTATGAAAGCCAAGAAATCTTTTTTTAAAAACCATTCCCAAATCAATTCCAAATAGCCTGATACAGCTACTCTGTATATAAAACCAGTATGATTTGATTTTTTAGCAATGTTAACTAAAAGTGAAATAAAAGCATTGTATTAGCTGCTTACAGAGACCAAATATTGTAAGTAAGACATAGTAAATATGAAGCCCTTTGTCACTAAGTCCTAAAGCTCCCCACCTCGAGTCTCCTGTCGCATACCAAGGAACTTGTCACTAAGCTATTCATGCACAAATCTTCCAATGAATAAAAACTTTCCTAGTAAACTAGTAAAAAGTAGGTTTTACATGTTATAGTTTTTGTATCCAGTACAATGCCAATTACAATCCTTTATCACAGACTGTAATTTCAAAATGTTGGTTGGATTATGAATTTTAAAAAGCAACATGTTTTTTTAAAGTTTTGGGGGTTTTTTTGTTTTGTTTTGTTTTGTTTTAGCACATCCATGACTTCAAATGAAGAGAGGAAATGACAGTTTGGTTATAGGTCTGATTTTACAATCAGGCAAAATGACCAGATCGCTCACAATTAACTGAGAAAAGTGCTCTCAAATATTTGAGCTGAACTTGGGAAGTTCTGTCTTGATGCTGACTATACATCAGGGTTTTTATATAATTGGTAAACACGGTGGAACACCCACTTGTGCCAGATTCATAAAGCCGGCTTCCACAGTGAATGTTGGGTCTTCTATCTTTTCACATGTTCATTTTTTTTCCTCCCCAGAATGTTGAAAAGGAACGTCACTTCTCTATGTATTTAGTGATAACCATAAATAAATAAATGTCTATGCTGTTTGCCAAAAGCATATCAAACATTATCGGTGTGGGGGAAGGGCAACAACCAAGATCAGATCCCACCTCCTAAGAAAGCTGGACCACTCCAGCTGGAAGGATTGTTCCCTCTTCTGACTTCTAATTTCAGGAGCTATTTTAACCCTTTGCCAGTGGTTACATACTCTTTCCCCCAGGATTAAATATTCTAATATTCAAATATGGCAGCCATAAAAAAGAGAGAGAAAAAAATAGATATTGCCTAAACTTTTCACAATCGTACGCTCTTTTCAGGCTACCATTCAATAGCGAGCGTATTGCCATTTTACTCTTTGTGACTCAGAACAATTGTAAGTTCAACCTCTGCATATTTATTTGAGTTTATAATTTTATATTTTCCTTGTCTCTTTCACTCAGTTGTAAGTTGTAGGGACAAGGAACCGATTGCACCTTTAGTTCAGAGTTGTAGGAAAAGCACGTGATTTGAAACTGACACCTAGGGATAACCTCAGCAAGGGATTAACATCTCTGAGTCTAATTTTCTCACCTAAAAAGTGGGGAAGGTGATCTGTGGTAAGAATGTTCAAAAACACATGCAAAGTACCTTCCACATAGTAGTTGCTCAACATTCAGTAGCTATCTTACCCTAATTATTCCCTTAAAAAAATACTATTAACAGGTGCTTCAGCTATAGTTTTGCATATTCCACAAATTTTACTCACTGACAGGATGAAGAGAAGAAAACACTGAAGGTCTAATACGGATTTTGTTTTTCTACAAACAACAGCAAAAATCATAGTTGTTGTATAAAATCATTCATTTCTTTTGTACTTAAAAAAGCACTTCGCCAGAGATAAAAGAGGAGAACAGACTGAGACATTATACTGGACCATCACCAAGTATGTTATTACTATAATATACTCTGGTTCCCATGCTCTATATTACACAGCAGAAAAGGCACACAGAGAAATCTAAGGATGGAAGAGCCGCATTTCTTTATGACCTTATTTGAAAGATAAACTCCTTGGGGAAATACAATTTATTCAGATTATCAAGACCCTGCTGTGCAAATCTACAGTCTGGGAGCATACTATGGAGATCAAAAAATATTTACTTTATTCTGTTGGGTATAAAAGCTTTTAATGAATGCATAATTAAGGCAAAAAAAAAAAAGTGTATACAGCTTTAGAGATTCCACTGCTGAGCCAAGCCATTAATATCCAAGGCACCATACCCAGTTGTGATTCCACCTGTTTCCTATTTGGATTACAACCTAGTTATAAATCAAGGTATTACGTGACTACACGACCTGGTGCTGCAAAAAAGGATTGCACTCCAGGACTAGAGAATGCAACATAAAGGGCTTTGTTGTGAAGGGCTGGCCCTTTGGAACATGTTGAAACAAACAAATATAAACAAATCCCAAAGCCTTGGGATGAATCACGCAGGAAAAAAGTCATCATGCGTATCATGTACGTAAAGGGAACTGTGAGTTTTCCTCCACAATCTCTTGATAGGATAAAGTCTATAGTTATGGAGGAAAAACTGAGCAATTCATTGACAATGCAGGCCAGATTATTTATAATGTGATAAAATAATGTAAAACCAGACATTTTTATTTTTATAAATATATAGAGAGATATAGGTATATTTGTACACAAACATAAATATATCTGGACAACAGTATGCAACTATATGTTTATGTATTGATATAAATATGCATATGATACAATGTGACTAAACTAAAGCAAATATTAGCAGCAATTCAAAAAATACAAGAAAAAACCCCCAGCATGCTCTAATTCTTGGAGTCTTTGAAGGCCTATTTAAATATATTTGTGCTGTATAACAGAGGAATTCTACAATTAGGTTACTAGTACATTTTCATAATCAATTGTATGCATAACATCCAAGGCTCATGAATAATTTTATATTGTTCCTTGGGAAAGTCTGTAGTAAGCTGGAAATGCAGTAGGAAGGAAGCACAGAGACCCAGCATCACTGACGACTAGTAAGTCTGGCCCCAGTCACCACGTGCGGCAAAATGCTACTGCAGAGTTTACTACAGCTGCCTCAGCACATCAGGCAATTGCCACTGAATTATGCATTATATAGAGGGAATTAATGTACGCTTTTCTTTAATTGAAAATTGTCTATCTGGGCAGCTGTGGCTTTAAAATTGCAGTAATCGCAAACCTTTTTCCAATGACAAGAGGTAATATCAGGTTAAACATTTTTTTAAAGAATAGTAGAGACCAGAAGTGATTATGCTATATCTCCTTACTTAGCTATGCTACCCAAAGTCAGCGTGCTGAAAATCAGCCCAGCTCTGCAGAATTTCAGTAATCTCTCAGTTATCCACAAAGTTATTAAACTTTGTCTTAATCCTTATTATATATAAGAATGAAGATTGGGAAGGTTTTTTTTTTGTTTCAAATCTGCATTGTTTTGGCTTTTTAGATTTCGGATGCTATGAAAGATGTATACTATCCATAGTTTTTATATTTATATATATATTATATAAATATATTTAAAAATATGTTTGTAACTAGGATCAGTTTGAATTTATCTTAACGTGGTGACACTTTCAAGGTCTGAGAGTCAGTGACTTGGGCTGGTAAGTGATGTGAAACGGGCTGGCAGCAGCATCTAAAGCAGGGGTTCTCAGACTGTAGCTCCCAGACCAACATCACCTCGGAACCTGTTAGGATGCAGATTCCTAGGCTCCTCCTCAGACCTCTCAGATCAGGAAATCTACGGGTGGGGCTCAGCAGTCTATTTTGACAAGCTATTTGAGTGACTGTGCACATGATCAAGTTTAAGAACCACTGGTATAGAGTATGCCTTTGAGTGAAGACAGGAAAGACTCTCATCTGTATAAATATACTCTTGCATTACAACGAGTTAAATGACCTCAGCCCCTCATCCCAGCCTCTGAAGTGGGCAAGCATTATGCCGAATGTATGGGGGTGAGGCCAGGGTACCTGGGGCTGAGTTAATGACATGGATAAGCAGTCCTTTCCCAGGGCCTGAGCACACATCCCTCAAAATGCAGCAAGGGAGAGGCTGGCAACCTGCTCTAAGGCATATTGATGGAGAGAGTGTGAGAAAGAGGGTAGGGGGAGACGTCTAGGAAGGAAAGAAAGTTGGAGGGAGGTGGGCATGTGGATAGCAGTCTCCTCGTAAGGAATAACTTACATTTTTCTTCTATTAAATAGGTGCACTGCGTTTATTTCCTCTAGTCAGGAGATACAGGACAGGACACCATGCAACTAGATGACAAAAAATTCCTATCACAGGAGCTCTCATAGCACATGTAGAAGGAACTCAAACAAACATGCGTTTCTAAGCAACTATTAGGTACCAAAATGAGAAATAAAAGATTTTTCCAAATTTTCCCTTGAATTCTGTATATGACGGTGGGGCAAGATGTTTTATTTACGGGAAGGGTAGGGGAAAAAATAAAACAAAACTTCCTATCTATGAAGCAACAATACCAAGTATTGTGTTGCTTTTTAAAGCATCAGTTTTTACTATTTATTAAAGTGTAATTTCAATATGATGTTTTCACTTAACTGAGGCAGGGAGAAAGCAATGGTTCATTTAATTATTTGTGAGGTTTTTTTCCCTAAAACAATACATTCACCTCTACAAAAACAAAGAGCAGTGGCTCAGAGAAAAAAAATACCTTTTACAGAATGGTTATTATTTCTCAAATTTTCAGGAACAGACTTGTTCAATATGCTGTTGATCAGAAGTACGTAGTAAAGTTTGTGACATTTCCAGGAATGAAAGAAAGACAGGAGTGACAGGAGTGGGGAGGAAGGTAACTGTGGGATCAAGTAAAGCATTCCAGTCCACTGGCTCCAGTTTCCTGGGTACCTACCGCATGTAGGATACTGTGGTTGTTGTAGGATACTTTGCACGTACTGCCTCATGAACACTCCAATACCCCTAAGGGGTACATCGTATATAAGATGCTATACCTATATTTTACAGATGAGGCATTTGGGCAAAGAAGTTAAGTAACTTGCCCGGGGTCGTGTAACTCTGGGACATGAATTTATATCACCGGGAGATAGATAAAGAATTCAACACAAACAATACGGTGTGATCAGCGTCCTGGAAGAATGCCCATAATTAATGAAAAGGATGTAAACCTAACTTCAACTAGGTGGACTGATCAGGCAGCTCTGGAAGAGGAAGTAACACGTGGGCAAAGTACGTGAAGGTTAAGGAGGAACTGTATAAGGTGACAGAGCAAGGGAAGAATCATCCATGGACAAGGAGGCTTCATAAAAAAAGTTTAGGTACAGGGAAATGCATGAAGTTCACAATGACCTGTAGCATAACATGTGGGTAGTAAATTGCTTTCAAAAAAGGCAAAGAGACAGGGAGTTTCATAATAAAAATGGGACCTGTGAGCCACACTAAGAGGAATGAACCTTATCCTGAAGGCGATGATGAACCACTGACTGAAGAATGATTTTAAGCAAGAGTGTGACACGATCAGATTATTATTTTTTAAACCAATCAAATATAATTTATAAAGTTTTTTTTTAAACCAATTTAAACAGAATTTTGGAGGAGGGACTGGAGTAAGGCAGGAGTGGAGGCAGGCTCGTTGCTTTAGCAGGACGTTGTTTTAGCAGGACGTTGCTTTAGTCCAGGAAATAAGTAATAAGGATTTGAATTAAGACAAGGGTAATAGAACTAGAGAGAATAAGAGAGATTTAAAAAGTTGAGGAGGTTCACACAAAACCCTGCACACAGGTGTTTATAGCGGTGTAATCATAATTGCCTAAACATGGACGTAACCAAGATGTCCTTCAGTAATTAACGGATAAATCAACTGCAGTACCTCCAGACAAAGGAATATTATTCAGTGCTATAAAGAAATGAGCTATCAAGCCATGAAAGGACTTAGAGGAAATTTAAATGCATATTACTAAGCAAAAGAAGCCAGTCTGAAAAGGCTACATACTGTATGAATCCAACTATAGTATGTTCTGGAAAAGGCAAAACTATGGACACAGTAAAAAAGATCAGTAGTTGCCACAGGTTGGGGCAGGGGAAGGAGGAATGACTAGGTGGAGCACAGAGGACTCTGAGGGCAGTGAGACTACTCTGTGTGATACATGCCATTATACATTTGTCCAAACCTACAGAATGTAAAACACCAAGAGTGACTCCTCATGTAAACTGTGGACTTGGTGACAGTGATGTGTCAATGTAGGTTCATCAACTGTAACAAATGTACCACCCTGGTGAAGAATGTTGATAACGGGGGAAGCTACGCATATGTGGGCACAGAGCATATATGGGAAATCTCTGTATCTTCCTCTCAATTTTGTTGTGAAACTAAAACTGTTCTTCAAAAACAGTGTATGAAAAAAAAAAAGTTAAGGCAGTAGAATTGAAAGGTTTTGGTGACAGCAGATGAGCAGCACAGGGGGATGGAATATTTTAGGATGACTCCTGGGTTTCTGGCTTAGGTTAACACTCGGAAAGGTCATATGCCTGTGGGATATCCAAGAGGAAATGCTGACGAGGCAGTGGGCCTAGAGATGATACAACATGCTATCCTCGGGTACAGTGAGAATAGGGAACATTAAGGAGACAAGAAAGAAAAAAGACAATGTTAGAAACATAGCCTGTAACCAGGAGGTAGGGATCCAGCCTGTGTTATAGGGAAAGAAATTGTTTTGTGGGCCAGAAAAATTGCTTAGATTTTACAGCAAAGTACTAATTAGCTTTAGACAACAGGCAAGAAGCAGAGTTGAGCTATTTCAGGAACATCTAGGAAAAATAATCCAGACCTGAATGATGTTAGCGAGAGTGAAGAAAAAAAGAAGGCATATTTTAGAAGTATTTAAGAGGCTAAACCAATAAAATTTAGTGGGATTCATGAAATCATGGAGCAGCATAAGATTACGCCAAGATTTCTGGTTTGGGTTACTACAAGGATGATGGTTTCTTAATAAAGAGGAGGAGGAAGAGGAGCAGGTGTGTGAGACTGGCTGAAGGTGAATTTGAGATGCAATGTGGGATGCCAAGTGGTGATGCTGGCTGGGCACAGAGGTTCGGGAGCTCAGGAGAGGGGACTGCGACCATCCACATGTGGATGAAGGAGAGTGGTGGTGAGCAGAAGGGAAGGGCACCCACGTGGCGCCACTGCACCCAGAGGGATATTCACGGAGCTGATGGAAGAAGAGCTTTTAAAGGATCTGAAAAGAAGTCGGAGGAGAAAGAAGAGAGTCTTGAGAAAACAGGTGGAGGAAAGACAGGAGCTACCAGTGTTGAAAGGTTGTAGAGTGGCCATGTGATGAGAGCATAAGCGGCCCACTGCCTTTGACAATTAGGAGGTGTTGGTGACCTTTGCTGGAACCGCTTTTGAGGAGTAATGAAGGCAGAGGACTGAGTTCAATAGGATTGGAGAATGAATAGAGGGTGTGGAAGTGCAGACACAGGTCCCAGTTTGGTAGTGAGTGGAAGGAGCAGGTTGTGGTAATGAGAGAAGAAAAGTGTCTCCCATCTATTGATACTATAAATGAAAGGAAGGTGCCAGTGGAGAAGACACTGAAACCAGGGGAAACACAGGAGGGACCTGACAGAGTAAGGAGCAGAAAGGCGGTTTAGTCTTAAAAAGAAGGCAGGCAGTTAACTGTGGGTACAAATATTTGCGGGTGGAGGGTGGGTAGGAGGATGAATGTTTTAAATGAAAAATAGATTCTCTTTTAATGCCCCTAATTTCAAGTATTGATAATGGAATTAAGTAAGATTGATTTGGTTTGCTTTGTTTATTGATCCTTAACTGTGGCATTAATAAAACATTGGAAACATTTTATTTTTGAGAAAAATAGGCTGAAAGTTATTTTAAAATTACCCACCAAACAATAGTTAGCTTGGAATAGAAATTACTAATATTAGAGAAGTCCTTCAAGACAATCTTTCTTCTCTTTAAAAACTCACCAACAAGGAAGACATAATGAACCCTAGATCATCCACACAGCAAATTCAAGTGCCAGGATGACTTTCGTGGCCAGCCAGCATATCTCTGGGCTGTCACTGACATCCTTTGGTGTGGGTTTTGGAAAGAAAAGCCAACATAATAGCATATGAAAAAATTAATTGGGATCCTAAATGGCTATTAAAAGAGCTTATAATATATTTTAGAGCCAAATATTAATGATATTTGGCAAATACAATATTCTGGATCCACCATGCCAGACAGTAAGTACTCATGATTAGAACAAATAATTAGTAGTTGGCTATGGTTTAATAGGACTGATACATTTCTTCTCTTTCTGATCATTTGCACTGGATTTTTAAAAAAAATCCAAAAGATTAAATCGTTTGTAATTTATTTTCCAAAATTCATACTTTCACTTTCTCCAAATACAAGGTACCAGCTCTAGTGAACTATGGAATAGCACACAGCTAGTGTATTTGATTAGGGGCATATTAAATATATATGTTGGTATAATCGTTTGTCTTATCTAATGTGGAAAAAAAAATAGCTCAGTGGTGGAGAAAAAAATGAGCATGAGTTATAACTTCTCAACATTGAGGATAAATTATTCTATTCAGAACACCCACTGTATATTAAGTATTTAGGAGATACTGCTAATTTAATAATTAAAATTATAATAATACATTGTTTGGAAGAGATAATCTCCTATAAGTCATTGTACTATTAGTTTGTTAAAAATGATAATCTATTAAAATACTGTAAAATATGCAAGATATTCAGGGCTAAATGCAGCCCCAGCCCCATAGATAGTATCTTCAACATAAAAACATTATATTCAATGGATAAAACTAATGAAAGACTGACTTACTAACATATTTTCCTCCCACAATGTAAAATTTCAGCATTTAAGCAGGAGAAAACTATTGAATGAATGCACCATTCATTTTCTCAATACATGCTTCAGTGGACAGCACTGTGTCCTTCCAAAATTCTTACGTTGGCGCTCTAAGCCCTAGTATGGCGGTATTTGGAGGTGGGCCTTAGGGAGGCAATTAGGTCATGAGGGTGGGGCCCTCATGACGGGATTAGTGTTCTCTTAAGAAGAGACACCAGAGAGCTTGCTACCTCTCTCTCTCTCTGCCATGTGAAAACACAGCCAGAGGTGGCCATCTGCAAGCCAGGAAGAGAGCTCTCACCAGAGCCTGCCCAAGCTGGCACCCTGATCTTAGACTGTCAGCCTCCAGAACTGTGAGAAACAAATACCTGTTTAAAACATCCAGTCTGTGCTATTTGTTATGGTAGCCTGAGCTGACCGATACACACACGGGAGAGAGGGGGGAAGATATAAAGAGGTGTAAGGCATGACCCCTGCCTTCAAGAGTCCCACTATAAGCGAGGTGGGTAAGACACTTTCCAACCACATTAACCCACAAGGAAACTGAGGCAGAACTGGCACTCAGATATGTTCTGCTTCTGTGGAGCTATTTCAAGGATCCAGTGCCTCTCAGAGTTGAAAGAAGAAAAATATTTTCTAAGTAAAAGAACAGTAAAATCACCATTTATGCAAAAAAAAAAAAAAAAAAAAAGACCAGAATATCCAGAATTCCTCCTAACACCCTCATGAGAGAGTAACAGTCTTTAAACCTTTGTACCTACACATGAAGAGAGAAAATGACTAATTCTCACAGTATCCCATTTAGTGTAAAACTAAATGAAGACAAAGGATGACTAATAAGCATCAGTCACAGAGGAAAGAGATTTAGGGCAGGAAGCCACTTCCTCCCTCCTGTTCCCTTTATGTTCTTGGCTTCTGAATGATTAATAGTAAGAATTTTGGCTTTGCTTTATGAGATGATCCAAATGTGCACACTGTAAATAGAACAACGCCTTCAATCTGGGGAAATGATCTTTTATGCTTATAAAAGCAGAAAACAAAACAAATGGAAAAAATAAAGAACCCCCCCCCACACACACACACACACATCCACCCACCCACCCACCTCTGTTTTCCTTTACGTGATAAAATGCTCTACCTAGAGCACTCCTGTCCCTTTCCTCTCACATCTTGGCAGCGCGGCTCCTCTTTCAGGTCACGTCTTTCCCATAAAAGTGCTAAACTAATGCCGCTTAATGACAAATTAATGTCCATGAATAAAAAATACACCTCTAATAGCATAGAGTAATTTGCCATTACAATATCATCATTGGACATGCCCCTGGTTTAATACGATGTATTTAATTCATAACCTAATGAGTGATATATAAAAAGAGGGAGATGAACCCTGCAATTACATTTATGTGAGTCTGTCACCTTATTTGTAAAACCTTAGAGTCATTTACATTCAAATTAGAACAAATGAGTGATTTCACAAAGTACGGTGATAAATGACCACAGCAGCCCAAGACAAAACTGTATTTCCTGTGAACACATTCACAGTTTCCTATTATTTGTTAAAAATTACAATGCATATTGCCCAGTATGATGTGAATAATGACTTTTTTACTGATTAGGTCAGAAGACTAATATGTAGCAAAATAAATAATTTTTCTTTTCATTTTTTCTGATTTTTGCTTTAAATTAACTACTGAATTCTGGTGGATTCACACTGCCACCTGCTGCCTAGAAATAGATACTAAAAGTATATTTCTACCGAAAGGAGTTAATTTACCCCTTCGGTGGTCTTATTCACAAAGTCTAGCAAAGGTTTTTTCTTGTCAATATATTTAAATTTCATATCACAATAAAGGCTGATACTTCGCAAACAAAAAGAACACTTGCTAATCAAACAATAGGATATACTATTTGCTATTTGGGGGAGGGAGTACAAAATGTACAAACTTTTATTTTTGAAAGCTAACTACAAAAAAAAGACATTTTCAGCAAATCATGAGCATTTCCTAATGCATCACTTTCAGTGGATACAACACAAAATCTAGTGGCCGGTACCTTGACCTTACAACAGGGGAGGGTGAAGGAGGGTGGTGTGTGTGTGTGTGTGTGTGTGTGTGTGTTTCCTACTCCTGCCCCTTGGTACAATCTGAAGAGGATGACTGAGGGCTCTGCCTGTCACTGAGGATCTCCACCACCTGGTCTTCCCTCCTAATGACAAGTTCCAACGTGAAAGGAAGGTCTCAGGGTCCACAAGAGAGCAGGCTAGGAAAGGCATGAGGACTAGAGACAAGACTGGGGAGGAACAGCCCTGGCCGTGGAGACCAGGCTAAGGTGAAATGATGCTCCCGGATGGTCATCAGGAAACTAGGAGAGGTTTCCAAACTGGATCAAAATCCTAGTTCTGAATTTAACTTTTCTCATTTGTGAAAAAAGAAAAGAACCCTCACCTGCCTTAAGCAGGTGTTACTTAGAGGGGAAATGGGAATCCTTGTGCAAAACAGTATAGATGGGCTGTCATTAAATGCTGGTTCCCTTCTCTGGGAAAGATGACAGCTCTGAGGACTGTGGTTTGGCGTGGAGGGAGGCTAGAAACAGGCAGACCCCTTAGGTGGAGACTGTGAACTCATAACTTACAGCCAATGATGGCAAGAATCTAAAGAAAAGTAAGAAAGTTAGCAATGGAGAAAAGGGATCAGGTCTGAGAGACATTTGAGAGGTAGAATCAACCCAGCTTGGGAATTGACTGGATACGGTGGTGAATAAGGACTCAGAAACTATGTTCAAATTTCTAGACAACCAGTGGATTAATGGCACCATCAACAGAGAAAAGGGTACATTTTCTCACGTTAGGTTTGAATTGCCTGTGTGATATTTAGGTAGACATACTGGAAAGCTCATATTTTTTTAAAAAGTCAGGAAAAACCAAGGTTTGGGAAAACAACCTGGATTCAAAAGTTTTGTCATGTTTATCTGAGGGACTCAGTAAACCAGGAGACATACTGGAATCTCTCCTGAGGATGGTCTGCAGAGATTCCTTTACAAGATTTAACATAGTGAATGACATGTATGTAAACGTGCATACTCTGAAAAACAAGGAAACTCATGCAGTTTACTGGACCCACTTTAAATACAAATACTGCTCTTTAATGAACTGGTGCATCTTTCTGATGAAATTTTTTAAAAGAGCACAACAGACAAGGAAGAGGCAGCAGAAGGAGGAAAAGGGAAGGAAGCACCCACGTTTTACCTGGGACTGAATCTCAGCAGTTAAGTCTGACAGGTCATGCTTATTAATAATTTATAACACGACAGGCTACACAGGACAGAGTCCACGGAATTCCATTGCAAAGCAGGTGAGAAAGGATGCAAATATGAGGAGCTGTCTGTAAATCCCTTATCTTGGGATAATGGCCTACTTGCTGCAGCCACCCTCCCTGGGAGCCACTCCCTCCCAATAAATTAGCGGTTTTCATTTCATTAATTCTACCAACAGGCACTGAGAACATGTGTGTTCTCAACAACAGGCCCTGTGAGAGGGCCTGGGGCCAAAAATGAATAAGGGGAAGCCCTCACAGCCTGGGAGGCTAATTCAACGGCTGTCCTCACTGACACAGAGGGGCTCTGCTCCTGCGAGGTGGGGCCGTGGCCCTCAGCAGCCTGCCAAATGAAAAGCAAGAGAAAGGAGCCCACACCGGGGCCTCGAAGTGTCCCTTCGCTTGGCTGGGGGGCAGCAGCTGCAGCACCTAGGCTCGTGCAAGAGAGCTTTAGGCCAGGGCAACAGCGGACGGCGGACGGCTTGAGAGGCTCAGGGAGGTTTAGCCAGGCTCAGGAAGCGTCCACCAAGGGCTTCTCGTAGCACATGCTCCTTAACGAGCACTGGAGGACAGGAGGGGCACCAGAGCAGAGCCCTACCCCTCACATCTCTGAAAAAATGGTAATTTGAGAACAACAAAACAGTATCAGACATCTAATCTAATGGTCTTCTTATAGTCAATATTTTCTTCGACAGATTGGACATCTTGCAACATTAGAGTTAAAAAGGAAATGTAAAATTACATAAGAGAATGAAATGAAAACATATTGGTGAAAAGAAAGTGAAAATGTCAACCACTGCTCAAAAAGGCTAATAATAAATGAACTGTCCACAAAATACATCTGTATACAAACTACACTTTTCCCTCAGCAAAAATAATGAACTGCAAGAATTAAATTCCAAAGTGCACACAAGTCACTCA
Organism: Camelus ferus; assembly: GCF_009834535.1. Taxonomy (NCBI): domain Eukaryota; kingdom Metazoa; phylum Chordata; class Mammalia; order Artiodactyla; family Camelidae; genus Camelus; species Camelus ferus. Next base: position 3,747,917 of record NC_045703.1, read on the forward strand.
GTATCTCAACAGATTTACTGACGGGGTAGGGAGAAATACCCAAGAACTTTCAGCATTCATCTGGAATTCTCATTTAGAGAAAATTATAGGTATAAGTACACACGCACACACACACACACACCTCTGTATATACACACTAGTTTAATATGCATCATGGTTATTAGCACTATAACCAAACTTCTGTCAACACACATCATTGATTATTACCTGCCATGGAAAAAGTGAATCAGGTGATGATGCTGAAAGCTCAAATTGCAATATTTGATGTAGAAATGTCAAATAAAAGTAATTTCAATTTCACAAGTCAAACACACACCTCCGAAGTCTTGTAACCTTTCTATGTTATTCCCATTTGTTACTTGCAGGAAGGGATTAAAACGGCTCTCCCATATCACCCAACAATATTGAGGGGAAAAGAAAGGAAAATAAGATAAAAATAGTTCAACATTTACTGTTAGATTAAATATGCTGAGATAATCATGGAACTTTCATTTGCTGTACTTGAAATGCTCCTTAGGTGAACATAGCTGACAGTATCACACTGTCTCCCTGGGAAGCACTGGTTCCCATTTCCTGAGGTTGCTGGGAAGTTGAAATAAGATGATATATGAGAAAGAGCTTTGGAAATGACCTAACGAGTAACACAAGTAGAGGCAATATTTAGAATTAGAGAAATGATTAGGAAGAAAATAAAGTAATTCGGCAGAAAAACAAATAGGGTTTTCTACTTACTAATATCATATCATGTGCACAAGGATAGCAGAATTAAATTATGTGGATTTATTATTATTTTTTAATTTATCTTCACTGTTGTTATAATGCTGTAATAAATGCAAGTAAAAAGTCATGCCAGAGGAGGAAATGGGAAGATCTCAATATACGGAATCAGTGCTGAACTTTCTGCAAAGGAGAAGAGACTCATAGCCGTACTGTCTACTTAAGATGTTCCAGACCTTCCTATTGAATCAAAGGGTTTTCATCCAGAGGGAAAGAAGGGTCTTTGGAATCAGAAAGGCCTATCACTCACCAGTTGTGTCACCTTGGGCAAGGTGGGTACATTTCAAATCTTTGATTTTTTTTGCCTATATAAACACGCAGAGTTGTTTTGAGGACCGAACATGAAGCGTCAGCGGGCACACGGGGCAGGTGCTCGGTGAAGGGGAGTTTCCTCTCCCTCCTCTTCACAGAGCCTTTCATACCACCCCAGACAACGGGGACAAGAGTGCACAGATCACTTATCACTTCTCCAACAACCACTGCCTGGGACATTCGTGCGGCAATGAATTATGTATGACTTTGTGATACGTTACTGTTACGGAAACCTTCAATGACTATCCAACTTCTCATGCATTTCCGTAACTGGAGAGACTTGCTTCAAATCAAGACCCTTCCTAGTGTCATCTCCCAGGGCCCCCTGTGGTGAACCCTGTGTGTGTTTGCCGAGTTACTCTGCCACCCAAGGGGAATGGGGACCTGGGATGGGCAGGGAGGGTCAGGGACATGAGACAGGACACGTAAGAGCTGCACCAGCCCTCCCAGGAGCCTCTCAGCTGGTGTACTGGAGAAACTCTACCACCACAGGCCACATCTCCCACCACCCCCCTTCCATTTTACCTGTCACTGGGCTCCAGCTGGTGGGGTGCTGCAGAGGGAAGGAATGTGCAGGGCATATTAGTGGGATGCAAGCTCACATACCTGGATGAGATAGTGGGAACATAAGTTGAGAAGCTCCAACAGCTGTAGGTGACTGCCAGCTGCTAACACATCCTGGATCACGCCAGGCTCCAACAAAATCTGTTTGTTTTTTAATAAAAAGAAAACCATCAATGACTTAAAAATTAATACTTGCTTAATAAGCAACTTTGCTATATTTAAGCTGCTGCTTAACATACAATATCTAAATTAATACTGTTCCTTACTATGGAAGTCAGTTCTTTTTTTCTATTTTGATTCATGAGCTGTGGCCTCCACTCTAACAGCTGAGTTCTCATTTCTAATCCTCATTTCCTGTGTGTAAGGCTCTATACTTTACCACTTATTTTTGTAGGAGGATATGAACATTTGCCAAGAGCAACGTAACAGGGCAGAGGGCCATAGCTCAGTGGTAGAGTGCGTGCTTAGCATGCACGAAGTCCTGGGTTCAATCCTCAGTATCTCCATTTAAGAAAAAAAGGAAAAAAAAAAACCCAAAGAACAATGTTATAGTCTTCAAAATTCAGTTTGTGATGGATGTAATCTCATAGATACAAAGGTGCTGAATTTTAGCTGGTCAAAGTACATTTCAGAACGTTGTTCCTCAGTAGATCACAGAAACAGTATGGTTAGCAGGTATTTTAGAGGAAGGGGGCTCACACTGCTTGAAATATGAGACCAGAGGTGGGTACTACTCTATTTTACTTCTAAGTCCTACAACAGTAAACATCAACCACAACTTTCATTTTTCTCCTTTTCAGTCTCAGATTCTCTAACCTTTTCTATTTGAAATATAAGATATAGAAATAGAATTTTCAGAATATAAAGGCATCACAGAGAAGAAAAACTTCCCAAATACACTGGTGATACCAATTCTGGTACCAGTTTTTTTCTGGTTAGGTCCAGCGCTGTGCCTACCGTGGCCAGCTCTTGACCTGCTGCACAGGGCTGGAGAAAAACACAACTGCATTGACTAAACTCACTTTACACGCAAGACTCCCAGGCCAGGGGACCTTTCGTGCTGCTCTCACCATCCTGACTCATTTCCCAAGCCCAGTGGCTCCCAAAGTCTAGTCTCTGGGTCAGCCACATCAGCATCGCCTGGGAACTTGGGAAAACTGCAAATTCTTGGACACCTCCTCAGACCTCATTGAATCAGAAACTTTCAGGGTGAGGCCCAGCAACTGCATTTTAAGAAGGGCCACTGGTGCTTCTGATGCACAGGAAAGCCTGGGAAACACTGATGGAGTCAGTTCCCTCTCCTACGCCACTACTTCTCACATGCCCCTTTCCCCTCAAGCCTCCACCTCCTCCCCTCTCTCCTTATTCTAACCTCATGGTCTTCCAAAGGCTCCCACCACAAAATCTCCCAACCCACCTACCCAGATCTGTATCACACACTTTACTTTCCTCAACACTCCGCTAATACACTAGATCCCAACGCCTCCTGTCTGATACTGTTCCCTCTCCTTCCAGCATCATTATCTGTTGTCTTTCTATTGGATGATAATCCCCATCAGCATATAAATATGTCATGATAGCTCTTCTCTGAAGAACTAACAACTCCCTCCCTTGACCCCACGGATCCCTCCAGGCTCCCCTTCCCAACAATGTTCCTCAGGAAAGTTGTCCATACAAACACTGCTATTTGCTCTGCTCTGTTCTCTCTCAAACCCACTCCTATTGAGCTTTGTTCCTGCTGTTCCTCTAAAAATGCTCTCATCAAAGTCACCAGAGACCTCTAAATCCAACAGCCATTTCTCAATATATAATCTTATCTGAGCCAGCAGCAGTTAGCAAAGTTGATTGCTCTCCTTCTGAAACGATTTCTTCCCTTGGAGGACAACACTTCCTCCCTTGGTTTCTTCTGCTTCAATAGCCATTCCCTCTCCATCTCCTTCCCAACCTGTAAGCTTTGGAGATGCCCAGAGCTCAGTCCCTGGATCTCTTCTTTCCTCTCTCTTCTTACTCTGAGGATGATCTCATGCAATCCCATGGCTTTAAAACCACCTGTACACTGAATCTGCTCCACTTGGTTTCTCCAGCCCCAACCTCACCCTTGAACTCCAGGCTCTGATATCCAACAGCCCATTCTGTATCACCACATGGATGTCAATGGGCAGCTCAAACCGAACGTGCTCCAAACTGAACTCTTCATCCTCTCCACCAACCACCACACCTGCTCCTACCCTAGTCCTACCATCTCAGAAAATGGCAACTCTCAGAGTCATTCTTGACTCCTCTTCTTTTCTTCCTGCCTCATGTCTGATCCATCAGCCACTCCTTTGGCTCTATCTTCAAACAGTTCCAGATCCAATCACCACTCAGTACTACTTCCGTCTTTACCTCTCTAGTCCAATCCGCTGGCTTCCTAGACTTACTATAATAGCCTCCAAACTAGTTGAACTGATTTCTCCTTTTCTTCCTTGCACTGTTTTTAATAATATCAATCAAAACGGTCCTTCAAAAACATAAATGAAATTATGTCACTCCTTTATTCAGAGCTTTCCAATGACGACTTATTTCACTGAAAAAAATTCCAAGTCTTCATCGTACCATAAAAGGTTCTTCGAATGCACTGAGCACCTTAGTGTTTACAACTAGCTGTTTTCTCTGCCTGGATCAGTCTTGCTCAAGTACATCAGCGAGCCTCACTGCCCCATGTCCTTTAGACCTCCATCCAGATATCATTGTATCCAAGAGGCTTTCCCTGACCATGCTATGGTAAACAGCATCTGACTCCCCATCACCCCTATTTGCTGTCTCCTTACTTCACTTTATTCCTCTTCATAGCACTTAATGCCTCTCAACACAATACACATTTGTCTATTAAATGATTCTCTGTTCCTCCACTCATTAGGATATAAGATCCAGGAGAGCAGGGACTTGGTCCATTTTGTATCCCCAGCACTCAGCACGATGCCAAACAAAAAGCACTCACTGAATACTGATGGATTTATTTTGTAAAAATTTTTTGATGAATTAAATCATCTTTAGATACATTTGAAAATTCAGAATTAATTTTATTAACTAGCCTAACAAGAGAGAAAAGAGGAGGAAGTACTACAAATTTTATTTCTGAACTATTAAAGACGTGAAAAAGTTAAGTACATGTGGCAAAAACACCAACCTCTTCTGAAAATTTCTTTATAGCTCCTTTCCCGTCGAGTCAGAAGGAGAAACCTGAATTTCTCCAACTCCTCGAGGAGAGAGGCTTTGACTGACATTCAGGAAATTA